>NC_051158.1:87389221-87718944 GCF_013339745.2 Dermacentor silvarum
CGGCAGTTTTCTCGGGATCGGGACGGACGCCTTCCGCGCTCACGACATGTTCAAGGAACTTCAATTCTTCGTAACCGAAGTGACATTTTTGAGGCTTTAACGTGAGGTTAGCTGATTGGATTGCCTAGAGCACTTGCCGCAGTCGCTTAGGATATCCGGAAAAACTGCCTGAAAATACGACCACATCATCCAAGTAGACGAGACAGGTTTGCCATTTTAGGTCGGCGAGCACCGTGTCCATCATCCGTTGGAAAGTTGCCGGAGCAGAGCACAGCCCGAACGGAAGTACTCGGAACTCGTCAAGTCTATCCGGAGTGACAAAGGCTGTTTTCTCCCGGTCACGCTCGTCTACCTCAACCTACCAGTACCCACATTTCAAGTCAAGGGAAGAAAAATACTTGGCTCGCCGTAGCCGGTCTAGAGAGTCATCTATGCGCGGCAACGGATAAACGTCTTTCCTTGTGACGTTGAGTTTTCTGTAATCAACACAGAAGCGGAGAGTGCCGTCCTTCTTTACCAGGACAACCGGTGACGACCGCGGACTGTTGGAAGACTGGTTGACGCCATCGTCAATCATGTCCTTGACTTGTCGTTGAATTGCTTCGCTTTCTTTCTGCGAAACACGATACGGCTGCTGGTGAATAGGACGTGCATCGTCGTAAGTAATTATTCTGTGCTGCATGATTGGTGTCTGACTGACTTTAGACGATCGCACGAAGCAGTCCAGGAATTCATACACTAGCCCACGCAGTGCTGCCTTATTGTCCTCCGACAGCTCGTTATTGATGTCAGTATCTGTGCCACATTATTCACCGCTTCCGCTTTCTCCACAAGCGAAACACTCAATGACGTCCTCCCAGGCTTCAGCGTAAGCGATGGCAGTGCCACGGAAGAGGTGTGGGTATTGATTTGTAAAATTGGTGATCAAGACGTCAGCTTGGCAATTCCTAACGTCAATGATTCCTCGAGCCACGCCAATTACGAGGGTAAGGAGAAGGGAGACGTTGCCCTCTGTGAGTACTACGCCTTCCCGTGTGCCCTCGCACGTTACCGGGATCATTACACCGGCACGAGGTGGTATCGTGACGCTGTCGTCGGAAATTCGAAAAGCGGCTGTGTGGCGACAGGTGTCTCGTGTCGTCGCATTCTTTGTAGAGAAAGAAATACAGCGTCGGCGGAGGTCAATGATGGCGCCATACTCTCGAAGAAAGTTTATTCCGAGTATTAATTCGCGGGAGCATTTTCAGAGAACAAGGGAGCTGATCGGAAACGTAGAATTTTGAATTTGCGCCCGTGAAGTGCACACACCAAGCAGTTTGACGACATGTCCGCCAGCTGTCCGTACGTGCGTCTCTGTCCAAGGCGTAACGACTTTCTCTAGACGACTTGCCAGTTTTCCGCTGATAATCGAGTAGTCAGCGCCAGTGTCGATTAAGGCAGTAACATTTAGACCGTCGATCAGCACATGTATATTCATGCAAAGGTTGTCTCCCGCCTGAGATACCGGCGTTTTCAAGTCTCCGTCGGTCAGAGGTCGCTTCTATTGGAGGTCTCCGGCACGTCGAGTATCAGCGGCCTCGCCTCGAAAGGTCGCTGACGTCAGTTTTTCAGGCGAGGGCTCGGAGAGCGTCCTTGCGACATCCGACTTGTACCTCCCGAATAGGATGGTCGTGGTGACGGTGATCGCGACTGGTGCCTTGATGACGGTGGCGCGCGCTGTCGGGCGATAAAATCCTCAATCTCGGGTGGCCGTTGTCCGAAACCTGGTCGAGGCGAATTGAGAGGAAACCCCTGGAGTCCAAGGCGGTGGTACTGGCAATCCCGGTATAAATAACCCGCCTCATCACAGTGGTAACAGAGCGGTCGTCGGTCGGGTATGCGCCAAATGTCCGATTTACGTGTGGCGGGCCGAGCCTCTCCAAAATAAGGAACCGCCTGCACTAACTGAAGCGTCGCATACGGAGTGACGCAGGTAGCGGAGCTGGTGCAGGGATAGGGGGCACGAATACGTCGGCATAAGTCGCACGCTGGTATTCGCTCATGGTATAGGTGTCGCCGGCAACGGGACGGTGCGTCTTAAAACGTCAGCGCAGGTTGCGCGTCGTGGTTCACTTGAAGTTGTGAACGCCTGAACTGGTTGAGCGGCCTGAAATGCTGCTTCGTAACGTGGTGAGCCGAGAGAATGCTGTGCTTGATCACGGACGATGCTAGTGATCAAGTTGGCTGAAGGCGGCGGCGCCTGATGCAGCTGTCGCAGCTCGTCGCGGACTACCGCTCGATTAATCTTGCGAAGCGACTCGACGTCGGTCGTGAGAGCTCCTAGGCTGCTGGTAGCAGAGGAGAGATTCACTTGCCGATCGTATTGGTGTGAGCGCTGGTGCAGGGCCTTCTCCATGGCGACGGCGTCAGTGAAAAATTCCGCGACCGTTTTGGGCGGACAACGAATGAGTCCACCAAAAAGCTGCTCTTTCACACCTCGCATCAAGTGACGCAGCTTCTTGTCTTCCGACATGGTAGGGTCAGATCGCCTGAAAAGACGCACCATGTCTTCCACGTACATAGGCACACTATCATTAGGCTTCTGAATGCGAGACTGGAGGGCCAATTCTGCTCTTTCGCGCCGATCGGAGCTGGCGTAGGTGTCCAAGAGCCTGCGACAGAACTCACGCCATGTGGTCAGGACGCCTTCGCGGTTCTGGAGCCACGTGTGAGCACCATCCAAAAGACTGAAGTAAAGGTCCCGGCGGTTCGCTTCGTAGTCCCATCCATTGAACTCAGCTACGCGCTCGAAGTCTGCCAGCCAGTCTTCCACGTCTTCAAGAAGGCCGCCATAGAAGGGACTTGGCACGCGTGGTTTTGCAGCGTGTAATGAGGAGGTACCGGAGGTACCACAGTAGCTGTCGCAGGGTTAGTCGTGGTAGTACCGGAAGTAGCATGCATACCTGCCGACGTTGTCCTTCTCTTCGCAGGTAAAGGCTCCAACTCGGGGGCCAATCCCTGTATTCTGCGGCTGCCGCGGTGTACTGGCGTGAGCTGTGGCTGCGATCTAGCATTCCGGCTGCTAGGAGGGGTCTTTTGCATGGGTCTGTTACCTACACCTCCACTAGAAAAATGTCACGTTTATAGACAGGCGGCTTCTAAAAGATGCCTTAAAGTAAGTCCGAGTGGTGGAAGGGGCCGCGCTGCACCGACAAAACACAAGGCACTAGCTGGTGAACAAGACCGTCCTCGTCTTCTTCTGGGAGCAAATGGCGCAAGTGCGTGGCAGTATTAATAATGTAGTTAGAAGCGGGGTAAGACTAATGTTGGTGGGAAAAGGCGGAGAAGTTTAACAGGTATTCACAGTTATTAACGAAGTGTTAGACTGGTCTTGACTTCCACGTACAAAGCAAAGCCAATCAATGAGATCGACTTCAGTGACAAAAATGCCGAATGAAGACATTTTCTTTCCAGCAGTCAACAGAGCACAGATTTCCTGGCTCAATGAAGCAAATGAATGCTGAATTTCAACCCTCGTGAGGCTACAATCTCACAGCGCTCCCGTCCCCCACCTTTTATGTTGTCAGTTGCTAAAAAATGTTCTGCTTCCAGACCTGCATTCTAGTTAATACAATAACCTTTTTGCAACTATCATCTTCTTAGGCATATAGCACTGTTGTATTGAAGTCATGGAAAAAGGCATCGCAGCAATATATTTTTTGCATGTTCTTTGCATGATAAAATCCTGGCTATTTGCATGGTGTCTTTCTTGAGCAATGCGCATAAGTGAACTAAAGCAAAAAAAATTGTACACGACTAAGTGCTGATAACAGGCAGAGATTCATCATCAGCCAATTGTATGTCTGCTGCTAGACAAAGGCCTCGCCCAACTCGGTCAATCCACAGTGTTCCTTTAGTGCCTGGTGCACCTACACTACTCCCGTTAATTTCTTAATCTCATGGTCCCATCTCAGTCACTGGCAGCCTCTACAGTGCTTCACTTCCTTGGGTATCCATCTGTTATACCCTGAAGGGCCAGTGGTTGTCAGTCTGGTGCGTTGCATGATCTGCCCACCTGCATTTGTTTTGCTTGATGTCAACTAGAATTTCACCAATTTCCATCTGTTCTCGAGCCCAATCAGCTCTCTACCACGCCGTATGATTTTTTAATTCTATTACTCTCGTTGCACATTTCTCAGTTGTGTTTCAACTTTCTTCATTACCTTCAACGTTACAAAACCATAGGTGAGAACTGGCATGCTACATGGATTATGTACCTTTTTTTAGAGAAATTAGTAAGCTGCTCTTCATCACATTGGCAGTGCCTGCCAATTGCAGCCCAGCCTATACTTATTCTCCCACTAATTTCTATTTCACAAAACCGTTCTGCAATCAATGGATGACCAAGGTAAATGCCCAAGGTAAATCTTACAACTCCCCATATCTCTTGGCCTATCACGCATTGCTCTTGGTTGCCAAGACTATAAACATTAGCTCTTGTCACATTATTCTTGAAACCTACACTTACGTTTTCTGTGTTGAGATCCTCACTCATTCTTTACAACTCATTGCCCATGTTCCTTAACAAAACACTATTATCGGGAAATCAAATTTATCGCCGCAAAGATTGTGACCAGAGTTTCATCACACGTTTAACTGCTACATGCCTGCTAAGCTTTGCAAGAGGGCATATTATGGTAGACCACGAAGCATTCAACGAAAACTACAGACGATTCAGCACATTTTAATTTGGTAGGGTACGCATATCGTGAAAGGCACCTTCTAAAATTCTTAATCTATTCTCCTGGAAATCAAGCACGTCTAGTGAAATCTGTAGCACAATCTTCAAGTAGAAAGCCTGGTCCACACAGTCAATGATGTAAAGTAGTTCGAAAGAGGCATAGCAATAAACAAGGTAGGGACCAGTAGTACTGCCAAGAAACACATTTCTCTGAAAGCCCTTGTTTAGCACATTGAAATTTCTGCACAGCCTGTTCTTTGAATTTAAAAACGCCTTTTGCACAAGTAGGACTAACATTCCGTAGTCCCCCTTAAAATTGCCTAGGAATTAAATTTGCACAGGACTGAGAGACATATAGTTCGTCGGCACTGCGTCAGACAACCTACTGACAGGTGAACTGTATTATTCTCACAGGGAAGGGAGCCTTCTTTAATGGCTTGTCCACATACACCAATATTCAGCCATAATGATGGAATCATAGTGCCCCCATCTGCTACGATGCCAGACGGAGAGAGAGAGAATAAACATCTTTAATATGTAAATGCAGCTTTGGAGAGGCGTCCTCATTCCAGGATGCCTTGAGCTTGGGCCGCGTTCTTGGCCCTCGCAATCAGCCGTTGCTGATCTTCGAGGTCGGAGCTGGCCAAGGCTCTCTCGCAAAGCTCGTTACTGTGGTAAGGGTTCGGAGGATTGAGTGGTGCCTCTCTGCAGCCCCCTACTATGTACCTGAGGGACCCGGGCTTTGCGCAGAAGCGGCATTGCGAAGAATTGCGGAGAGGGAGTTCACAGCAAGAACAACGTAACAAATGAGGTAGTCGGGCGTAAGCTCCTGTTGTCAGCTGAACAGCTTGCGTGTCGGACGTTTTTCATTTCACGCTCGGCAGTGGTGACTCGGACGTGAACATGACCGAAACTAGCAACAATGCTGAACAGCAAGCATTCGCTGAGTCAACTCCTCGCCTCCCCGATAACGTATTGCAATTTCAGCTAGCACCCTTTTGGATGCAGAATCCCAAGGTGCAGTTTCTAGAGACCGAAGCGCAATTCCACCTTTACCCCATAACTTTGAAGACGACGCAGTACTACAAGGCGATGTCGTCACTATCACCCAAAGTAGTCAATGACCTCAACGACGTCCACACCCAGCCTTTGGATGAAAACCCATATGATCACCTCAAGGAAAAGATCCTGATGCATACCAAAGCTCCAGAACGCACTCGCCTGCAACAACTCTGGACCAGCGAAGAACTTGGTTCAAGACACCCTTCCCAAATGATGCACCGGATGCGGCAACTCGAGCGCAAAGGCAATCTCCGGACCCACAGCGTTCTTCTCAAGCAACTTTTCCGGCAGAACCTTCCCCAACCTGTTCGCCTCGTCGATGCCGGCCCGGATATCACGATGCTAGACCACTCCTTCGGTTTCTGTCGTCGCGACTACACTCTTAGCACGGTAACGTTTACTAAAAGGGTATATTCTCACAAATTTGTGCACCTATAAAGAAAAGTTACATAGTAACTTTTATTTAGGTAACCTTTCATAAAGGGCATACTCTCACAAATTTGTGCCTATAGGTTGGAAATAAAATTGTAACCTTTACTTAAGTGACGTTTAATAAAGGGCATATTCTCACAATTTTGAGCACCTATAAAATAAAAGACTATGTGTACCGATACTAAAGGTTACTATATAGTAACCTTTAGCATAGGTACACGAGCCTTTATGTGTGTAACCTTTCGTGTAGACATACAGTCTTGAAAGGCTTCACACGTGCGTCGTTCTGCGCATGTCTATGAATTTAGGACATTGATTCTTCGACCAACCACCAAACTTCACAGCAATGCACTAGCGTAACTCAATGAGCAGAACTTCATAGAAATTCTACTTCAAATGATCGGCCGAATTTCTACAACTTTCGGTTACCAACGTCAGAAGGATACTCGCTTCTTAAAATATAGGCATTTAAGGCACTTAGTCATAACTTCTCTGCTGCGTTATATTAGCGCTTTGGTCAAGGTTAAAGCACTGCTATAACTCAGCAGGGAAATTACGACTAAGTGTCATAAAAGCTTATGTTATCGGAAAAAGGTATGCTTTCGACGTAGTTAACGGAAAGTTGTTGAACTTCGGCTGATCTTCCTAAATACAATTTATCTGAAAACGCTGCTCAGTGAGTTACGGTAGTGCCCTGCAATGAAGTTTAATGGGTGGCCGAAAGAGCAATGTGCAAAATTCATGTGCATGTGCAGAAGGACGCGCGGGTGACAACGTGCAAGACTGGATACCTATACGAAAGATTACAAAAAAAAGGTTCCTAAAGATGGCCGCAGGGGTTATGCCCTAATTTCTTGGACATGACTCACTGTCGAAAAGTAAAAAAAATATTCAGGTCTTAAGACAAAATGACATTTTATTGCTGTGAAAACTTCATAGCGGCGACAGACAGCATTTACGCTATAGTCAATACATTGTGTGACAAAATTTTACTAATTACCTTTTTTAATTTCTTTGGGGACATGTAATTGCATATTGGAGACGGCCAGTACTGAAAGCATACCGATTTGCCATAATTGTGCCTTACACTAATTTAGAGAAATTGCAACTGCAATGAAGTGCGTTGCCGTTTCAGTTATTTTTTCTCCACAACCTGCAGCAAAATTCTGTAAATATCTCAGCTAGAACAGCAATGCATTTTATATCATATTTGCAGCAAAATTCTGTAAATATCTCAATTGGAACAGCAATGCATTTTAGGGCATGTTCGCAGTATGTGTTTTTGAGACTATTCTGTGGCAGAATGCTTCCAGCAACCGAACATGGAGTGCTGATTGACCAGCTCTGCCGTTAACCATGATTGTTTATTTACATGCTAATCAGTCAAACATTGGTAATATTCGTACTATAATGATGATTATTCGAGTTTATTGGCGCAATTCGTAGTAATGATTATTGCTGAAATTCTGTTGCGATGGCTTGTTCCGCAGGAATCAACATTTCGTCTCAAATTCTGTTTTTAATATTGAAGGACAGACTGGTTAACAACGTGTAAACCTTTGCCACCTTGCTATTTTACAGCGCAGGTCATTTACACAAGACAGCTTCCAGGAATTAGTATAGAACGCACGATACATCAAGACAGTTGTAACTTTTGAAATAAGCTGGCACATACTTGGTAATTTTGGATTAAATGTGCAAGACACAAAACAATTGATGAAATACACAGTATGTTGCTTTTGTATAGGTGAATGCATCGTATACAGGTTCGTCCCACAGCATATTTCTTGGCTGCGGCCCATGTTGAAAGTTTTTTGCAAAAAGTGTCATGTCGTCATCCCATGATAGTGAGATTTCTAATAATTATATTTTGCACAAGTGGAAAGCACATCTGAAAAGGCGGCACATTGCAGAATGAATACGCATTTCTGCATGCAACATCTCTTGTATCGAAAAAAAATTATAGAGATATGAGATGGCAGCACACACATTCTGGAAATAATGTGAGTAGCAGCTGTGAGAAGGAAAACTGACACAAAACATTTAGTGAAAATGTCATGATTACTTTATTTGCATATACAAAACACGGTAACTCAAAGCTTTTCTGTCTCAAGCAAAATTAGATTTTGCCTTGGTATGTTTTTTTCTTAACGGCCATGAAGCGATAATGAAAAAACCCCCGAGTACAGCGCTTCCTGGCAGCACAAATTTCTCCAGCATCACGAGGAATGGGGAAAAAAAGAGAAATGTTGAAGGTTCGTGTACAATATGCTCACATAGAAATACATATAAGTTTTAGACTTCCACGAGGAGGACGATCTCATCCCTGTTGCGAGCACAATCATGTCTCTTTAGTGCTACTATGTCAGTTCCTAATTCTCCGATCTCCTTGCTGTGTAGTGGAGCCTACAACGACAGAAAAGTAATCTTACAATCTCATAGTTACATGATAGCGTCGCACTGCAAACAACAGCTGTTAACATGTAATGAAAGAGACATAAATATACCACAAACACATGAAGAACTACCACAGAGCAAATAATTAAACAAGCCTAAGGTGAATATACTCTTCTGTCTAGGAAATGTCGGTAACAATAAAAATTAAAAATTAAAAACTGAACAAAAATTTATTCTCAAGTCAGTTCGTGCTCCCCTCCAGTACAAGTACAAAAGACAACACCGCAATAATGTGACACTTTGACAGTCAAAACGCAATATCAAGTGATTACAAACTGAATATCAGCACAATCCACCAGTTCCGTGCATGAGGTCAATGTTGTGCGAGCGCACAAAAGTGCAACATAAACTTGAGATTTCAGAATAACCAACACGGTGACTGATAGTGATAAAAAATATTAAAACAACTGTGTTTATGAAGCGAGCAACTCGCAGTTCACTTAAATAAAACTGAACAGTGCGAGCATGAGCATGAATTGACGGTGGCATTTACGCCAGACACACACCAGCAAATAAATAATTGAACAGGAAGCATTGCTTACCTAGGCAACATTTATTGCTGTCTAGGGCATTCATTACAGCAGTCACAACACAAACGATGTTCACCACTCTCAGGTAAGCAAAGAACTTTTACCGCTGGCCATCGGCAATGAGTCTCGTCGCAGCAGTCACGCAGCACGCCAAACATGTCCTTGCTCCACGCCCGGCGTCATGGCTTCTTTTCAGCGGCGCGCGCGCCTTTCGGAGTCTCTTTAGTAACTGTACCACCAGTCACGAGTGACTCACACACATACAACGCTTGGTAAGCGCACGCCACCCAATCAGAGAGAGTAAAAACGTGGGTAAAGCGATGAAACAAAGCGCGACACGACCGTTCCAAAACGACACCACCGGCGATACTCTTCCCGGCATGCATCGCGAGAGCTGCGCAATGCGAAGGAGATATGACAGCGCTCATGTTTGCCTGAAGTTGAAGCGCGTTTGATTACGCCCCGCATCTAGCGCAACAAAAGATAATAATCAAACTACAGTTCCGTTAAAGTATCACAGGACCATATACAGGGTGTTTCAGTGAACACTTTCAAAATTTATTTAAGGTTGCCTGTGGCAGATAGCCCAATTCTAGTTCATGAGCTGGTCTACTCGAAGAGGCGGACATTACTTGCACAAGAAATTGAAATGCATAATCAAATAATTTACAAAAATTCACTAATTAAGTTTTTCACTAATTACCTGATGGCCCATATTACAATTAACAAATTGTAGCCGTGGAGTTCGCAAGGCGGATCCACTTGAAATTAATTCTCGGGTTCACACAAGTTTCGAGATATTAATTCCCGAACTTGGCGGAAAAATTCATTGACGTTCCAGTTAAGTTTGTGCTTCAACGCAGAAAGCGACGTTTTTAAAGAAACTAACTGGAATTCCAATTCATTTCTCCGCAAAGTTCGGGAATTAATATCTCGAAACTCGTGTCATCCAGAGAATTCGTTCCAAGTGGATCCGTCTTGCGAACTCCACGGCTACAATTTGTAAATTGCAACATGGGCCATCAGGTAATTAGTTTAAAAATTTAATTAGTGAACTTTTGTGAATCATTTGATTATGCATTTCAATTTCTTGTGCAAGTCATGTCCGCCTCTTCGAGTAGACCAGCTCATGAACTAGAATTGTGCTATCTGGCAAACTTTAGGAATTTTTGAAAGTGTTCGCTGAAACACCCTGTATATCAAGACGTTAATATTCTAATGTTTCAGGACGTTGCTGTTCATTTGTATTTATATGATTTCTCCCTCCTCATTTGGCCGGCCGCCATTGTGGCCTCCAACCGTGAGAGCACGTTCATCTCTCTACGAGACCTTACTGGAGCGGCGGTCGCCCGCTGTCATGTGAATGAAACGGCGTCTTTTTCGCGTGTTCGTGAGCGGGAAAATTGGTGCGTATCTGGCGTTCTCTAATAAACCCAAGATTTGCTGTAATTTAGGAACCACTCCCTCTAATACGTCTGATTACGAAGCATCTTTCTCGCCCTGCAGATTAGTTATTCGACCTGCTCTACGCTTTGATTCTGTCGGTCATCAATTGTTTACAGTACTCTAGCGTGCCCCCACGTGCGACCTTCAGTGTGCACCCACTGTTAGTGGGTGTCGCGTTTCAGGAGAATATACAACAAACCTGAATATAGGGAGCATTGATACACAAGAAAATAATAAAAAAATATTGGGTGAAAATAATCATTCAATCACCATATTGGATCCGCTTTTAGTTTTTGAGCAGGTACACAAGTCTATGTTTTATACCACAGCCTAAAATGCCTGCAGCGGTAGCGGGGGGCTTTCCATCACATCGAACCGTAGTGATAATTCATGCCACAAGATCGTTTGCCACAATATTCTCCGTTGTATGTTCACTGTTTCTGTGGCTTCCCTTTAGATTATAATGGCACGTACGCAGTAGAGATCAGTGACGAATGAATTGCTGCTGTCTCTCGTGAGCATACACTCGTGCAAGATTTAAATTTCGTTTTTACATTGCGAAAGCTTTTATGGAAATTTATTGCTTAAGCATTGTACCGGCAACATTAGGACCAAGAAACTAAACGATAAACCGCATTATACATTATCTATGAAGGCTCTATTGTGTCAGGCAAATCCTTAAACTACAAATGTTTGTCTCTCTCACTCCTTGATTTAACATTAGTGGTTGCATGAAGATTACCAGGGCTTCCATTGAAAAACTACTTTGGCGAAGTCTTTGGAACACAGAACTTTGAATTTTAGAGCACTTTAGAGCAGACACACATTTTTTAAAAATTTTGTGCTAGTTGGAGCATAAGGTTATAACTTTGGGGATGTGTTTTGCTAGAAAATATACATGTATCTTCTTTGCGTCCAGCGGACTCACTTGGCTTGCTCACTGACAAGGCGAAGTTAAAACAAGGAGGGAACATGGGTGTTCTCGTGTTTGTCCTGAACCACGTTACATGATAAAGAGTGTACAGGTTATTTTCCTAAAGTCATTGCAAAATCTTTTCGTGTACTGAAATTTACAGTGCATATATACATACATTGAAACACTGGCCAAGCCCTGCTGCTCCTTCCATTATTCAGGTCACTTTGTAGTAATCATGCTTAACGGCAATGACGTTAAATGAAAGTTAACTGCTGCACTAAACGACCACAAAATTCAGAGATGCAATGTTATGTTACAGATCATTTAAATGAAAGGAACAAAGTCCATCATGCAGTTTTTTTTTGTAACCACGAAGGTGATCACTCAATCTCAGCTTTGTCAAGAGTACTTAGGTGTGAGACCCCTGTGCCCTCCACCTGGCATCACCACTGATGACTGAGTCGAAAGGTTCTTGGTAAGTCACTGGTGTCGATAAGGGCTGGCAACTCTGGATGAAGCAGATCCTCATCCTAACAAGGGTTCCCATTCCAAGTGCCAGCAACTACTGCAGCAATGTCTGCATCAAATCAACTTATTACTGGTTGTACACTGTCATAATTAGTCACAAACAAGGGCGCTCTCAACTCCAATGGGATTACAGCTGAGAAAAGCGACAGCTCACGATTTCTTTCAACATAATGAGCTGAAAGATATACGTGTGTAGCAACAGGTGCTTCAGCATTACCAACTGCATGAAGCCTGCTCTGTGGAAAATTATTCGTTTAGGAACATAGCATAAACCAAAGAGCGCGACAGGCAAGCCCCAAACATGCCTAGTCATTTTTACTGATTGATCTTAAGTTCCAATAGGCTAATCTAGCTTTCTGTAGAATAAATGCATCACCGTCTCAGGTTTTACTTTTTTGAAGGTGCCATTTTTATATGCTTTGTTGCAATTATATCTGTTTTCAGTTTGGTATTGATAATCGTTCTGGTAAGCAGCTCTTAAGCAAATCAACACCTGTAATTGGGCCATCAAGCAGCCGCAGCTGCGGCAATAGGCATTAGATAGATCACGGTGATTTTGTTAATACTATTTGGTGACATGCATCACATGGCCATTCAAAAACTTCCTCACGGCCTTTGCAGTTACTTGCTCGCCTTCAAAAGAACAGTGCATTTCGGGCTTTTGGGTAAAGGGCACATTTAAAGCATTGGTAAATTAAAAAAAGGCAGAGAAAGCTCACCGAGGGGAACTATGACTGGGCAAATGGGCATGGTGCCAAGAAAATCACTTGTCATCACTGTTCATGCCTGAAACAAGAAAGACTACAACCACACCCTAAAGTAATCACATATAAAATGTTAGTGAATGAAACACTTTTGTATATGTGAAAAGTAGGTTAGTTCCAACTGAAACACATTTGCAGTAGATCAATCCTTAGTGCCTGGACCAGGAAACCTCGTCAGTGAGGCAAAGTTCTACTTTGTTTTATAATATATAAATGCATGTCTTATTTTTATAACTAAGAAGTGCATATGAAGAAGCAGCTTGCAAATTAGGTCTCTGTTTTGTCTCTAGGCCTGTCTGTGTGTGGTGGAAATACAAAACAATTCAGGAACAAAGCAAACATATCATAGCATTTCTCCTTATTGCTTCAAAACAGAGCAGCATGCTCATTATACGTGCACTGCTTTAGGTAACTGGTCAGCTTGTGTGCTCAAATCCTTACAATTGTAAGTTTTACTTGTTTAGTTTGCCTAACGTTCATGAAGAGTCCCTTTGTGATATTCCTTAGGAATCAGTAGTAAAATGTATCCAATAATTTGAGGTTAGAAAGATAACGGTTGAATATTCCAGAGTCTTAGAGGCCTACACCCAACTGAAAGAATGACATCACAAGTAACGAATTATAACACCACCTTTTCTGCTTGCATTGGCATCATTTGACTGTTTTTACAACTTCAGTGATGAAAATTGAATCTTGTCAATAATGCATAACATTTATCCTGACTGTTCCACTGCTTTTACAGAAATATTTGCCTGATTTAGCGTGCTTCTAGTGTGGCATTAGTTGCAGCATAATGTTAAAAAGATGAAAAATGTGATGTGGTGGCACAGAGACGCTTAGATTATTGTAGCTAATTTATATATGAAAACTACTCGAAACATAACTACAAGCTGCACATTTTCCTGTAAGTTCAAAGTACAGCCAAAGAGAACAGTAAAGAAAGCAAAAATAATCAATCTTTCACTTATGCTGTATAAATAAAGAATGACCAATAGCCAATCCCTCACTGCAAAAATTACACCCCAAGAACGGACTCAACCTTGCGATAGCTGTACTGTTGCTGTACTGTATCGATTGCTGCATCGATTGCTGTACTGCTGCACGAATGACGAGATCCGCTGGCAAGATGCGGTTTCATTTATTTTAGTAGTTCTGAAACGCTGGACAGTGCAGGTATGTTGCACGTTAATTTTTCCATCGAACACAACGTCTTCTTAACTATTCCTCAGCGTGCGCAATTCTTCTAAATTAATAAGGTTGTCTTTCTATCACAAGGATCGTGTTTTCAGGGCAAACCAAAAGTGCGACACGGGCCCGCATTCTGCATCGAGTATCTGTAGTGAGAGTTATTGTGAATTGTGGCCAGTTATCGACGATTTCCCTGCAGGGCATCGGTAAAAAAATTAGCGTAGCTTGCAGTGGAGGCGCAATGATAAAGAGAGAGCGGAGCTGATGGGCAGGCACCTAGCTAGTCCGGGCTTTTCGGGTAGGCTAAGCACTACCAAGTCTTCCCCATCATTTTCCGTAATTTATTGATTATTGATCGATTACCGATTAGCTATCGCAAGGTATTGGCCACGTATTTGGGGTAGGCTAAGCACTACCAAGTCATCACCAGCACGTTCAGGAATTGATTATTGATCGATTACCTATTGATTGGCTAAATTAAGGAAATGGCCATGTATTTGGGCTAGTTTAAGCACTACCAAGTCATCCCCAGCATTTTCCGGAATTCATTGATCGTTGATTGATTATCTATTGATTGGCTATCGATGACTGACAAAGCTTAAGTAGTCCCAACCATGCTTAACTAGAATTAGCCAGGCTCAGCTTCACTAATTCACATGGGTATGTGCCATGGCGCTTGGACGCTTTCTGCACTACCGACAGGATAGGCCAACATTTTCTGTTCGCGGTTGACACCTAATGCCCGGCTTAAACAGCAACGCTGTTAAGAGTGTCTCACGACCCGAATGAGGCAATTCCTCGAGCCTCTCTAGAACGCAGCAGTACAGGCCTCAGATCCGTCATCATTAGAGTGAGTGGCCATAGATGCCATACGCGTTTTGTACTGGTGAGCCGGCGTTGTAATCGAAAACACACATCGGGCGCGCCGCTGCTCAGTGCGTGTTCGACCCACGCACGAAAGGGATTCACCGTGTGATCTTCGCAGTGGCGATTCCAGCAAGATATTTGATCCGTGCCGAGTAGCGCGCTGCTACTAGTGGTGTTTTTGTCGCACTAGCGCAGCCTTACTAAAACCCCTCTATATAAAAAGTAGCGACACTCTCCTCCTCCGCCTTCCCTCCTCCTCGTTTCTCCTCTTTTTCGCGCTCCTTTCTCGACCGTGGCGCCGCCTACACCGCTTGAGACAAGTGCACTTGTTTATCTTTCACCGTTGATCGCTTTTCACCGGCTAACAAATGCTAAACGTTATCGTTCGGCGCAGGACGCACCTGCATGTATCGGAAGTTTCTCGATACATGCAGGTGCGTTGTCTATTGTCACCGACGCTTATGTAATCCGATTGTTTGATTGTCGCGAATTGTGTAGTACTTTCTGCAAGACACGCGGGCACCAGGGATTACTGTCGAGCCTTCGATGACTCATGTATGTAAGCCGACGCGTTTCGCCGGTTATCAGATTTCGACGATCGCCGACTGTGCTCGTCGCTATCGTTGTGCTCTTCGCCAGTCGGTTGACGCTTCTCGGGCGAAAATGGCGATGGAGCGCGATCGTAAAAAAACACAGCCAGTGCCCGTTGGCGCGACGGCCCACGTGATGCCATTAGGCCAATACCGACGCGGCGTCCGCCACGGACAGGGCGTGCGAGGAGGCGGCGGCATTCTTCAAAGCGTGTCGCTACGTTTTGTATAGAGGGGCTTTAAGCTTTACAAGCGCCTCACTTGCCGCCAGCGTTGAAAACGACTTGTGATGCCCCGACAAAAGATAATCGTGCTGTGATAACCGCAGCTGACTTTCGAATTTCTTTCCGGCGTTAGTCGAACGCGTCCTGAGCAGCGGCGCGTAATCTAACGCCGGTGCGCCAGTGTAAGGCGCGGGTGGTATCTCTGGCCGCACTCTCGCGCATTATTATTAGCACTTGGGAGGTATACGCAGGAGACATGAGGACGCGGTCAATGCCGATACAAACTCGTGCAACGACACAGTATGCCAATCACCACCGCACAGGCGCATGAACTACACAAATCGGCTCTGCTGGCGGCAAGACGAAGTGACGAGCGCCAGCGGGCGATTCGGCGACAAATTTTATATTCCCAGAGGCAATAGAGTAAGCTACGCCGTTCAGTTGCATGACAAGAAAGAATGGTGACAGCTGAACGTCACAAAAGCATTAGCATGATTCCCAGAAAATTAACTCATAGCAAGGAATCGTCCCACATAGAAAGGCAGGCGCATGGGCGGGCAGTGGATCATGCAGTAATTTGTAATATAACTGCTTTCTGACATAACAAAGAATTCAAGTTCATTCCAACTTACCGTGCAATCTTTCGACAGGAGCCGGTGAATGCACAACGCTGCACGGCTGGTCATGTAGCAGCGCAAAACGTGGGAAATGATAAAACCCGGAACGAAGCCGCCGCGGCTCGCAAATGCGAAACCACGACAGAAATTGCGCCTGGCGGGGTTCTTCCGCGCGGTGGCGTCGTCTGGCGTCGTCGCGCAAGTTCCGAGCAAGATTCTCGTTTGATTGAAGCTTTATGCTGCATTAGCGAAACGGATATAGGATGAGCCTCCTGACACTCGCAGACAATAACGGTACTCACCACATCAGTCACACTAAACATAACTACTCATCATACCCCAAAAAAAGATTCCGTTGTGAAACGGGTTCCGAGCCATTGAAGCCCGTTACAGGACACGGCAGCTACGGCGTTCGCGTGGCTGCGGTCCCGTAGGATATTCCTGTTATTTTACGTTTTTTTAACAGGGCAGGTTTAGTTCTACTATACTCCGTTTCATACATCCGGTGCAACGATGTGGAGGCTAGAGATACTTTTTACAGGGGCTGCATTCGAACTTAGAAGTAGTTTGTTGTTTATTGACCCATTTTTGTGAGAGTGTTCTCATTTCTGAACGAAAAAAAAATGAATTTGCGCTTAGAAACAAACAAACCATGTACTCATACGGTTGCTAACACGTGCAATCAATTTGCATTTCGTTATTTTTTTATTTGCAGCCCGTCACGGCAGCCTCAGGTGCAAGCTCACGTGAGCAAACGCCGTTGGCGTACAGCGAAGCATAGACGGAACGCGCGGAGTTATACATTTTGGTGACCTTACTTCTTGCATAGCTTCCAAAGCGTCGCACCTGATGTATGAAACGGAGTATAGACGAAGCCAGTATGTGCACGGGAAAATGACGCCGTGGTAGGTCCAAAGTCGATCCACATAGGTCGCGAAGCTTCGGGCGAAAAGCGGTTGAGAATCAATGGTCACCGACATCAGCAAGGGGGGTTATGGGAGCTGCGATTGAAGCGCGACTATGTTTGGCGGGAATAAATACTGGTACAGAAAAAAGCGTTTTTTAATTAAAGCGAGACGCAGTTAGATTCATTCAACGGCAATAAAATTCCGAATCAATTTTATATACGCATGGCGAGAAAAGAAGATGCAACTCTATTTTATTTGATCATTATCAATAAATACCATTTTTTGCGCCCACCGTGAGAGCGCCCATCGATAGCGGGGGGCGTTGACGCCGCTATCACTTGCAATGCAATGCAGCTCTTGGAGTGCATGGAAAGGCGCGCTCGCAATCTTCACCTGTTACAATATGCGCCCTTCACATGTCATGTTGTTTGACATGTCGACGCTTTGTCTGAATTAGGTGACACGGTTAGTTTTATTGTTTCTTAACCTCTGCGGTCAAAAGTAGTGAGTTGCGATCGTCAGATACTTGTTTACATTAGTTGTTTTCTTGCGACAGCGCTGTCCGACGGGCTTGGCGTCCGACGAAAGGACGAGCACTCTACGCCCAAAGCGTTCGTCGGCCTCCAAAGAAAGTATGTTACGTGCAGCGATGTGATTTCGACACCCGTACGGCTGAACTTTTCCTGCATCGGTGTCCGCGCCGAAAGCTCGAAACGCCCATTAAGTCGAATGGCGGGGCATTTGAATATACAGCTCTAATGGCCAGCCTTCGAAAACAAATTTCGCGCCTTTGAAAACAAAATGACGTCACTTCTGTTTTTAAAGGTTATGACGTTAAATTATTTTCCTTCCGCCGGAAGTGTTCCCTGCTCACACAGATGGCGCTAAGCCCCATGAACCGCAGATGAACCGCCATGTTTTCAACGTATGGGCTTCTATGGAAGCTTCGCTACCAGGTATATTTACCTTGCGCGTAATGCGAAGACGTGGATTCGCGCCCTACGTGCAGCCAGTTATTTTTTTACAGCGTAAGCTGTTATGGGCTCATTCCAATAGCCGTTTCGGGTCGCGATGATGCCGCCGCCGCGTAACCGCTATCGCCGGAAGTGCGAAAAAAAGTAATCGGTCTCCGCCGGGATCGAATCCAGGCCCACTGCGCGGCAGTCGGAAACTTTACCACTAAGCCACGCACGCGCTTGCTATCGGGAAGCCGGAAAAAAATTGTCGCAGTTTCACCCGAAAGGCGAATCGTCAATTGCGATAGCAAATTAGTAGAGAGCTATACGGAGTAAGGGTAGTAGTTTTATCATCTGTATAAACTTGGACATGCAACAGGACCAGCAATACGCAGAACTGTTGTCGACGCCGTCGGAGTTTTCCCCGCGTTCGCACCGAACGTGCGCGGTGTTGGTGACTGTTGCGGGCGCCTCTGGGGATGGCTCGGAGGTTTTTGACGAGATCAGAATGGGACACTCGTCGAGCAGCGTCGGAAATCTTAGCCACCTTCTCACCTCGCAACGTTTTTATATGAATACGCATTATTTGGTGTCGCAGCTAAACTTCGCCTCCCCTCCCTCCCTTCCGTCCCCCCACGGCCTTTCGCGCGTCGGAAGAAGTCGCGTTTGCTCTCTATATACGGTGATTATAAAGGACGAAAGAGACTTAATTCTGTAGCCCTTCAGGGAGCACGGCGCAGAACGCCCGTTTACTCTAGGACGTGCGTTCGCTCCCCGTGAAAGCGCGCGTACCTCGCGCCCATTCACTCGCACATACAGCGTCCGGAGCGCGGCGACGATTTCACTGCCGCTGACGTCATATGAAACCTCACAGCAACGGCGACGACGACGGCGACGCCGACGCCAGGAATCCGCTTTGGAGTGTCCATATAATTGCTATCGAATAAAAGTTGGAGGACGCTTAAGGTTCAGATTCAAGAGTGGAACGCGATAGCATTCAATGATCCATGACAGTTTCTCACACTTCCCGGCAACTGCAGCTTATGTAAGCGTAATGTTTACCGGGAAACGCTGGCGGTGAACGGTATGCACGAAGGCGCTCTTTCTTGTAGAAATGCGGCCTCTTTTGTTGGCCGGCCTTCTTTTATTGTTTGCACCTTTAATATTTCAGCCTGAGAAGATTTAGCATAAAAGGCATGCGCTGTTGTTTTGTTTCATGAAAATTGTTTGTGGGCTGTCACTCAAAATTCCGAGGAATAACGTTGCGTTGAATGCAAGACAAAGTGTGAGCAACTTTAGAATTAAAATATATTTGGAGGGCTTGCGTGGTTGGTAATGATTTTCTCGGTCACGGGCAGAATTGCCGACGCCTACGCCGGATTTTCTGCGACACGGGGCCCTCAACGCTATCACGTTAAAACCCTATAAACGCAGACGCAGACAATTCAAGCCTCCGCCAGTATGGTGGCGCCATCTAGTTAAGGCGCAGACGACGAGATGCCATTCAGACGAGGCGCGCAAAAAAAAAAAGAAAACGTGATCCCCAGTTTTTGCTAGTGTGGTGGTGCCGTCTAGTTAACGTGCCTGCAAACGCAACGTCCGCAGCTCGCCATCGAGGCCGGGCGGACAGTTCAGATCGTTCTCGTTAAAACGAGGCGAAGAGCATTCAATGATCCATGACAGTTTCTCACACTTCCCGGCAACTGCAGCTTATGTAAGCGTAATGTTTACCGGGAAACGCTGGCGGTGAGACAAGAGTATGCAAATGTATGCGTGGTGCAAAAATTGAAGATACTCTTGAGCCGCTCCACCAGCATACGCTGTGACTGTGCTGCGTGTGTCGCGCAGGCCTGTTTTTTCATACACTTTCATTTCTATTTATTTATAATATCTTTAATTTAAATAATAAGTGTATGTAATTTACCCTATGCTGCCCATGGTGTCTTTTTGGTGACTACGATACGTAACAAGAGCGGGACAATGCAATAAAGCCGTGGCCTGATGCCACAACCTAACTGATGCAAGACAAAGAACCACCGATCTCTACGTGCTTCTCGACGGCCACGAAATCGCAGCTCTTGCAGACATAGGAGCAAACTACTCCGTTCTTAGTGGACCATTTGCCGCCACGTTTAAGAATGTGAAGACTGCATAGGGTAGCCCTCTAACCAGGACAGCTGGAGGATACCTGCTAACGCCATCTGAAATCTGCCCGGCAGGATCTAGCGTTCAAGATCACACCTACCCTGCGACCATCGTTTTCTCCAATAATGCTCTTGAGACGTACTTCTCGGCCTGGACTTCCCAAGGTGATAACCCTAACGGAAAACCAAGCGATTATGCCAGAGAGCTTTTTGAGTCACCGCGCCTTGGTTGTGCTCGAAGGTCAAGTCAGCATCCCGGCTCGCTCCAGTATCACGATTTCCGTTTGCACAGAAACATCGGCAGACACAGAAAGCGCCGTCGAGGGCAACCAACTTCTACTGCTCGGCTGTGAAATTTGCCTCGCAAGAAGAATCGCGTGACTGGACGGAGGGAAAGAGAAATTCATGCAGAGAAGCTACAGGCAGAAGTACAAATACATCAACGAGGGCACGATGATTGCAAACACAGAGGAAATAGCAGAAAGCAACAAGGCTATTGTCTTCTCGGATTATGTCGTGTCTACTTCCACGCTCATAGTGTGGTACCCAGCCTTCGACTATCCAAGACTCCCCGTCATTAAGCAGAAACTGCTTAAAAGTCTTCTCCGAGGATACAAATACAAAGAGGACTTTTCGACGTCTCACGGATTCATGAAACGCCTGTTACTAGACATGACATAATAACCGTAGAATGTACTTCGTTTTGGAGTTGTAATGGGAGAACTTGAAGACATAAAGCAACAAGTCGATGTAATGGTAAGTGACGTGATCATGCAGCCTTCGAAGAGCCTACGGGCGTCTCCTGTAGCCTTGGTGAAAAAAAATATGCGGTAACCTGCTTCTCGACCCACAGTCGATGCGTTATGTTCTCCTGAGCAGTGACATAAAAGTGTGGATTCAGCTGTCTTGCTTTCGCCAAGTAGCATCGTGAACGAGAGAAAGGCGCCGATCAAAACGAACAAAAAAAGTAATTTTTTTCTGATATCTCAACAACAAAGAAAACTGGCGTTATTAACTTGTAACTGTGAACGTGTTAAACACAAAAGTTCGGCAGTATGTTACACTCCCGCAACAAGTGAAATGCAAAGTCTGCTGCACACGTGGTAATGCATTAAACTATACGATGGGAGGGGTCAGACTTCTTGCAAGTCATAACGAACCGCAATGTGAAGTGAACGTATAGCGCTGTAGTAGACCTCCTGAACGACACATACGTGCATCTAATGCTTTACGCACAGGTTCTTTCGTTTTATCGTTCTGTCTTTCTTTCCGTCTTTCTATCGTTCCTGCTATCGTTCTTTCGTTCCTCCATTCATACGCAGCCATTGCATTTTTCCTCGCTTACTTCTTTGGATAATCTGCACTGTTGTTTGAAGACTTCCGTATGGAATTGGCTATATAGCGCGGCGTTTGGGAATACCCATGTGTGCAGCTTCCGCCATGCTAGTTCTAACTGAGCGCGCCGTCTGCCGGGGGAAATGGCTGTCTGCTCAGGAGCAGCTTAAGAACGCATGAAGGTAGCTTCGGAGCAGCCTTACGCTGAGGAAGCACCAAGGAAGCTTTCCTCCACCGAGTAAGGAAGTTTTGAGAGTGACATAACGCGGCCTTACCACATTGAAGGCTTTCTTACTGAGGTAAAGATGATTTCATTGTTTAGCCCACAAACTACTCCATGGTGCTATTCGACGGCTGGCACCGATCTTAGCGTAATGAGGATCTGAAATAATTGTTGTCGTGGGCCGACTCTCACTTTCCTAAAACTTCCAACATTCTTAACATTCATTCACGGTCACACAAATCTTCAATGCAAATGAGTGGGAGGAGTTGTGCGCGATGCTTTTGAATATGTGGGCATCCTTTGCGGCTTCCTATATCTGCTAGTGCACATTACGGCTACAGTATAAAGGTGGAACGGCAGCATGACATAAAATATGGACAACAGACAAGTCCCTCTTGTATTATTGCACAATCATCTCAAATACCTCTCTTTCTTCACGCACATGGATAAGAGTGACGTGAGAGCATTTGACAACTAAATCAAGTTAGGTATATACCCTAACCAAATGTCTACCTGGCCTGGTGGCCAGTGAATGTGACGTACTATTGTGAGCAGCTCTTGCTATTGCGTGGTAAAGTACGACGATGCACAGACAGTTTGCACTTTTCACGTGCCTTATGCCTCAAGGAACAAAGCCAACTTGTTCCAGTGTTCACCTTAACAATTCGGCACATCTTTTCTCGATTTGCAGCTGCTGCGATAGCGCATAAGTGCGGATAGAAAAATGAAATATTTGGGGACACCTCAACGAAATCAATAGGTCAAATCAAGAGCCGTCCACAACCTCTCGTAATTTGCCGCTGTGCTACTTAACGACGTTGTCTTACCACCAAATACACAATGCTTTCCTACTGAAGAAAACCTGCCGCGGAGTGCTTCCGACGATTATCCCAACACGTTGATCGTATAATTAAAATAAAAACAAGACGTGACTGTCTTTCGGAAAGCCTCTAAAAAACCTCGTATCAGTGATCGCTGTGGTGGCCGTGTCGCGACTACAAGATCTAGATTTTCAGATTTCATTTATTTGGGCATTTTCACAAAATACCCACGAATGGGGCAAAAGGAGAGCGTTTCTCCTCATTAGGCCCACTCTCCGTGAGGCACTTCGGGCAGGTACAGCAGGACAGTGTACAGCAAATACAGTAATATACATAAGAAACAATAAATAAACGAGGAATACTATACTAATTAGCAAAATATAAGGTAGTGATGCAAATAAAGCTGCTCCTCAGCGATAAATGCAGAATGCACTATGATCAGCACCATTTAGCATATATTGAAATACATACAAGTTGAAATGTGATGTTAAAACAATGAATACAATAAATATATTACATACTATAAATATTTTCAGCACATGCACGTTAGAATTGTGCTCTATTAGAATTCACTTCCTAAATTTTGGAATGTTTCTAGCCTCCCTAGCGTATTCAATTATTTCAGGAATCTTATTACACAATAGGACAATTTGGTTATCAATTGCCTGTACACCATAGTTATTCCGGCACATTGGCCCGACCAACGGAACAGTACGCAGATTATACGTAAGATCTCTGCTTAAGTACGTATCAGAAAAAATCTGGAAGTTATCTTCAATTTTTTTGAAGATTAACATTGCTAGTTGCATCCTATAGCACTCTGGGAATGGGAGTACATTATACACACGAAAAAGAGACATGTTTATGGGGGCCGAGGTAGTTATCAAAACTAGTGCGCGGTTTTGAAGAAGAATTATACTTTCTGTATTTGTTTTGTTACACGTACCCCAGACTAAAATACAATACATGATTTGCGAGTAGATAAAAGAAAAGTAAAGCTGCTGTTTAGCTCTCCCTGGAAGGAGATGCTGCAAGCGTCGAATTATACCGATTGACCTTGATATTTTTATTCGAAAGTTGTCCACATGGTCAGACCAACTAAGGTTGCTTTGAAAACATACGCCTAGAAATTGAATTTTATTTTCCTGCGTAATATTTTCTCCATTAAAAATCAAAGGGTTAGCTCTACATCAAAGGGATAGATCTACGGGATAGGGATAGATCTACAGGCCTATTTTTTGCTTGAAGAACAAAAATTTAGTTTTCTTATGTTTAGTTCTAGCTGGTTGACTGTAAGCCATGATTTTAGTTTATCCAACCAGGAATTTGCGGTTATCTCAATGTCGCGGAGATCTAAACCAGAAAAGAATGCATTGGTATAGTCGGCGTACATAACTATGTTTGGTGTGAAAGGAATGCTTACTATGTCGTTGATATAAAGTATAAAAAGTAAAGGGCCAAGTATCGATCCTTGGGGAAACCCATACCTAATTACGCCCAAATCAGATTTCAAATTATGCAGCCCCACATATTGTTTCCTGGACCAAAGAAATCTTTTTATTAGATCAAGCGCAATCCCGCGTATTGCATTAATTTGCAGTTTCCTAATTATTATTTTATGCTTCATCGAATCAAACGCCTTACGGGAATCGAGAAATATTCCCACAGTGTAAAACTTTGTTTCAAAGTTATAAAGTAGGCTATCCTTAATACGGAGCAGAGCAGTCTGAGTTGATCTACCTGGTTGAAATCCACACTGTTCTTCACAAATGGCATTTCTGTTTGCTATAAAAGAATATACCCTCTTATATATCAGGCGTTCCGCGACCTTAGAGAAAAGCGGCAATATAGATATTGGGCGATAATATTAAAGTTCATTTTTATTACCTTCTTTAAAAATTATTTTTACGCGAGCTATTTTCATGGCACATGAAAAAAATTCTGTCAAGAAGAGTCTGTTGCATATGTAAGTGAATGGGGCAACAATCAAATCAACAACTGCCTTGATATGTACTGCGGTAATGCCAACTTCGCCTGGTGAACTGTTCTTTAGTGAGCATATGGCTGTGGCTACTTCCTCCTCGGTAACGGATGATAAAAACAAAGAATTTGTGAAAGAGCTTTCACTATAGCATTCAGCCGGCTTAAGGTCAGTTGCTTGCGTAATATTACTTGACGATCCTGCCTCAAGGAAGGAAAGGTTATATTTGTCTGCCAGGCCTTTCCACTGAAGTAAACATCGTTTATCTGTATATCGCTAGGGACAGTGGCCCTGTTTTCTTCCTATCAATTTATTGCCTGAACTCCAAATCATTTTTAGTTGTTAATCATTGTAGAAAACTTGTAGGCATAAAACTCTATTTTTGCCTTCTTTAGGTCACTGTTTACTTTGTTTCTGAAATTTTTGAAATTAATAAGGTCAATTTCTTCTTTTGTTTATTTTGGAAAAGTTTATTTTTTTTTTAATTTATCTGCTTTAGAAGTGCCGGCGTAATCCACTCCTTTCTTGCTCTCTCGTGTTTCTTTACAACAACATACGGAAAAGCAGTATTGTAATTACTAACAATTTTCGCCATGAAGAGGTTGTATTCCTTAGATGGATCAGTTTCTCGGTACAGGTCATCCCAATTGCAGTTAAGCATTAGAGAGCGAAATCGGAGAATATTTGTATCGTTTATATCTCTACGCATGTATTTTGGAGAATTCTGCAGTGATGGCATTGTTAATAGTGCAAATGCAAGAAAAGGTAAGTGGTCGCTTATACCAGAGCTGAATACTCCGGCTAATGCAGTGTCAGGGGATAAATTAGTGAAACAGAGATGAATTATCGTTTCTAATTTGCTTGTTATTCTGGTAGGGGTGGTAATGATGTTTTCACAGCCATGGGACAACACTATTTCCGTTAGTTTTAGTTTAGTAGGACCATCTTTTGATACATCAATATTAAAATCACCAAATGATATCATGAACCATCGATTAGAATTAACATGATGTTGAAGCTTCTCTAAACACTCAAGAAGTGCGTCAGTGTTACCGTCTGGGGGGGGGGGGGGGGGCGGTAGATCACTACTGTTACAACCTTGTTGTGTATTACAGTAACTGCTTCGAAATCATTACACACAATGCAATAGTCGGGCCACGCCTCATAAGGCAAATTTTGCTTAATCTAGCGTTACACCGCCACCACGTTTTCCAATTCTAAATAATGATTCCGTATTGTAATTTCCCAAGCTGACCACATCTGACTGTGAAGAAAACCATGTCTTCGAGAAGCCCATGACATCAAAGTCATAGTAGAGGTGTACCAATTCACTTTCAATTTCTTCACCCTTGTTCCTCATACTCTGTGCATTATTATGATAAAGGGAAAGACCTCGTTCAGAAAGAAAGTCTGAGTCCCTAATCAAATTTTTGAAAAAGACAGCGTTGTGATGCACCGACTTGTTCATCAAAACAGGCAAAAAAGCTAGAAAAGGCAATAGGTATAGTAAGTGTTTAAACAATCTTGATTAGATAATCTTCAGGTGCAATTCGGATTGCACGTGCTTCAGAATTCTTTCGGCCAAAAATCCTTCCCTGTGAAGACCAAGTCAATCGATAGTTCATCTCGGTGGCTCTAGTCTTTGCTATCCAATGGAGCTTCTTATTTACAGGAGTTAGGTTATCAAATAGTTGAATACTACTGTTTTTTTCTCTTAGTTCGGCGCGTTTTGCAAGCCATGCTCCTTCAAACTCAGTCGAGAAAACCTTATAAGTCTAACTGGGAGTTTCCTTTTACGTGGTGGCAAGCGATGCGTGCTTTCAACGTCATGATCAGATAGTGGCTGCAGGTCAAGCCTCTTCGCAAGGTCGCTAGCTCGTGACAGGGTATCCTCTTTTCCAGTAAACGGCATGCCATGTATTTCCAAATTCTGGCGGCGACTGCATTGCTGAAGGTCATTTAGCTCTAGATTTAGCTTGGGAATTTCTTGTTTGTCGAAATTTTGTTCAACAGCTTCCACTGTGTTGTGGAGGCTTTCTATCTCTTTATCATGCTTTGCGCTGATTTCAAGAAGCTTGTCATGCGTATCTGACATGTGCTGAATGGATTGTTCAATGCTGGTCACTGTTTGCTTTAATTCGGCAAGGTCATCGATCTTGGTTGTCAAGTGCGCCAAGCATTTGTTAATTTCCGCAAGTTTCTGGGATAAGGCTTCCGTTAAAGCTGATTGATCAGCGTTATTATTCATGTGACTGTTCCGAGATGAAGGCATACGGCAGGTAGGACATTTTAAGGCTTTCTTTTTCTCTTTCCCTTTCTCTTTATAAGTGCGCTCACTTATACCGATACATTATCCCATGTGATAGCATTGCCGGCATTCTGTAAAGGTTATGACATCCTCATCTTCAGAAAACTATTGTTTACAAGATTCACATATGTCACTCATTCCAGCACTCGTCTAGTCACAAAGTACAAGACACGAGGGCAGCAGTAGCAGCAGAAGCAGTTGTAACGCGATAACTAACGTACAGAGAACGGTAACCAACCTGCGCATAGACGAGAAGATAGTTCAGACGGTGCTCCGATGAACCGTCTGCTGCCACTGCTGCCCGAAAAGTGGTTGAGTCCCACAATGCGTCCGAGAATATAAAGGGCGGGGGGCGTATCACCAGCTGGTCCCTCACGTGTCAGTGCAGGGCTGTGATGAATATACGGATGGCGCCAACTTTCCTTGCTTTCAGTTGGTCGGTTCCGGGGCAATGCAGGCTGGCATGGATGCGCCGATGACGTCCACTTTGCGTGGTTTCTGCGCATAGGCAAGATAGTTAAGACGATGCTCCGATGAACCGTCTGCTGCCACTGCTGCCTGAAAAGATGATAATTCGGAAAACTAACGAACGGTTACTCTTTATTAAGAACAGTTGTTTTTGCTGGCTGAACAAGCATTGCATTGGAGTTCAGTGCGCTGGAATAACGTTTATTTCCTTTTTTTCTACGTCGACATCATCACTACATCACCGCGGGAAGTATGAAACCTTTCAGGTGAATGTGCCACGTGGTGTCACCGCGCCAAGTAAATCCTGATGTGCAGGAAATTTGAATATGGTGATCGAGATTACAGGCCAAATAAAGCGCGTCCCCTGTGTCTTCGTCGTCTTCGTCAATGTAGCGGATATTATAGCAGACGCCCACTTTACCGCCACCATCGCGCACAGATAATGAGAATGTTTGCTTGGCAAGTGATATAATCATCAGCAGCAGCAGCATATATTTATGTCCACTGCAGGACGAAGGCCTCTCCCTGCGATCCCCAATTACCCCTGTCTTTCGCTAGCGTATTCCAAGTGATTACTATTCGTTAAATCCACATACAGGTGTTTACCACAGCACCGAGCCAGGGTGGCACTATGGCACAACAGTAGTAGGCTTTAATTAATTTGATGGTTGACGTTGCAGCAAGTAACATTGAATAGTGTGTGGGGTAAATGGACCACCCCAAATAAGACAGTGTTGAGCGGAAGGGTGGAGCCGAGAAGCTCCTTATTTTGACCGTCATCATTATTAATAGTAGCTCACCGAAGTCGATTTTGCTAGGCGAGGTGCTAAATGGGAAGTAGTGGTTTCATCCGATACGTGGCTCCTTCCGCCATGGCGCTGCGCAGGCTGTCGAAGGTGTGGTTGCAGATGCACCTGCTAAATGCAGGAGTAGCCTCAAATAGTTCGTGACGTAAATCGTTCGTCCTGGATGGGTGTTGTGATTGATACTATGATGCCATCATTAGTGTTCTAGCAGTTGTAATACATTGCGCAAGATTTAGAGTGTCCTAAGATAAACGGCTCTGAAAAAGGTTTCATAAACCTATGTTTTTATTTCATAAGTACATTTCGTGCTAATGAAAATGCCAAATTCCGACATAGTCATATGTTTTTTATTTCTGTCAAAAATAACAGTAATATAGGCAACTTAATCACCTGTATCAATAACTATTGGTTAGCAAAAGGTATGTGTAAAATTTCTGGTAATTTGTAATAAGAATACTGAGAACAACAATACCAAAAAGTCAATGCGCGCAGAGGTAATGCTTAAGGTGCAGTAAGGTAAACGTTGCCTCTATAAATTAGCCGCTAAGTTCAGAAAATTTACGATGTTTTTAACGCAATTTTTAACCTGTTGCTTGTGGATGTACATTCTCAGTTGCAACTTACCTTTCGGGGAACTAACAAAATCGTGCACAATTCTAATACATTAGGTTACGCTGTATCATTCATGTTGAAATGAACAAATCTTCAAATTTTAACTCTAGAAACGCAAGCATTAAAGGTTGTGCCTACCCTGCTCAACATCTATTGTCTTTGCTATGTTGTTACCTTCTGGATCACTGCACAGGTATACAGTCAAATTGCCTATGTATTACCGTTAATGCAAATCAGTTGATATTGAAATATTATCGCACCGACATAATCTCTATTTTTCCTTCCAGATGTCCACCCCCGAAGGGTGACGATTGGGACTACCTAAAAGGGTCAGTGCGGAATTGGCCCAAATGTTGCAAAAGAGGGGTGTCTGTGTCAAGTTAAGCATCTCCAGCAAGTCTGCTCTCACATTCACAAAAAAATGCAAGCAGGTCGTTTTCCTAGAGCGGCAAAATAAAGACGTAGTTGCCAAACAAAATAGTTTGCACTGCGGTTTTTATTGGTCCTATCCTGTTTTCTGGAACCAGAGCATGACGCAAGCTGAAGATTACAGTATGCCATAGAGCCTAGTGCCCGGTATAGAGGTGTCATCAATCGTACCGTATTGAGTTTTACCTGTGAAGGAAAAGGAACCATAAAACATGGTAGCTATCAAAAAGAGAACATATTCATCAGGTCAAGGTCACATTCATGCTCAAGAAAAAATAAAAGAAATCCAGGAAGGGGCTCACGGAAAAAACTAAACCAATCGAACAGGAATTAGACATCACACCAAGACTGACTAAATGAACCACCCGTCTGGCCGGGATTTATTGCGCTGATTAAGTCCTTATACTGCACATTGGCTTATGAGCAATTCAATACTGGATGAGTTTTCTTCTACTTGGCTGCCGTGGAGATGATTGAACCTGTGAAATCGTGATGAGAAGAAAAACGCAATAGCTGCTTTTCCACTATGACTGGTGGCAAGAATTTACAATTAGGAAGGTAAAGTCGTATTCACACTCCCAAAGGGGAGGCCCAGCTCCGGCAAATGGTTTTCAAGACTGCCAATTCAGGGGAAAGTTCCTATGAAGTACTTTAACTCAAATTCTTTTTTGACTTTGCCAACCATTTGCGTAACGATTAAGAACAATTTCTCTTCGTGTCCTTTTTATAGGACGCCAGGGCCTAAAGGGTTAAAGTACTTCATAGGAACTTTCCCCTGAATTGGCAGTCTTCAAAACCATTTGCCGGAGCTGGGCCTCCCCTTTGGGAGTGTGAATACGAGAAGAAAAACGCAATAGCTGCTTTTCCACTATGACTGGTGGCAAGAATTTACAATTAGGAAGGTAAAGTCGTATTCACACTCCAAAAGGGGAGGCCCAGCTCCGGCAAATGGTTTTGAAGACTGGCAATTCAGGGGAAAGTTCCTATGAAGTACTTTAAGTGATATAGCTTATTCATGTACGGAGTGATGAAACACGTATAGAAAGCCGCCGCGTTTATAAGAAGCATTCACAAAAGACAGTAGAAAAATGTTGCCACGTGTTCTTCCTTTTGCCGATGGCTTCTTTAGTCTAAGTGGTCCCATTATCAGGGCATCGCTCTCGCTAATGATCCTGTTTTTGTGCATAATACCCCATCAAAATTCTCACAAATTAGATGGTGATAAGGCGTGTTTAACCAGATTGCACCTTTGAGACGAATTGTGTTGTGTAGCCACATGAACCCCAGCGGTTCCTCGAGAACATATAGTGATGAGTGCTTAAATGCGGACCACCCTTAGGCATTAAAAGTTCTTCAATGACAGTCATTTCTGGCCGGATAATGTCATTGCCATCTGGCTCTCATTTTTAATTCTTGCCAATAGTTCACCCAATAGTTACACAATTACCTAATCTAATAACTGTTTGCGGAAGTCTTTCTGCCTTTTGTCGTTACTACACCCACAAATGTAGTGTACATGCTTTATTCTACTTGCTACAGACACTACCAACAAAGTGTACGCCAAGCTCAAGCCGCGAGAATATCAGAGTAACCTTAGGCCAGCTAGTATTACTGATCTGGCAGCAAGAATTGGCCCTCTTCCTTTTCATGTAGTACCCCCAGACGCGGTCGTGTTCGACTCTTAATATACAGCTCCACCCATAGGCATTCAGCATTGTCGCTGTTTCCCTCTTGATCTTCTTGCGGCTGCGAAAGCGCTGCAGTATGGTTTCTCGAAGACCTAGAAACTAATTCCCAGCAGAACATAGACACTAGTGCATTCTTTTTACGGCGCTAATAGCAAACAGCACACATAGAACGCGACGCACATAAGTGCTTGCCAACTTGTCGAGCAACATCTCGATAGTGTAGCAGCGGTGGTTACGAAGCTATGCGTGTAGTGCTCATGCTGTTTCTCAAATAAAGACAAGAGATATGAAGAAGACGCCGCCGTTTGCACAGTCGCATAAGAATTGAATGTACTTAGACAAGTCTAAGGAAATAGAATGCAAAAGCTACACACTATAATTGGCATTCTTGAGAAGGCTAGAAGGGCACCGAGTGATTGAAAAAATAGCCGCATCTAGACGTGTTTGACTAGAAATGCCAACCAAGCGAGTAAGCATGATTGCCCTGCGTGAGCTGACGGCATTGATACCCTTGTCAGCGTCATCGCAATGGTCATTTTAAACTGAGCGTCGCTTCAATCCGATGCGCTTCCTTTTCAAGTACACAACCACTACAGCACGAAGGAGCACAATTTATCAGAAAACCAACTACTCTGCAGCAAAGCGAGGAGACTGCTCACCTGCAAACACAAAACACACGAAAGCGGAAAAAAATTTGCATGATGCAGCAATATTGTCTTAATAAAGCAGGCTCAAACTGCAAAAAAATAAGCAGTTTGTAAAAAAAATAGCATAAGCCTTTGGCCAAACAGCTGTGAACGATAGCTTCTATAAGGCTATCAATTTCAACAAAATAAATTTCAACAAACAATATGGTGTTGTAAGGTCTCTGCATGTAGGCATTTCTGGCTGCAAACTATAGTCCACTATTTTATCTCGAGGAAGGTATCCACACGTTAAGAGCCTATACAGACAACTTATTTATGACCGAAAATTTTCGTGCTGTAACGTAATAAAATTAGAGTTATCGATCAAATAATAAATACGATTTCAATTTTTTATGTTCTTGCTTTTAATTGTTATCATTAATTTGTTGTCACACCTATCCCCACCGCCAACCGCTCAATCAAAGCTGACTTGAATGAATGAGTTGCTGGAGCTAATGAGTGCTTTTCCTATTAAACTTCTGCGGTGTATTGAGAAACGAAAAGAATATGTACACTACATTTTGCTAGAATTTACGTTTCCCTGAAACATCCTTATTTTAAAGGGAATTATTTGTTCCTATTACCGCGCTCACATTTCATCTTGAAGCCTCGGGGCAATACGATAGCGAGGCCCCTCTATCATAACGGTGTTGGAAGACCCAAGAAGGCATTATGCTGCCCACACTGAGAGTTGCTTTAATAAAACCATTTTGTTCCTTCTACAAAAATATTTCATTTTTATGTCAAAGCCAAAACTGTTTTCTTTACAAAAAAATTGCGTAGCTTGCACTAGTAGCGCAAGGCTACAGAAAAAGCGCATCTGATCGGCACCTAGCTGGTCCTGGCCTTAGAGGTCATGCTTTACCGGAATTTATTGATTATTGATCGATTACTGATTAGCTGTTGATAGGCTGTCGATTGGCTATCGCAAGGTATTGGCCGCATATTTGGGCTAGGCTAAACATTACCAAGTCATATGACCCGAGCTTTTTCTGGAATTTATTGATTAGTGATCCATTATCAATTAGCAATTGATTGGCTATCGATTGGCTATCGCAAGTTGAAGCCAGGCGCAGCTGTGTGCAGTTCAGTCATCGCTAGGCTAGTTTTTGCGAAAGCTGCGCGGGGAATCGAAAAGTTTAAACAGCTCCTCTGTTAAAAATCACCGCCCAAGCATTTCGTACAACTCCATAGCAAGCACTCCGTACTCCGATGGTTATCCAGCGAACCTGAAAGTTGCAGTGTTTTTCACTGCGTTAATCCCGACGGTACAATAAAGTCTTAATTATTGGTTGCGTCTTTATGTTTCTTAATGAGGTTACACACAAGTTTGGCTGCGATGGAGATAACGACGTCATTGACCATATGCTCGCAGACCACCGTTTTCACATTGCCGCTTGCAGTTCGGCAAAATTAAATTGCTTGAAATGAATTCTGTCCGTCACGTAAGACAATGCATGGCTCATACCCCCTTAAGCAATGGATCATACCCCGTGAATGCGGCCTCCCCATTACGACGACAGAGGTGACATTCTACGCAGGAATTATGAGCGACAAGGGTGCCAGCTGTAGAAGACGACGACGACAAACGCGGGAGCAATAGCACTAGCGCGTCCGCGCGGTTACACGGTTGAGCGCCAAGGAGACAGCTGTGGAAGAAGTCAACGACGCTCGAGCCATTGCTGATGGTGATAGTTTCTGCGTACAGGCAACGGACGAACAAATCAGCTAGTCATATAAAGCGTAGCTGTAAAAATCACCGACGATTACGATACTCCCTAATGCGAATTTTTTAGCGCAGCTTCATACGTGTTTTCATTTCGCGATGTGTTAGTTGGCACTGACAATCTGTCTCATGCGGCACGTTTCAAACGGAGCGAACTGTGGCGCGACTGCCTCTCCAATCTGAAGATCCCGAGAGCCAGCGCGTGGGTGACGCATCGGCACGATTCACATCCGCCGCTGCAGACAGACTTCCGAGACGACGTGCGCTACTCTGGCGCCATCTCGTAGCCATCGTCGCCACCGTACGCTTCGCACGTTTTCACAATACCCTCCACCTCCTCTTTCCTACTCCCGTCTTTGATCCCCCGCGGCGCTCCTCGTTTTCTCTTTTATCTTTCACTCCGCTTGTATCGGTTACGCCGACGCCGACGCTTACTGCAGGAAAGGGTGCCCAAGAGCTGCGTTCTAATACTATTATTCAAGCGAAGCTTGTATTGGCGCACAAGTTTCGGTGGCGTCGCCGTGGTCACCCAAAAAAAAACGCCTGCTCCCAGAGTACAGCAGCTGCTCCATCTGCGCCGGCGCGGGATCACGTGACGGACGCGGCAAATCAGGGTTGTTTGGTGTGTCGCGGGGATGGAAAGGGAAGGAAAGGGGGTTAGCACGCTCCGCAGGGTTTGCCTCACCTCAGATCAGTCTCGGCGCACTGTTGGGAAGGCTGCGCGTGGTGCGTTCCGCCGAGGAACGGGCTGCATTTGAGCAACGGCGCCGCGAACTCGCTCGTCTAAGGGCTCGTCGTCGACGAGCCGGTTCTAGCTTGAGTCCTTCCGAAACCCAGGAGAAACGTCGGCGAAGAGCTACGGACCCTGAGTTGCAGGAGCGAGATGTTGAGGCCAAACGTCAGCGTCGTCTTGCCATCCAGGAACCCGACAACGGTCGTGCACGCCTCGGCAACTCTATGCCAACTTCCCCTTGCGACGGCCAGCTTTCAACGCGAGTTACTAAACCGGAACTTCGGAGCCATTTGTAGTGCGTGTGACCAGTTGTGGTTCGAGCACAACGTCTACTCGTCGACGCAATTCGTTCCGAGGAACACTGACCAAACACATGACAAGCTTCCCTTGCCCCCATTTTCCGGTAGGGGAAGGGTTGGTCATTTTATTCTTCAGTTTCCTAGCTCCAGTCGCATGCTTTTCCGAAGCACCGCCATGTTGCAGATGTTGCTGGTATACCGCGACACATAATAATGCATGGCTTCCAGTGACCGGATTCTTTTCTGGATTGGAACGGACTAAACGGAAGTGCACATTTATCAACCCTGTCTATTACCGTTGAGAGATAGAAACAAAAAAGCAGGCTATATTGATTCCTTTGACTGTGCACTGATTCACTCTAACTGCAGAATTTTAGAAATGCGAATATCAGCGTCTTGTCTTTGTTTGTCTGCTTTTTCTTGAAATAATAACGCTCACCTACAACAGCCAACTGGAGAAGGAGGCTGCTTTTATAGTAGGTTGGTAGTACAGAGGGGAGTGGTCGTACAGAAATATATATTCAATTTTAACTTTAGAAACTAGAAAATATACATGGTATTCATTTTCAAAATATACCTACAGATTATATCATATACCACTGCTAAAAATCTTAACCTTTATCTTATTGGCTACAACTGTCTGGTCCACGGCTTGACATGGTGTTGTGTTTTGTAATGTTTGAAATATACACAGGGATAAACTATCCCACTCCATATGTATAAGATGGCTAGATTTGTTTTAATCTAAAGCTTTATGAAACCTTTTCTTCGCAGCTGATTGGACAAACGGTTATTTTAATGACCATTGCTATTAGCACTCTTATGATAGTTTTCGCAAATTTACACCCGCCGCGGAGGCTGAGGGGCTATGGCGTTGCGCTGCTAAGCACGAGGTCGCGAGATCAAATCCAGGCCACGGCGGCCGCATTTCGATGGGGGCGAAATGCAAAAACGTCCGCGTCCCATGCATTGGGGGCACGTTAAATAACCGCAGGTGGTCAGAATTATTCGGGTGTGCACCATTACAGCGTGCCTCATAATCATATCTTGGGTCTGGCATGTAAAGCTTCTGAATTCAATTTAAACTTTTTACGCAGATTTCGGGGTCTTTCTGTGGTTGTGATGTTATCTAACTGCTTATCATTTCACGTCACCTTTAGTATGTATTAGATCGTATGCATCGCTCATCAATGAACCTTCTTTGACGCAAACTTAGCGCCCTAGTTGTGTGCCTCTCTTCAAGGGGCCCGGAACCATTTTTTATCGAAGTGGAGAAAGATATTTGAAGTGAAAATAGGCTATTTCAGAAATACTCTGCCGCAAAAAAAGTACTTCAATGTGTTCAGCAGGAGCGGAGTTATTGGCAATCAAACACGGCACACTCATCTGCCCTAGACAGTAGCGGCAGAGTTCCATCTAGTAATTAATGCATGCAACTTTACGGACCTTAGGTGGATGGATGTCGGCAGATGGCAACTTTCTGACGAAATTTCGCGTTGGGGGTTCGGGCACCCGCAAGTACGCGTGTACCCCAAACTAGAGCACTGCACGGGCCGATTTTTTCAGCCCGGACCCGGCCCGGGCCCGTTTTTACGTTGGGCGGCCCACCCGAGCCCGATGAAAACATTTATGGTGAGACCCGGGCCCGGCCCGGGCCCGGAAATAATGTACTATCGGCCAAGAAAGTAAACGGACCACGGGACCGGTGGCCTGGCCACAACGGGGCGCTGCTGTCTTGCTCCGCGCGCTTGGGTCGAGAGTGCCGTGGGTGACGTTTAGCTTCTCCCTCGCTCTGGCGCAGCGTTTTGTCACGCTTGATAAAATGTATAGTGCGTCGTCCGGTTGCTCTGTTGCTGGCGGTCGCGATGAAGGGGACGGCGCATAGCCGGTATTCAACCCATGGCGCTGTCGCGCAGTAGCCGACGGCCGCACGGAGGTGTTCAAAGTGCACGGCAAGCTTGGCCGGTGCGCCAAACACGTGACACCATCTAACCTCGCTAACTCGCTGCACGAAGGTGGGAAGGCAAGATTTTGAGCGCATCTCTCAGTCGTCAGCACTTCCCTTCTGCTGGTTTTAAATTCCGTGTCCTTGTATTCTGGCTTAGTCTTGCCGTAGTGAAACCTGTAATCGCGTTCAGTTTTCAGTAATCTCCCTATTGGAATCTCCCTAACGATGTAGCGAGCGCACACGGAGAAAGCCACGGAGCGAAAATCGGACGGCGCCGTCGCCGCGGGAGTCAAGCCGGGGGTAAGCCGACGTAGCTACGGCCACCATTACTGCGTCACTGATTGGTCACGTCGGCGTGCGGCAGCCGGAGAACGTCGCAAAAATGGATCTTGGATCCATTCTCTGCCCGGCAAGGAAACCTTGATGGGCGCGAGCACAACCGACCGCGCACGTCAGCCTGAGAACGTCAAACGGTGCACGGCAAGTCTCCGTGCCGCTAACGCGAACGTGCCTTTATCTCGCAGGCGTGAAAGAGCGCGTGTCAGCCGCCGCTGCGGCGCCTTGCGCAATGTTGCCTAAACTCGAGCAACAAGGGACGTAGGCGACAAACACTAGAATGAAAGGTAAGGTCAATATAGGCAAAAACAAAACAAAGAAAAACAGAGCAGGTTTTCGTTTTTTCACAGTGCCGGGGTTTGATTCCCTGCGGCCGTCGGCTACTGTGCGTCAGCGCCATGGGTTGAATACCGCAGAACAACTGGACGACGCACTAGACATTTTGTCAAGCGTGACAAGACACAGCGCGAGAGTGAGGGAGAAGCTTAACGTCACCCACGGCACTCTCGACCCAAGCGCGCGGAGCGAGACAGCAGCGCCCCGTTGTGGCCAGGCAGCCGGTCCGGCCGCCGGAGCCGTGGTCCGTTTACTTTCTTGGCCGATAGTACGTTACCCGCCCGGCCCGGCCCGCCACCCCTTTACCTTAGGCCCGAGCCCGGCCCGAGCCCTACTCGAAACTGGCCCGCACCCGGGCCGAGACCGAAAAATAATGTTTTTCAGAGTTGAGACGCCCGAGAATAATTCGCTGCCCGTTACATGCACACCACCAGAAAGCCCGATCCTGGCCGGGGCCCGCGTCAAAAATCCCGAGCCCGGCCCGGGCCCGGGTCAAAAAGCACACGCCATGCCCGAGCCCGGCCCGAGCCCGTGAAAAAACTGTTCTACCCGGCCCGGCCCGGCCCACGGGCCGGGCCGGGCCCGGGCTTTCGGGTAAGCCCGAGCCCGTGCAGTGCTCTACTCCAAACCCCCGAATAGACGATTTTGTATTCACAGAAATTCGCCTATTTTAGCCTAGATGGCGCTTCTATTTTTTTAAACACGAACGTGAAGGACGAAGGGAACGGAGCAGGATGTGACCACGGGTGCCTAGCCAAAGAATTCGACGCGATAATATTTGTGGCTGAACTACCGGCGTTGTGAGAAATCGCCTTTTGTGCAAACTGTGATAGGCGGAACGGTTTCGAAGACCGTCAGTTATACGACGTTAAGATTAGAAAGTGAAGATTGGCGGCGCCCTACGCGGTGACCTTATTAAACTGTGCCATGACAAAAAATCCCCGACGCTTCCATGTATGCTCGTATTGACGTGATATTTATCAAGGTGTGGCCTTGTGCGTGCACAAACGTGCTGCACTTTAGGTACTACGTTAAGTGTTCATATGTGGCATTCTGGAGGTTTCCTTAGTGCCACACGTGTACTTCACATTGCGACTCGTTATGTCTTACAAGGAAGTCTAACCCCGATTGTATAACTTAATCGATTACTAAATGTGCACCATGCTTTCGCCTTGTGTTACAAGAGTGTAAAACATGCCGACCTTTTATTACAGACTTTAGAAACTACAAAATATAGTATATAGTATAGTATATACATATATAGTATATGTTTAGATGAAAAAGTATGCAAACATTTTAATCGCTTCCACATACATTCATTGCTGCATCTTTCACCTCTGTGGGAACAATGTGCTAGCTTTATATTGAACTTTCTGAATTTTTCTCGTGTGGCTTGTCCTCTAAAACCTCTCTGTCACCTGTATTTTTTTTTCAGTATCTACAATACATTTTATGTTCGCGGAGAAAAAGCCGCTCGTTCGATGAAAAACGTCCTGGCTTGGTGCCGTGGCCGCTTGGCACGCAATGTGCTACGTGTCCAGCAAAGCTTGATACGGCCAAATGTTTTCAAGATTGTCGTCATATTGTGCATTCGACAAGCATTGCTTACCACTTTGAAGGCATTACGAAATAGATGTCGTGCAGTATCAGATCTTCGCGAGCTTTAACTAATGCTGTGGAATATGCAGGTGGCGTCACAACTTTGCGGAACGTTCACCCCGAAGAAAATGAGATTAGCTATCGAGTTTCCTATGCAGCGACGAGGAGACTCGATAGCTGAAATACCAGTCACAGTTGGTAGCCCTCACCACCGCATTTTGATAGGGATGAAATGCAAAAGCGCTCGTGCATTTAGCTATAGGTTCATACAAAAAAAAACCCAGCTGGTCAAAGTAATCCAGAGTCTTCCATTACGGCGCATCTCATATAAAGACTGTAGGCATGGCACGTTATACCGCGCATTTAAATTTTGTTTAAACTAAACGAGTAGGTCGTTGGCATATAGTCATGGTTGTGACGCTATTTACCTTTTCTGGGCTTTAAAAGAATTGACGCAGACAGAGCGATGACGCATTGCCGACGGAATTGACTAGTGCAACTAGGTTCAAGAAACACCCCTTATCATCTATCTTAAAGTTGACTTGCAGTTGAACATAAGTAAGAAATGGAGAACTGTCTCAAAGTGTTTCTTCGTTTTTCAAGATTAAATAGCCATTTTATTAACATGCATAGAATGTTGTGTACAGAGCGGTCAACTGTTAAAAGGAACGCCGGAGCGCCACCGCCGGCCTGCGGCTGCAACGAGTACCGCGCAGGTGCCGTGAGCGCTGTGGGCGGTCCTCTTTGGTCGTCTGCTAGCGTTTGCTGCCGCGCTTCGGATGGTGACGAAGGAAGCCGTTCACGCGTTTGTAATGTCAGCCTTAAACAGCATGGGCACACTCTGACAGCCAACCGTTGCAAAGCTGAAAGAAAATTAGACAAAGAAATCTATTACCTCACCTATATTTTCGCTCCTTCAACTTAAACGACAAACATATTTTTATTGCGATAGCAATTATATGGACACTCAAAAGCAGATTTCTGCCGTCGGCGTCGCCGTCGCCGTCGCCGTCGCCGTCGCCGTCGCCGTGAGGTTCCGTATGACGTCAATGGAGATGAAATCGTGGCCGCGCGCCGCCGAACGCTGTATGTGCGAGTGAAAGGGCGCGAGGGACGCGCTCTTTCACGGGGAGTGAACGCACGGCGGAGAACAAACGCGCGTTCTGCGCCGTGCTTCCTTAAGGGCTGCAGAAGTAGGCGTCTCTTTCCTCCTTTACAATCACCACATATGTAGAGCAAACGCGCCTTCTTCCGATGCGCGAAAGGCCGTGGGGGAGGGGGGGAAGGGGGAGGGAAGGGAGGCGACGTTTAGCTGCGGCACCAAGTGCCTATTTATATCAGAGGCTCCGGCAACAGTCACCAACGCCGCACGCATTTTGAGCGAACGCGGGCAAAATGCCGACGGCGTCGACAACAGTTCGGCGCGTTGCCGGTGCTGCTGCATGTCCAAGTTTATACAGCTGATAAAGCTAATATCATTACTCCGTATATCTCTCTACAAATTTGCTATCGCAATTCATGCTTCACCTTTCAGGTGAAACTGCGACAACTTTTCCTCTCACTCCTTAAACAAGCCTTCTGCCCTCCGAAGAGCGTTATAGATTGCGACTGGTTTCCGGTCCGGACCTGCCCGTCCTATCCAGCGGAGCTCCGTTCCAACGGAAAAAGGCGGCGTGACGATCGAGGCAGCAGCAAAGCGCATCGCGCACCTCCGGCCCGTCATTTTCGCTGTCTCGCCTTCACAAGTCTTCCGCTAGATGAAGGCCAGCATAGCGCTTCGGAGTTCTTTCCTTGGTTTCTGGAATCTATACGTGTTGTCTTTGTGGCGTATAATGACCGAATGAACTTTTTTTATGAACGTCTCTCGGTGGCACAGCTATATTAGAGATTGTTTCTTCGTGTAGTGCCCATCTCATGTGCACTAATGCATATTCCAGTCGCTGTAGTGCGTAGGCTGAACAAAGAATTCACAACCGCCGTTATGGAGAATTTTCATTTTTAAAGCGCTACCACTCGAGCCATAACGGAATCATAGTAATCGTCGTGCATAGAAACCTTGTTCTGAAGCGGGCAATTCTTTATGAAACAAGAAGGCCAAGGAAAGACGATGACAGTGTCATTTCTCCTCATGTGTAGGGGGACATTTATCCGATTATAGATCAACCCAGTCGCTTTGCTTCCAGGTGGAAGAGAAGTGGCTGCTTTCAAATACGACCTACACGACCTTGCTTCGCGATGATCCGAAGCGCTGCGGCAGACGGTAGCAGACGACGAAAGAGCACCGCCAACAGCGCTCACTGCGCCTGCGTGAAACTCGCTGCGCCTACGCGAGACTCGTTGCAGCCGACAGCCGGTGGTGGCGCCGAGCAGACGCCACGCGCTCGTGTGTTCCTTTGAACAGTGGACCGCTCTGTACATCTCCGTAAATCGAAAACCTGATGCACTAAGAAATGAGTACGGTTCCATATGTGGCACTATATTGTGATATATTACTCCTTAATTTTACATTCTTTGCATCAAATTTAAGTTCTCAGATCTGTCGTTATCTACCCATATGCGATTCCTTTATTTCAGGTTCCCTATATTTATTGATCCGTTATTATTTTCAAGGTTCCACATCTGCAGTACGTACGATACTATGATGCATTACATTATGCGTTACTTATATTTCTTGCTACCACCATTGGACTGTTGCTTTTTCGTCCATATTCATTTCCGTTTAACTGATGATTTCGACACTTCAAAAGAAACTACCAATACCTTCCGGTGTGGCTTCTTTGGCGTCATTATGTGTTGGCTTCTTATGGTGTTGACTAACAACCTCGGTCTCTTCAGTGATCCTTCTCCTACAATTTACTTCATATGACGTGCATTGATCAAGATGGGTAAATAGATTGTCACATACAACCGCCGTGGTTTCTCAGTGGCTATGGTGTTGGGCTACTGAGCACGAGGTCGCGGGATCGATCGAATCGCGGCCACGGCCGCCGCATTTCGATGGGGGCGAAATGCGGAAACACCCGTGTACTTATATTTAGGTGCACATTAAATAACCCCAGGTGGTTGAAGTTATTCCGGAGTCCCCCACTACGGTGTGTCTCATAATCAGGTCGCGGTTTCGGCGCGTAAAACAACTTAATTTTATATTGTCACATACGACGCCTAGTATTTTACGATCCTCATATTTACCGCTTCTCTTATGACTGCTAGTTCGCCGATTTCTAGGCCATATACGAAACGCTGTACACGCATGCTAAACAGAGAATAACATTCCAGATGCCGTTGTGTATCGAATTTGCATTCTCTTGGTACTATATTTTTAGCTTAGGCATTCACAGCTGCACCGCAAGAAAGGTCACGCTTGTCCTCCTGATTAATCACTTCAAAGAATAATCATAGGTATGGGTGCAAGTGAAATAAGGATAGTTATAGAACGAAAATAGAGAAAATTATTTTTCACTTCTACCTTAAGTGCTCCTTTTGCAGATATTACTTAAACATCACGATATGTTTGTTCTCTTTAGGTTATGTAGACTCATTATGTATGGTAAATTTGAATAAGACTGCCTTTCCGAAGATCTGCATAGGTAGAATAATACTAACGTGGCTGTGTTTTGTGATTTCTGCCAGTGACTGTATCAACGAAAACGTTGCTGCTATACTGGAATCGCCTGGTACAAGATGCCGTTGCGATTTGCTAAATTCCGTGAAAATTGTCGCTAATACTGCAATGAGGCAGTTATATCTAAACAAATGTCACGCGGTAAAAAAATGTCACTGACTTTCCAGCACCTATGCCAGAACCAACGATGTGAAATTACAGATGGCGTCAGAACAGTAGACAACGTGTGGGCCAGAAAGAAACGGACATTTCACACCAATTTCTACACGAAGCTAGTAAACCTCTAGGAGAACAAGTAGTTCGCATATACATAAATTGGTTTATAAATGCGATTAATAGGCTCCAGGCCCACAAAACAGAAATGTGCAGATTCCACGCACTTTCGGATTTGTTGTAAGTGAAGGTTTCCGTGCTGTTTGCTGTGATTGACGATAAATAGAGGTGATGTGGTAGGCGAATGTTTTAGTTCTTCAACGTTTAGCCCAACACGAGAGCGGTGAGTTGACGTTATACGTTAAGTTGCGTGCACCACTGTTGTTTGTCAGCGTAGTACACGGAACACACAGAAGGAGGTGTGTGCGTGAGGCGTTGTAGTGCACCATACTTCATAACTTCTGTGAGGGTTGAGGATATTAATTGCATCACATGGCACATCGCACCATGGTAGAAGTATTTTAGCTTTAATTAAATTAGGGGGCCGTACGTGCCATAACCGCAATCGGATTACGAGGCACGACGTAGTGGCGGGCTACCGAATAGTGTTGACATTAGGGTGTTCGTTAATGTGTCCTGAAATTTAAGTGCTCGAGCGTTTTCTTTTTTTCGCCGCAGTCGCAATGTGGATGCCGCGGTTCGGGATGGAACCCGCGCCTTCGAGCAATGTCATAACGGCAAAAATACCGCGGTGGGCACAGAAGTGTTGATTTGACGTGTGGCCGCTTCCCTAGTGTAGCCTAGACCGCACGGTGCGCTTTAATGCTGCTCTGCTTTTGTACGCCCTGCTTATGTTGTCCGCTTGACAAATCTGCATGGTGTTTATTTTTCAGAAGTAGCAGACACGTATCCTACCGTACCTTGAACGTAAATCGATTAATCCTGTTTGCCCGCAGCCGCTGATGTGTCTACATTAGGAGCGTTTCCTTGCCTTCTCACGTCACCTTGAAACTGGGCAGCTATCCTAAAACACAAATTTAGATCAAGTATTTATTTTAATTTGACCAAAGTGCCTCCTTCTTTTATATAGCGACCTTAGATGATATTTAACTTGTCCACCGGCGACCATGAGATAAGTAATAGAAAAAAGGAGTGTCGTCGTTTTTGCTGTTGCCGGAAACTTCATAATTGATCTACAAACGTTATTGTGTCGCAGAGTCCGGAATCAGCATGCCGCGGTTTGACTTTTGTGCTACATTCCTAAACGATATGAGAATTTGCGGATGCGAGCGGGAGCATCGGGCACTTCTCTATTTCATTATGAAACGGTACAATCACTGTTGAATTTCACTGCAACCTAAATGCGCTGCTATGTTCAGTTTCAATGTATAGCAATGAAATTTATTTGCGTCAATTGTGCGCGAGAATAACTATCAGCTAAACAGGTCAGGGGCGCGAATGCGAAATCCGGTCGGCAACTAAAAAAAACTTGAGCTGCAATCAACGGGAGATAGACCACCAAGACCAGTGAATGGCCCCGGCAGCCACAGGGTGATGCCCAAGTCAGCTGCAGTTTTCGCTTGCGTGTTCCTGAAGCGCCCAGTGCGTGTTACTTGTTAGGCGACGACAATATTAGGCGTGCTTGGCCTTTCATAACAAATGCCTTATTCCTTGCCAGTGATGTGCTGAGGGATGTCAGAACGAGTAGCACCCTTCCTCGAACGAGAATCGTCACAGTTCGCGTATAGTATTTGTAATGACGAATAAGGCTATTCACCGAATAAAATGTGTTCCTTAGTTAACTATATAATTTTTTTTCATATTTATTCACTGCAAAGGTAGGGGTCAATGCATATTTCACATCTACCTAATACCAGTTTTTACGGAATATTGCGTTGTGATTTCAAAGTATGCGACTTAATTGAAGCCAACCAAAATAATAATCCCATCTGCTGGAAAGAAACAGGTTTTATCGAATTTACGTTGTGGTTCTGCAAGGAGGGGCAAGTATGTTAACACCTATTTCCCATCTGTAATTCTGGCATATTCCTGATGCGTCTGGCCTATTTTTTTATTTTTAATTGGACACGCTGCCAACAACCACAAATATTTGAACTGTATAAGCCACAGTGTTGGAACTCGAGGTGGGTCACCACAAAGGGAAAGACCTTTGTTGTTGGTAACTGTATTGGGAAGCTGCTCGTGCGCCCCCTGCCGTGAGTCGCATCACTTTTATGGCGCCTAAGGGTTTTCAGTAAAAGATAGAGATACCTTACAATCTGTCGATGTGAGTAGGAAGGCTACTTGGAATTCAGACATGCAGAATCTCCGAGAGAGTTTTTTTACTTCTTATTCAAGTTTAAATGCAAATCAACATTTAGTGAAACCAAAAAAATGGCGTTTCTTGACCCTAATCACGCCAGTCAAATCCGCCGGCAATACGTCATCGTTCTGTGTGCGTCAAACATTTAAAAACATGAAAAGCTGAAGATTTTCGTAGCCAAGGGCTTCAGAGGTTTGACGTGCAAAAACCGAAATCCTGTTGGGCATGCCGTAGGGGAAGATTGGAGTGTCTTGATCCCTTAGCGGTCATAGACGTCTTCTTATCCTGAAGTCCACGACCGCTTATGGCTTTCCTCTCCAGCAAAATACGTGAGCGAGCTGTCGATGCGAGTAGCAAGACTGCTTGAAATTCATAAATGCACAATATCCTAGAGAGTTTTTTTTACTTCTTATTCAGGTTTAAATGGAAATCAACGTTTAAAGAAACCAATAGAATGGGTGCTTGCTGAAAGTAATCACGCCAGTGAAATCCGCTGGCAATGCGTCATCGTTCCGTGTGCGTCAAACGTTTCAAAGGAATGAAAAGTTAAATTTTTTTCCATGGCTACAAAAATAAACTTCACTTTTACTTCAAACAAAATATAAAAGAGAGGTTTGATGTGCGAAAGCCACAATCCCATTATTAGGCATGCTGTAGTGGAAAAGTATATTATGTTTATCTCTACTGGTTCATCGACATTTATTACCGAAGTGCAGGACTGTTTGTGGCCTTTTTCTCCAGTAAAATGATTCTCGGGGGCGGCTTTAAGCTACGTGGGGCGATGAAATTAGGAAATTTGCAGGCCAGCTTCACACTAGCGGTGCCAAGTCTGAAGAAATAGCGGAGCTAGGCGACGTTCCTTAGCAACTAGTTGATGTAGGCTTAACGGGTGTTTCTAGGCAAGGATGTATGGCCGTTATTGTAAATCAGTTGTTATTGACATATTATCGCACCAGTACAGTCTATATTTTACCTTCCATATGCCCAACCCCGCCGGGTGACGATTGAGACTACGTAAGAGGGCCAGTGCGGATTTTTCCCAAATGTTGCAAAAGAGAGGTGTCTGGGTAAATTAAAGTATCACCAGCAAGTCTGCTCTGACATACACAAAGAAATACAAGATCACATTCCTAGAGTGGCAAAATAAACACGTAGTTGCCAGCCCAAATAGTTTGCATTGGTGTTTTTATTCATTCTATCCTATTTTCGGGAACCAGGGCATGTCCATGACTCTGGTGACGCGAGCTGAATATTACAGTATACCATACAGCATAGTGCCCGGTATAAAGAGGTCAATTGTACCACATTGCGTTTTACCTGTGAAGGAAAAGGAACCATAATATATAGGGACTATTAAAAACACAAAATATTCATTGGGTCAAGGTCACATTCATGCGCAAGAAGAACAAATAAAATAAATCCAGGGAAGGCCTCATGGACAAAAACTAAACCAACGGAACTGGACTAAGGCTTATCGCACCGAGCCTGACTCATTGAATCACTGTGCGGCAAACGCAAGCAGTGAGAGAATTGTGTCTGCAACAACGGAGAGAAATGCTTCCGAAGATCACGCGTTGGGACGCAGGCGAGGACGTTGGCGAGCCAGTTATGCGAGTAAAAACGCGCTACAACAGGGACCCCTTAGAAAGGAGGGGAGATCGCCAAAGTGTGCGTGGTATTCTGTGGAGTTGCTTATCTCTGAAAATACGGCCGTTTTGCTATCAATGGTGAAGCCTACGTTCCATAAGTAATGATTGCAAGGAATGCTACGCAACATGTTGCAATTCTACAGTCCCTCGCCCATTTTTTCCAGATGGAGAGGACATTACCCCTAATATACCCCCCCCCCCCCCCTCTAGTGTTGCCCAAGGCTTTCTCTCCATAACGTGCATATTTTCGGAAAGCTATGTGATAAATACTACATTGTTTGACAACACACTTTAGACGCTCGGAATTATTTGTACGCGTAACTGACCGTAGATGCCGTAATCGATCTACACACTCTGAACTTCAGTTACACTAACGTGCCCTTAGCTTTAAACAGCTTAAACATGGTTTTTGTTTGCCGAGGACAACGCTCGTAAGCTAGGAAGCTTTTATAAAACATGAAATAAGGAAAAAAGTAGTGTAGATCTTAAGTGCTGTTAAAATCAATGCTATTCGAAATCTTAAGCAGGGACCTGGCTACCAATTGGAGTAAGGAGCTCCGCCAAGGCAGTAACAGGTGCACCGACATGTTTGTGTAAATCGAGCACTTGTGTATTTCACGACAGTAACAAGGGGATACGAAGGTGACAACGATCGCATGAAGACCACAGCATGACTCCTACTGCGGCTATTCAACGCAAAGTTATATGGCACGTCAATTGGCTATTTCTGCGTAGGCACGGTATGTTCGTTAGCGAGCAAAACACGGTTTGTGACGTGATCAACAACTACGTGTTCCAGAACATATCCTATCAAGGTCTACATCAATTGGTCTACAATAAAACGACCATAGCATTTGTAGACCATGGCTAAAAGTGTAAGTAAAAATTCTTTCATTTCTGATGCTCAATATAACATGAGCGAAAGCCCCCGGCCAATGGTTAAGAGCATTTACGAACATAAAGCTGTGCGAATTTGGTCGCAGTTCATCTCGTGGCTGCTATCGTATTCAAGCGCCACGTAGCTCGAGGCCCTGTGGTATAAGCGCCGTCGCGGTGCGTTTAGCGAGACGCGGCCAAAAGGCGACAAAGTTTTACTGACGTCACGGGGCGACATCAAGTGGGTACGGATAAACAGGACAGAAGACGTAGTGACAGTGGCATGTAGGTTCTCGCATGTGACCGCAATGACTTGGCGAAGGACGCCGTGTGCGTCCTTGTACTGTAAAATTAGCTTTTCACAAACCCCCTCCCCCCTTATCAGGATAGGCGAACAAAACACAAGCGCACCTGGAAAAAAAAACGTTCCTCCTAGTTCCGGTGCTCGTAAAGGCTCTTTTGCGTGTCTCACGATGCAGCAAGTCTACCACCGGAAGGATGTCGAGCGTGGCCCACCTGGGGAAAGGCCTGAGGTGTTTAATCACTGCTCCAACTTGAAGCGGCAGGATGTCTGCAATGGTGAAGTTGGGTTGTGTGTCGACAAAATATATATACCAATGGGTATTCTCTTTATATTGATTTTTGGCTTTAATTTGTTCCTTATCGTTTATAAAGCTTCCGGCAATCTACATTTACACTATTATAACGACTAAATGTCTTCGCAAATCACGCGTTTTTGTACAGACACAAGACATTAAACGTTTTGCGTGACAGAGCTGGTGTGCTGGCCAAAGAAGGCTCACGCATCAAAAAACCTTGACTTGCCATCCCGGTACTGTTAAATTGTTTGTCCAGCGAAGCTGTTGAGAACCATCACTACAACTGCTGAGGGGTTGTAAGATGTTTTATTGCTTTACAGTAATGATAGTAATTTTACATTACAGTATTGGTAGTAATGTTAATTTTGACAGCATGCTGCCGATGGTCGTATTGCCGTTTTTTCTCTACTTTTGACGCTCCTCATCGGGAGTCAAAACTAAACGCTGCCTACCCATAGCGTTGATGAAACAAAACTAAATCAGTTGCTATGCTGGTTCTTTTTTAGACGTAAGCTGGTTACGTTACTTCCCAGCTGCCGCGGCGGCCGCAGCATGCGCTTTTACCGGGAAACGTATGTGGGGAGCGACACGTGCTTTGTATTGTTATCAAGAGAGCCTTATCATCAATAATGTGATTCGGATGCTTGCTTTGTGCTTGCTCCTTATGAATAAAAATCCTATTTTTTGTAAATTTTAATACGTAATGCCAAAGAATGTCTGTAGTTTTCGCTTCACTTTACTGAGTGCTTAAATCCAGCTTTGCCTGGGTGCGACTGTTTTCACAACAAATCCGTCCAGGGGCGGGGCCTCGCCTCGATGACGTATCACCAACTTCTTTGTTTTTCTTGCTCTCTGTTTGGCGGCGTTGGAACGGAGAACACGCTGGGCTGTTGGCGACTGGGCACGACTGTGGCTGATGTTACAGGCTCGATGCTGTTCCTAATTAAACGCTTCACTGTTTTGATGCGTTTGATGCTATTCCTAATAACCGCATCAGCCGCGGAACCGGGACACAACCGACCGCGCCGCCAAACAGAGAGGGAAAAAAAAAAGAAAACGGTGATACCAAGAAAGAGACGAAAACAAACTTCTCGCCGAGGCGGGATTTGAACCCGCGTACCCACGGTCCCTAAGTGAGCGTCGTAACCCCTAGGCCATACAGCCACTTTTTTTTTTCTTTCATGGTATTTATTACGAATACGTAAGATATTTTTATAGCGGCCAAAACAGTCTTAGCCGCGTCTACAAGCACAAAATAAACACTTCACGGTACAATTATTACAGTAAGAGTTCTCTAAAAGGGAGGCAAAAGGATACACTTCCTCAACAATGGATACCAGTCTGGTTGGGAGCCTCTCTGACCATAAAAGTCTTTCAGTTGTGAAATCATCCGAATGAAATGTGACTTCGAAGATACAATTGGTTCTGCATTCCAATCTAGCATGCGAGTTTTCCATAAACTGTGCAACGCCATAAGTAGGAGCATGTCAAAAGGCACATAGTCACATTGAGGTGGTATTAGATATCGTATTGTATAAGCATTTATATCAAGATCCCTTTTTTAAAGTCCTTTGGAGAACGTCCCAAAACAATATGGCATCCTTGCAATCAATAAAGCAGTGTTCTATGGTTTCCGGTACATTACAGAGACGACAGTTTATCGAATATACAAAGATTCCTTTCCTATTTAGCCAGGTTTTAACAGGTAACGTTTCAGTGTGCACTTTGAAGAAGAATGATTTAGTGTGTGGAGGGATAGGCATTTTACAGACCCGTGTAAGCACGTCATCTCCAGGTAAGCCGATGTACAACTGTCGGTATAACGGAGGTTTAAAAAGCATATCAATTAGATCTTTATACAGATGTTTCCTTGAGATAGTGAATAAGTACTCATTTGAGAACCTCACTGCAAGAAAACGCACTGAGAGGTACACTTCACGCATGAATCTCTGCAAATATGGATGTGATGCACAATTTGTCGAATTTGCTAAATTTAGTAAAACCTTGACGAGATTAACTTGCAAGAATGCCCGAAGTAATGGGTGAGAACAGTCTCGAAAAAAGATGAAACGAGACACTAATTGTCTAACATAAAGTGAACCAGGCCAAAACCGCCTGCACTAACCGGTCTGAAAATATTGTCACGCCTCATTGGCTCATAAGATGACGACCAAATAAAGGTTTCAAATATTCGGGGAAACTGCTGTATGTAAACCCTGGAACAATGCATTATTTGCAGCACATAGAAGAGTTTTGTTGCCAAAAAGAAATTGCACGCTTTAGCTCTGCCGAAGACTGAGAGATCATGTGGAACGAATGTTTGGGCATAGCGTCTTATGGTTGGTACACATCCTCTCCGGTAATGTGCAGTTGACCTATATGCATCCAATAGAACGCCCAGGTATTTTGGTGGTTGACAAGTCCACTCAATACCAGCAAAATATGTCGGTTTAAAGATCCATCAGCCAAACCAAAGCCCCAAACCTTTAGGAGAGTTCATTCGTGCACCAGAAATTGCGCCAAACGGCCTCGCTTGCGAGGCATGCATGCATGCGAACCACATGATTGCGCTTGAGCGTCGTTGTCTTCGTCGAAACAAAAAATAAAATGGTGATACGTCCTCGAGGCGAAGCCCCGCCCCTGCACGGATTTGTTGTGAAAACTGTCGCACCCACTTCACCTCCGCCGCAGGTCAACCCAGTATTACAGGCCCTCCGAGATCGGCTAACATTTTTGCCCACGGACGACGCCACGACAAATGCTGACCAAAGAGGCTAACAGATTCACTGGAAAGTATCATGGGTGTACAATACAAGGTAACAATCACGGTGGTCAGCCGACGCGTACTTTGAAAGAATGCGCGTTAGGGCGAAGTTTAAACAAGTGGTTAATAGGCCACAGGTTAGCGAGATAACCAATAGACACCTTCGTGAAGACGCTTGTCTTGTAGATGACCTAGCAGTAGTATTCGTAGGCATATGTTGGCAAAATAATGGGAATTCACTCAGGATAACTAACAACTTATATTTCAACACGTTAGCTTTAGAGCACTCATCACAATGAAAACCAACACGTGGGCTGACTACTGCAAAAGAGGGGAGACGAATGGAAGGAGGGAAGGCTGATATTCTTAAAAGCTTTTTGAATGACGCGCTTCAAATCTTTCATTGCGATCAATCAAACATGTATTTTAGTTAAAAGGTTAACTCATGTGATTTACATAAATAGTCGTTTGTTTGCTGTGTAGAGTTATTTTCCAATGTATGATCAAGTTCTAAAAGCATCTAAGAGAAACTAATTTAATTATCGGTAGCCTGTACACCAAATCTTGTTGAGATTGTCGCGTGATTTCGCATCGCGAGTACAACTTCGTAGCAATTCAACACAACAGTCCAGAACGACTTCCTGATGGACGCAATTTTCGTTACTGCTTGGCATCATTGCATTAAATGGTGCTTAGACTGACCTTGTGACATATTCGGTGTAAAGGCTGGAGTGATTTTTGTTCCACTCCCATTTAACCTGGCATTACAAAGACGAGCGTTTCGTTTACGCAACGTTTTTCACCAATGTGCCTGTGGGTGACCAACCAAACTTAGATTCCTTGTTTTTTTTTTATCAAGCATTTCGTTTAAGCGTGATACGCTTATCTCGATTCTACATCATACAAACATATTCTTAGCGAATCTCGAAACTGTTCTTCCTGCTGTCTAGGACTAAAAAAGCTGACTGAACTCCAGTGGATGTCTGCGTATAGCGAAGCATGCTTTGGTTGGTAGAGAATGGATGTGGCGAATGATATCAGTGTTCTGCTGCGAATCCCTAATGCTCTTGCGAGTTATGCATCCTATGGGTCTCTCTATATATATAGATATATATCCAGGCACATACCTAGTGGCCACAGGGCAGCACTGGCAACTTGAAGGAAATTTGCCTACATTAAAATAATAAGGCATGTTTAAAACAAAGAAAATTAGGTCCGTATTTTGGGAAATCGTATGCTAAGACGCCAAGGAATGAAAATGTAGGATACCTGAGAAGCAATGGTCAAACAGCTGAGAAACTTGAAAAAGTGCTGCCGTGACGACCATGTTTTTTATTTCAGTCACCACACATTACCATCGCCTTAACAAGTGAATTATGGCTTTCGATCGTACTGCACCACATGGAACGCACCTCGCCATCTAAATAGAAGGTTCTAGCCTCTTCAGAGGTACTACTACTGCAAGTTTGCTCTTCATACCTACAGCTGTGCTGTGGATGTCTACGCACTCTCAATGAAGTAATTATCAGTGAATCGCAATACAAACGTATCCTGGAGCACCTAACAAAGCAGCACGGGCACGTTTGTGCCATGAGCAGACACATATACCTATCGCTCAGCACGAAACTGTGGTGGTGCGTCTAAACAACCGAATACGCACGCGTATAATTGACAGGGGAACCGTTCATAGGCAGAGCGATCTTTACCATTTTCCCAGTATCCTTGTGTTTGGGCTTGTTTTGCTTTCTAGGAAACATCAAAAGAGCCAACGTATCTGTGTACTTTGCTGCACATGACGTGTAAGCACGTATGTGGTGGTGTTAGCTTAGTACAGGGCATGAGAAATTTATTTACATCTTTTACATGAGTGCTGTGAAGTGGCGCAATTTTTCACAGTGTAAGGCAGATCCGGCGCCCACTTCCACACAATTTAGAATTGTGTGGAAGTGGGCGTAAGGTGAGGTGTAATCTTTGACCTGTGATGTACTTTCAAATCAACTTTGAAAACAACAAACTATGAACACTTGAACGTCTTTTGTGAGTAAGGTTTGAAGCAGGAGGCTGTGTTTTTAGCACAAAGTGTACTGCGACAATATTTCAGTTTTAGAGGTGTAACTTCATTTGCTTACTGTTATGAAACGAGCTTAGCAATAAATATAAAAAGTATAGTTTGTTATTTATTAGCACAACACACACAAGCGTGTCTGTTCACATAGATGGCATTGCCAAACTGAGCAACCACATTTTCCCCAAACCTTGGGAACATTTTTATCCGAGTTGGGTGAAAACTGGCTCTGAAGGTTGGCGGCACTGCTTCAAGTGCACATACCCAGCGGCACTGACTGGGTTATGTGAATCTCTAGGAATCCGCTGGCGCCTGGGGTGGAGAGAGCCCAATGTGCGGCTCTAGAGCGTTCCCTGTAACAACCAACGTAGAGAGACACCGCACATGAGTGGAGCCTCGAACTATTGCAGCACGACCTCATAACTAAGGGAAGGGCAACCAATCTTTCGTGCCAAGCAGCATCTGAAGAGGTGCATTGATTTCAAAGTTATTAAGCATTATAGGCACTTCCTTTTCGCGCACGAACTGATTATTTTTATTCAGGCAACCGTGACGTACGACGATTATCTGAACCGCGGTAAATTCACTTTTTATGGCTGCTTCGCTTACGGGTTTCATCGCGCAAGAGGCCAGATGCCAAATGCATGGCAAAAACGGCGTTCACTCAGACAAGAATACTACGCAAGAAATTAACTTTGCTAAGGTATGCTTGCATTAACCTGCTTATGTTAGTCTGCTTTCGGGAGACCCACACGTCGGCCGCAGTGAACGCAGAAAGTACCGCCTAAAAATAGTTTATGATCAATTCGGCGTATCTTGTCCGTAAACAATGTTCAGGATGTGTCTTGCTTGTGTTTTTTTATCGAAAACTGTGCACGCGCTACCTCTTTGTCAAGAGCGCTTTATAACATTTGTTACGCAATTGTTATTCGTGATATGAAAGTACCGGGCACGTGAAGATAAACACAGACACGTCAAACAAAGAAGATGGTGGTTGTTCTTTGGAGGGCAATATGAGCCGGACAAGGTGAAAACAACCATTTTTATAGAGTAATATGTGGCTGTTTTGCACTAGCACTTTTAGTTCATGCGAGACTATTGTGTCCTTAAAAACGACTAGAGTTTATCAACCGATGCTGATTGAAATTTCAATCTTATTGATTGCCTGCCACAGGTGGTGTTTCGTACGCGAACGTAGTTTGGCAGGCATGTGGAAGGGCGGAGCAGCTAAAATTCAAATAAGGCGCCTGACCTATGTTATCCGTCACATCGGCGAGAAAAATATTTCTTCATCGTGGTATTTAAGGGAACTGCGACTGCTCTCCTTCAAGCGACTACTCTGCGACTGCTCAGGAACTGCGACTGGCCAACTGCCTGTTTCACGTCTATTGAGGGGCGTTGAAAAATAACACCTAAGCCGTTCGTAGCTCTTGTTCTCAGCGCTGTTGTAAGGTACGTATTTGCCACGTGGAGATTTCTATTTTTCTGATTGGAAACGTTATCAGCGTTCTCGATGTGCTTAAATTGCTTATGAGGTGCAAGCGGCCGAGGTAACTTTTTTTAAATAGAATGAGCACGAATAAGGGCGGAACGAGAAGGGGCGTTTTGTCTAAGGTTTAATTCGCTTGCAGGATGTCGTAGACTTCTGTATGAGCGTTGCTGCATAAAGCAGGTTTAAATTAAACAATGTCTTCTCTAAATTGAGTGGAATGAAGCACTTATTCTCGAAAGAATTTAGGAACCAACTCCATCTGAGTAGCAGCCCTGTGCTCTCTTTCACCTGAAGAATATCGACAAAATTCTTCAGAACAGCATAAGAAAAAAACTTTTCCGTATATTTCTTGCAGATGCACTGGACGTTGCAGACTTCCGTTTTTGTAGCCGTCGTTATCGGACTACAATTTGTCGTGGTTACGCACGGGACGAAAAGCTACGTTTATGTCCACACAATGAATGGTGAGGCAAACTTCAGTATTTCAGTAGCAAAATTACCTTTGCCAAAGTTGCATTAGTGTATTTCAAAGAATGTTCATATTTATAAACAAATGTTAGTGTTACAATACTATATGTTATGGATAATATTTTGCTTACATCCTTATCTTTCACAGGCCAACAGTTAATCAAGACCTTTTGCTTGTTTTTTAAAGCGTCTTGGTTTCATTAGTACATGCAGCGCATACGAAAATTATTACGTCTTTGTCGAATTCTATGAATATGGAGATGTTATTGAAACATTTACATTTTTACTTTAAGAGTTAAGATTTACATTTCAAGAGTTACTTTCTCAATAATTTTCCAGTATGATATAGTGTTCTTTTTTAATTCAAACTCATTTGAAAAAAAAAACTTAAACGTTTATTCAGATTAGGTCATCTAAAACCTTATGCGCCAAGGTTGGCATTATTTGCAAGAGAAAAAAGGCAATTATCTCCAGGAAAAACCTCATTAAAGCATTAACCTTTAGTAACAATCTTTACGGCGAATGTAATATTGGAAAGCTGACGGAACTCATAATAAAAGTCTATTTCTGTGTTTCTACATTAGAAAACTGATACGCCCCGAAAAAAAAAAAACTGGTGTAGACTTTTTTTTTCAAGTTAACCTTGTACGAATAGCACACGAGGACAAGTTGTCCAAGTCTGAAACCTAACTGCCAGCCGTGTTGGCTCATGCGCATGTAACCAACAGCGAATCTTTATTATGTTCTTCCTCTCATGCTTGCTGATTCTGCAAGGCATCATAAGCTGTCGGAAGAGGGCGCTACACCGCCCTCCACCTAGAGGGGACGTCGACACGGACACTGCGATGAGGCGATGACAATTGTGCTGTGCATGGGGGCTGATCGAGGTCCTCAGGTAAGGCATCAAACCTTACGTGTAGACCTCGATCTCACCGCAGGCACTTCCCCATGTACGCCACAATTACGCCGGTTGTACACGACACAGATTGACGGCTACCTGACGACAATTCTGAAGAATCGTTGCTGCCTTGGCTGTTCGTCGAAGGCCGTAACACGGCCCGTCGTAGACAGGCGTTAAAGCCGTATCCGGGGTTTCGCTCTACCGGTTCTGTGGCGCTATGGATCGAGAGACCGAGCGAGAATAACGGATCAGAGACGTAAGCGCAGCAGGCAGAGCGGGAGTCGACCGACCCCGAAGTCGTCGCCAAGCCCCGGCCACGAGCTGAACGCGTGCGGAAAAAGGCGCGGACTTGGCATGCCCAGGTGATTCGCGAAGAACGTGCTAGACGGATTGCGACAATGCAGCCATTCTAGGTGCAATCCACGAAAAGGAGATAAGACTCATACGCTTGCGCGTCACCGCGTTCACGAAGTGAAAATTCACTGTAACGCTTTTCCTTCGAGAAATGCGTAAGAAGTGTGATGGTCTGGCGTGTGCGAAAACACGAAACGGCAAAATCAAAAATACAACGTAATATTGGTAGCTCATTACCAAATCTTAAGTTTTGTTTAAACGATGTGGTGCACGCAAAGAAACGATTATGTTATTTTCTTAAATTACGACGTCAGAAAACGCGAACAAAAGTACGCAACTCCTTTCGGCTAAGGTGTGGTTGCGCAGCTCTCACTTCATAGGCCACGAAAGTTGTGCGCGAGTTTAGGCAAACTGTGCGTACCTGGATCTCTTATACATGAAATATTTGGCGTTAACTGCGATGCAAATCTCTTATTTAAGCGGACCTGTTAAAGCCTCGCAAGTTTGGTCTCTTTGTGCTGCGTAGCATCGCCGAGCTGGGAGATAGTGAAAGCATGGCATTGGAGGAGAGGTGCAGAGAGACAGAAAGAGAGACAGAGAGCGAGATAAATAAACGAAACAAAATGAACTTCCTTGGCGAGGGGGGAAATCAACCCGCGTACCCACGGTCCGACGGCGAGCGTCATAACCACTGCGCTACACACCAAAGCTTGCAGAATATGTATTTATGAGAACCATATGGGTGCATTGTACTGACGGTTGTAACACAACTTGCTAACGGCGAGAGAAGGAGGAAATGAGAGTGAGAGAGAGAGAGAAAGAAATACACAGAGAAAAAGAAAGAGACAGAAGAAAGGAGAGAGAGAAAATGTATCTATATAAATTTTCTTGTCGAGGCGGGATTTGAACCCGGGTGCTCAGCGTCCGAAGGCGAGGGTCACACAGATTGCGTTATACACCCACGCTCACAGAGCTCCGCTGTCTCATCAGATTTCAAAAGCGCGGAACTGGCTTAACTTTTTAGCCAGCACTGTAAATGAATACCAAAAACGGGGCTAGACTGGCGAACGTCCGCTTGGTGCGTATAATTTCTTGTTAAAGTGTGTTGCACCATGTACGTTAAAGTGAAAAATAAAATAAGAATTAGGGAATATCAGTAATATGTGACCGATCATTGGAATTATATGGTAGGTGATTTTCGAATACATCCCGCATTGTATAGGTAAAGAGGCAACATCACTATCTCTAACAGCTGATCTTCAAACTGTCTGGTCAAAAAAAGGAAAAACGCGATACAGTATACCTTACTGAGTACAGCTTGCTGCGACAGAAACGAATTCCTGTGCTTTCGTTCTGTAAAATTAGTCTTTTTGCCTACCTAATGCATTGACCGGATCTCCAATACTCATGAAACACATTTATATATGTGGTAAAAATTGCTAAAATTGTTTTTCGGCGTTATCTATTGCAGTAAAATTGTTCACATCAATTATGCGGTGTATCCCTAAGCATCACTTTCGAGGATCACCTGCCACACATGCAGGAGATCCTTTCATCACCGTGCAACCTATATAAAATACGGCATGCATGGTGGCATCGTGTAAAGGTTGAATGAAAAAAATTTTAAGTTGCCCATAGTTTAGGCAACTGTATGCATGACAAAGTTGATAAAAATAGCTGTCTTGTTCGAATGCAATGTTCCTCTAATGATCAATATACGCATGCTGCGTTCTCATTCTCTCATATTTCAGGTTCTTGTAGTTACCATACCTTGACCATACCAGATAAACGAGATGTCTTATTAGAATGGCCTTGCGCAAGATTTGCATGTGATGTGGGAAGTGCCATGGTTACCGTAAGTGGGTACGGTGCATTCATTTTATTTATGTACTATATTGCGCAGAAACTATCTTTGAATATTTTCACTGCAAGCTAATAGTCGAATAATAGTCGCATCATAGTCGAATAATGGTCGGTATTTCTTGCACAGCAGATATTTAGGTGACATGGGTTGTTTCATTGCGTAATCCCGTCTGTAGCCGAGCCATTAACCAACTCATCTACAGGTGTTGTATAGTTGAAGAGTGATAAAAAGCTATGATGGTTGCATTTGGCGACGAACGAGCCAAGCAACTCTAGTTAGTGAAAACACCCGCCGTTTTCATCGGCGCATTTGTATGAATGGTGAAAGTCCAAGCAACACCAACCTCCGACCTTTACCAAGAGGCATGAAGGTACTAAATAAAACTATTGGCTTGTATAGAATTTCTTGGCAAACGCGATGCCCAAAGCGTGTAATAAAACAGGGTGCGTAAACGAAGGTGTATTTTTGCGATGGCAGTGAAATGGACATTCAAGGTGCGTTAGTGCCGACGCCGCCATTCTTTCCCAGTATCGATGGCGCCAGCGCGTCAAGCGCGTGGACAGTGAGTCCTCTAGATACGTACCGGGCACCTCTATATAAATTCTGAAATTGCGCAGAAATTCTGAGAATTGTACTCGTATACTAAAGCATAATGATTCTTTGGCTCAGGTGTTACTTACCTCTTCCTTTTTCCCAAATTTAAGGTAGCCCACATCCAAATTTTGGTTGGCTAATCCCCAAAGTTAACCCAATTCCAAATTAACGGTTGGCCGACCCCCAAATTTAGGTTGACCCACCCCATATCACCCAGAAATTCAGACTGGCCTGCCCCATATCACCCCCAAATTTAGACAGGCACACTGCCACATGAAACCGAAATTCAGATTGGCCCACCGTACGTCACCCCCAAACATATGTTGGGTTACCCAAATGTTACCCCCAAATTTAGGTTGATCCATTGCCAAGTTGAAGTTGGCTCACCCCAAATTTAAACTCGGCCCACTAACAAATTTAGGTTTGGCCACATACAAATTTCAAGTTGGCCCATCCTCAAATTTCACTTGACCCAGCCCTAAACTTGAAGTTGCCCCAACTCAAAACTTTATGTTGGCGCACCACCAAATTTCAATTGGTCCACACCCAAAATTTAAATTGGGCCCACCTTCAAATTTAGGTTGGGCAACTCATATAACCCAAAAATACCGATTGGGGGTTCCCAAATCACCCAACAATCTAGGTTGACCCACTTTCATTCTGCCGCCAAATTTTAGTTGGCTCACTGCCATATATCAAACCGAAATGCCCGTTTCCAGCAGCAGCAATTTTCAACAGTACTCATTTCACACATATTAAAAGAGAACCATAATGGGTGTTTTTTTTATTTATCTTGCCCCTAACTATACCATCCCAGCTTTTCCACACGTTATTATTACACGAGTTCGAGATTCACTTATCCTTAATTGCCCCTCCCAAGGCCTGGCCATTTTGAAAAGGCAAGCGAAGCGTATAAATTATGTCCTGACGATTGTGTGTGCCCACTATTTTAGCACTGCCCTGCTCTCGAATGGCAGCCTGCCCCCCCCCCCCCCCCCTACCACCTCTCCACCCCAGAGAGAGCAATTATTTCAATCGAAAATGCTACGCCCACTCCCTCTCTAGGCAGCTTGGCTGCCATCCGGAGAGTCCAAGGCCCCGCACACAAATGCCTCTATGTAAAACGCACTACTAACAACGTTCCTCATTATGACACCTCACATAGGTAAATACACAATGTCGGAAAGTTCAGTTCCACCAATAAAAATGTGCCGCGCTGTGAAACAAAATTTACGGCAGAAACCGTACTAGATCAATATCTAAGTAAAAACGAAGCATTACACCCCGTCACGTGGCGCAAAGCCCCAACGAACTCGCGTCCTCCCAGGGAAACGCTCATTATAGGCATTCTAGATGCGGGGGCGCCGACAACCTGACGACGCATGATCAAAACCAGAGGCGGTCGCAAACTCTACATGACGTATCAAATTCGCACCTGAATGACAGCCTGAATAGCGGACGGATGGCGCGCAACAGCGGCCACGCCGCTTGAATAGCGGCGTGGCGCTGTCGTTCGGCCGCACATCGCTTCACTTTTTGGTTGCGTCACGGCCATGCGTGTCTCGGCGGCTCGCCCTTACGCCTCCTTTATGGTTGCTTCGGCACGCATCGCACACCTCTGTACTCTTGCAGAGCCTTTCCATTATTCCGTTTGATACCTTCGAGAGCTCATTGGGTCTGCAAGTAGAGGCCTACGCGCAGCATCGCGTAGCTAGGGAAACCGAGTCAGGTCTGTTTGCGGCTCTCACATCCCTACCGGTGAGTACAGCAGGAAGAGGAGGTGCTAAGCCAGTAATGGCGTGCGAGCAGGTGTGTGGGACAGCGCGCGCATGCACGTGAAACAAGGAGGTGCCAAGCCAATAGCGGCCAGCTAGCCAGCGCATAGGCGATAAACTACTAACCTTGGACGGCGTAGCATTTGATCTTGGATCGGACAAGGCAAAGAAACGCTTCGCATAAAAAAAAAAAAAACACGCATATCCACGAAGTGAATGATGATGAGTGGGCGAAGCACCGGGAGATCATTCGGGCAAAACGCCGGAAACATTCTCCGGAAGCCGGAGCTTGGCGTATATATATACTGTACATGTGTGCAGTGCACATGTACATGCTCTGGTATACACAGTATACATGCAAACCAGAGTTACGGACAGCGGACAACTACGAGGGACAAGGCTCGGCCCTAAGGTGCTTCGCCCCTAAATGAACAGAACAAAGAAGAAAAAGGCGGGAAACGTCACGTATCTGCCACGTGGTGCCTCGGCTACTGTACGGCAGAAAGCAGGGAAGGAACGACGTTTGTGGTCATTTGTCGAAGCAAGGGCCCTTTCACACTTGCGACTAGGCTAGGTCCCGCGACCAAGTTAGTCCTAAAGCAATAAGTCGCAAGTAGTCGCAAATGGTCGCTTTTCTCGAAATGCGACCGTTTCTGGCTAGCCGCTCGCTGCTCGATTTCTCAGTCGTGCGACCGCAGTCGCAGAACAGCTGAACCAATCAGATGCGAAGGAACAGGACGTCCGTGTACGCTGACATTTATTTTACGCGGTGATGCATTGCAAGAATACATGAACGGCATATCGCGAGTCATTTCGGTTTAGCGACTCGTTGGTCGCATTTGTCAGTGTGAACATCGTTTGTCTTGATTAGCTTTCTGGTCGCCAGTCGCAATCTGTCGCGGGACGTCGTTTACTCGCAAGTCTGAATTCGCCCTTAGTGTGCTGAGAGTCGTGCTGGCCTCCTGGCGGTATGGTAAGTAGTAAATTATTGCTTTCTGTCTCATCTAATGTTGAACCAAATAAAAAAATCACTTCCTGAAAACAATTCATAGGCGCCGTTGTACAATGACCAGTGTAGACATTTCAAGTATTACGGGACCTCATGATTCGCCCTGTAATATGAATATTATTTGGCCCGCTTTGACCGTACTCTGGGAGATCATATTATTTTGCGTTTATTTAATTCGTTAGGTACGAGGAACGCATGCTTGTCTATATTGCGTTAGATAAAAAAAAGAATAGCTCTTAGTATGTAAGTGCTACTTTAAACTATTCAAAGCAATACTACCATCTACCACCGTAGCTGTCTTACTTATAAAGCAGCGTTCTATGGGAATATCATATATGCGCACGGTTTACCGTCACCGGTGCCACCACAGCCGTCCTACAGTCCCGCTATCGATAGCGCTACTGCTGCCTGGACGTGGAGGATTAGAGGATCTCCAGACACGCGGAGGGCGTTTGCTGGGAAAAACTATGACGCAAAGTGGACACACAATGTGAACTTTCCTGTCAGTCGGATCGGTAGCGGATCAAGGACAGCCTATAGAGCCTTGCGCTGCTCACATGAGCTGTGAGGGCACGCATATAATGGGCATACCAGGTGTTCTTGCTGACGTGCCTCGTGCATACACTTATCAGAGATGATAGTCGCTACGGTATTTCCGGAGGTTTGTGAAAAACGTTGGAGGCAACACACATCCCTTGATATTGACATAAATCGCTACCTTAATCAAACTGCGTCTGGCAATTGACTGGACATTTTAAACTTATTGGGCTTCCTTGGTGCTACTTGTCTCCCTTGTATGTTTCAGACGCAGATCCGATATGTTTCCTGACTGCTTGTGCAAATTGTTGCCTAAGTGAAATATTTTAACCGCCAAAGAGTGTTTCGCACAGAAAGCCATCACTCTTTAGGGCTATCACATCGTCATTCATCTTCTTAGAGACAACTTTCTTGCACGATGCTTCCGTATATATATATATACATTGCAAATTTCAACCTAAAGGCTTAATAAAGATCCCTTCCAGTCGGCTCTGTGGTACCGCTAGACTAGCATCTACACAGCATATATACCTTTGATGCAACACAACTTTCACTGTCACAGAAACTGATAGTTTCACATTACTTACCTACGTAAGCAATTTATGTAACAATCGTGAATGATTGTACATTAGGTCGGTATAGCATAGCTGCAACAGAGCACAAAGAAAGACAAATTCGTTGCTGCACAGAGTTAAGTGCGTATCATAAATTACTACAGAAAAGTTTAGAATCGATTTCACGGTTTTTGGGTACACATAACGGGTCTCAAATCTGTCCATTTTTGGCGTATCTAACGCAAATTGCAATATTTTGCACCATAGAAGAGCTTGTCCTAAATGCAAAAAAAAATTGTTTTCGCAGAAAACATGGAGAAAAACACTGACACATACCTAATTTTAAGAAAAATAAGAAAAAAAGGAACCATCAACCTTTGACGTGTACTTGTACATGGCAACCTGACTTTTAAAAAATTTTCCGTACATGTTTAACAGTCGTAAAAGTTCTCGCGATGTTCGATGGTATTTTTATGACATGCTCCTATCTGGCTGTTTTTATGTTCCTCTCGTAAGGCACTGCGAAACACCAGTATGTGGTATTTTATTTAACTACATTGTCTCCCATTGAACTGATTGAATGCATTAAATATATTTGTGTTGGTACAACAAATACATATAGTGTATATTCCTAGAGTCTAAAAATATTTGCCTCTGCTTTTATTGATTTGTATTGTGTTGAAACCAAAGAGCCTTGGTTGCAGTGGCTGATATTTCTCATTTCTTCCTAAAATTCTTTTAACATACAGGTGCCCACCTGATGATATATATACACCAAACATTCTTAGTTACCCGGGTAAAGGGTGGCCTTTCTGCTGCGTTAGAAGGAGGCAGTTAATTATAACTACAACAACCACAACAACAGAACCTACTACGAGTACCACTGAAGAAACGACTACAGAAACTACCACACCGGAACCTACTACGACTACTACAAAAGAAACGACTACAGAAATCACCACACCAACACCTGCAAGCACTACAGACAAAACGACTACTGAAGCTGGGGCTTCAAGTAATAAATAACTACTGCTATTAGTAAGCCTAATAATACATGCCTTAGTGACAAGAAAGTTGGTTCCAGTAAAATGTGACATCACAGTAGAAGAACTCAAATAAATGTTTTACAAATATTTTGTGTCTGAGTGGATATAATGCTTCTGCTACAATAAACCCAATTTTTACTATTCATCCTTTAGTATACGAAGAAAGAATTGAGCAGATACACTTAAAACTGCTCATGTGTGAGAATTGGGAAAGCATTATAATCGCTTACGTGAAATGTTTGCCATCGATGTTTTCGACGTGCATTCAAGTTCTTTCTGCTGAATCGATGTGTGTTTGTTTGCGTATACGTCATCAACAGACCGGAAACATTCGAACCATTTTGCTGCAGAACGATAAATTTTTTTGTGTTCCCGTCCTTCGTTTTTGTGGCGTGCTTCCGTGGGCGACCACGTTTCTCAGCCGCCGCTGAGGTGGACGCCTCGGAGAGCATCTCAGTAGACACAGAACGGATGAAATTTGAAGAACAAGTGACACGTTGGAGGCAGTGACGGAACCAGTGACGTGCGTATTCAATGACGCACGTACTAGGCACAACTTTAGTCATCCGTAACCGTGGAGCTACCATTGCGTCGGGGAAGCGTGCTCATCTCGCACCCGAGAATATATATATATAAAACATAATAATTATATATATATATATATATATATATATATATATGCTGTGGCAGAATGAAAGAGACAGCATTCGTTCCTGGGCCAGCTGTTCTATTATGTGCCCACCTCCACTTCGCTCCCCGCGCAAGCAGCCGGAGCCCCGGTGCCGTTCTTCCACGTCACACTCGGCCACGCTGTGGACCTGGCAAACAAAAAAAGAAGCGGTAGTTCAGGCCAATCGGCGCAAATATTTTCCTGAGGTGCAACACGTGCATAGCGAAGTTATTTCTTTTCCGCCGGTCGAGTCCAAAGCTTGGGTCCGAGTTGCTAAGGCGCCATGTATTATCCTCTACGCGCTTGGAAATGGTAAGGGCCCCTCGAACTTTGTAAGTAGCTTCTTGCGCGGACAGCTGCCACCTCTTCGCACCCACACCTCGCCTCCGATGTTGTACGCAGGGGCAGGTCGACGGCGGCGGTTATAATGACGCTTCTGTTTTTCTTGCGCTTGTGTGGAATTTTTCCTTCGCAGCAGCTCCGATACTCTGGCAGGAGACTGTGCGACTGTCGGAGCGTGTGACGCTAACCGGAGCATCTAGCCTGGGGACGCCGTTCAGTTGGGGCAGCTTCCCATATACGATTTCATACGGCGTCACGCCAGTATACGTTTGCAGCGCTGCGTTAACCGCATAGCCAGCTGCCGGAAGGTAGACGTCCCAATCGGTGTCTCCTTTTTGTTCTACTATTTTATATGGAGCGAGTCTTGCCTGAATGCTCAGTAAGGCCGTTTGTCTGGGGATGAAACGCGGATGTGTACTGATGCTGCACCCCGGCCGTGGAAAGGAACTTTTGTAGTTCCCGGCTGCGAAATGTAGCACGATCTGATATTAATTTCTTTGGCAAGGCACGCCTACATTCGAACCTGTGTTTCCGAACCTCGAATAAATCTGCGTATTCCAGAGAAGCTATGGCTGCCACTTCCACGTATTTGGACAGATAGTCCACAGCCACAATAATGCAGCGGTTTCCAGCAGTGGAGGCGGGTAGCGGCCCTATGCAGTCGATGCCCACCGTATGAAAGATGTCTTCGGGTATCTCCACAGCCGTTAACAGTCCAGGGTGGCACCCCGGCAGTCGCTTAAACCATTCACACGTTTCGCAGATGGTGACGTAAGAGCGGACCTTGCCGTGCATCTTCAGCCACCAGAGGCGTTCTTTTAGCTTGCGGAGCGTGGCTCGTTGGCCGATGTGCCCTCCTTCGGGGGTGTCACGAATGGCTCCCAGTATTTCTGTGCGAAACTATTTCGGAACCGCCACGAGGTGACGTTCTTCCGAGCAGTCCTTCTGCTACTGACGACGGCACAGTACTTCATATTAGACAGGATTCGAAATCCATTGGGGTTTCCCCGCTCAGTTTCGAATCCTTTTGGCTGTGCCATTGCAACGGATGAAACGAGACATGGAGACAGCACTCGTTCCCGAGCCAGCTGTGCTATTATCTCCCCACATCCTCTTCCTCCACTTCCCTCCTCGCGCAAGCAGATGAGCCCCGGGTGCCGTTCTTCAAGGTCACAATATGTATGTATGTACGTACGTATGTATGTATGTATGTATGTATGTATGTATGTATGTATATATATATATATATATATATATATATATATATATGTGTGTGTGTGTGTGTGTGTGTGTGTGTGTGTGTGTGTGTGTGCGTGTGTGACCTGAGCAGGAGGTTGCGGACGGCAGCAGACATGGTCGCCCGAAGACTGCCTTTATTCTTCCTCCTTCACCACTAATGCACCGGACCGTCCTAGTGCGGTACGTCACACGCTTCCCACTCCCCTCGAGAGACGTAGTTGCAAAGGCGGATGAATGAAAAGCGTAAGAATGTGCGTTAGTCCAAGATGGCTCTGTAACCCTTGACAACTTCAATGAAACATGTAGCGATCCGGTAACTTGACGCATAGCTCTGGTGGACGAGCCTGACTGCTTCGTACCGGATGACCTGTGCATGTGCCGTAGCTCGTGAACACTGATCGTAGTATGCGTTGAGCGCCTGATGCAAGTGCGTACAGTTCAAGTGCATTGCAGTAGCAGGAGCAGTGGTTGTTCTTGAAATTAGTGCGCATGAAAGGATGCATGTTGCGAGTTTTTATTGGGATAGTGCGCTCACGTGAGATGTACCGTTGGCGCGGTAATTTCCGGGGTTTTGATGGTTTCAGATGCGCGTTATTGAAATGGCTTGTTCGAGGTTTCTAAGGCCAGAACACGGTCCTCTTCGCCGTCTCCTGTGGTGTCGTCACGATTGTCCCCGCAATAGGCACAGTCCTGAGTGGTCTTGTTGTAAAGGTCCTTGGTGATGTTCGTTTCTTGGGACACGACCTACTTGGGTTCGCCTTGGGTTTAGCTGGATTGCGCGTTCGCGCCTTTCTTGTTGCATCTGGGTTTTCGGTGATGTTCTTCGTCGTCGATTATGTTGAAGCTGTCTTCGGGGTCGCTGATGTTGTTGATGGAGTTGACGTTGATCTTTTTGATGTTTATGCGGGAAAAGCTGGGGTAGTCGTTCCTGCACATTTGGCCTTTGATTAGTTTTGCAAACAGACGTGGTAATTAGTGGGTAGCCGGTGCATTGCTCGCTTGTGGGAGACTTGTCTGGTGGCAGAAGCATTGTGTCAGGCTCCACAGAAGGCTCTTGTGAGGCTGCAGTGACGACATGATAAATGGGTGCTGTTGTCTTATGGCAGAGTGTGACGCTTAGGGTTTGCGACGCTTCTTCAGTAGCAGCGGTTCCTTGGGGTGTTGTACGCGGAAGAAAGTTTATTTGTTGCGAAGTGGTTTGGTCTCCAAATGCATATGGCTCATCCGTAGCTGCTGAAAGAGTATTGTCTTCTTCGAGAAAAGAGCACATGCTGCTCGTGGCTTCCCTCTGACCTATTGTCGGATATCAAGTCGAATTTGCTTCATCAGAATAAATAGTAGTTGCGCTTGAGACGTCGCGTTGTCTTACAGCCGTGAAAGTGTCACGAGACGCAAAACCTGGTGGTGGTCCATGCGTACAACACAGCGGTGTGAGTGCGTCGGATGGTTCAGGGACATGATTCCTGTGGTGTGTCGAGAGTGTAGATGGTGAAGATGGCTCTGTGGTAGTCATCATCTTCCTGGGCGTGCGTTTCTGAGTCGTGTTCTCGGGAGGATCACTACATGAGAAATTCATCCACAATCTCCTCATACGAGGCCTTGTTCGCCACTGATGATGATAGTTACTTTGAGTCTGCATGTGACTGCGGCGACCCAATTGAAATGTGTCCAGCTGTTGGATAATGGAAGGTTCTGCTACATATGCTTGAAATCCACTCATCATCTCTTGTTTGATTTTCTTCCATGATTCGTTATTTTGAAAGATGTGGGTGAGGTAGAAATGAAATGCCTCACCGGTGACGTAGTCATTGAAGTTGCAGACCATATCGCGTTCCGACCATGATACAGCAGATGCGTGGAGCTCGAAGTGACGGAACCAATCTTCCACGGGCTCATCGTCCACTGATCCGGTGTACTTGGGCATGCCCAGGGCTTGCGGCGATGCGGTCATGGTGCTGGTCGGTGTAGGTGGGGAGCTGTGCGCTCGGGGTTCACAGCGTGGCGTCGAAGGCTTCGATGTTGATGTGTGGCTGATGAGGTGGCTGCCAGGTCTTCATCCTGGCGACTTGTGTGACGTGAGCAGCAGGTTGTGCACGGAAGCAAACATGGCCGCCCAAACACTGCTTTTATTCTTCATCTTCCTCCTTCATCACTAATGCACCGCACCGTCCTTGTGCAGTCCGCCACTTATATATAATCATATCATAAGAAGCCAACAGTGACACCACGGACAACATAGGGCAAATTAGTTGTACTTACCAATTGAAATGAAGCAACGATAAATTAATGAAGATGAATGAAAAAACAACTAGCCGCAGGTGGAGAACGAACCCGCGTATTCGCATTACGCGTGCGATGCTCTCACCATTGAGCTACCGCGGCGCAGTTTTCCCATCCACTTAATGGGCTATTTGTGTCTTACAACTAGAATTAACCCTGGGAGTGTTAGCCAGCGCCACCCCTCACCAACCTAGGCGTCGGATGTGGAACAACCTTTCTGCCGCAGGCGTCACGAGTACGTGATCTTTTTAGGTGAAGGCAACTGGTCAATAAACTCACATATGCTACCTGAAGGCATCACTGTTGCCGGATTCGAGCCCTCGTTATGTAATGAGCCAGAAGAAAGAGAACCGAGGGGCTCGATTTTTATTAATCATGTCATAAGAAGCCAACAAACAGTGACACCAAGGATAACATAGGGGAAATAGGGGGAGTGGTGGCGCTGGCTAACACTCCCAGGGTTAATTCTAGTTGTACGACATAAATACCCCAGAAAGTGAAAGGGAAACGGCACCGCGGTAGCTCAATTGTGAGAGCCTCGCTCGCGTTATGCGAAGACGTGGGTTCGTTCCCCACCGGCGGCCAGTTGTTTTTTCATGCATTTTCATTCTCATTAATTTAACATTTCTTTAATTCAATTATCAAGTACAAGTAATTTACCCTATGTTGTATTTGGTGTCACTGTTTGTTGGCTTCTTATCATATGATTAAGAAAAATTGGGTCCGTGTTCATTTGTATGCGTAAGCACTTCTATGGTTACGCAACGAGAAGGCTGTCCGAGCGTCCGTCCGTCCTTGGCGTAAGACGATCGCTTTCAAGTTCGCCAGCTGTGGAAAAAGACGACGACGAACGCGCCAGCAGGGGCACGAGCGCGTCTCTGTGACTACGTGACGTGTGCAATCACGCACGCACTAGGCACGGGGGCACGAACTGTGGAGCAGCCATGGAGCAGCCATGGCTTCGGATGGGAATCAGCGCACCTGGCGCCGCCTTCCGCAGCATTAGGTGTCGCCGCAGCACTGCCGCATTTACCCTAGTGGCGCCAAGAGTACCGCAGCCGCTGAGCAAGGATTACAAGCAGTGTTGAGTGTGAGCACTCAACACCAGGTCGTTACTACGAAATGCCTACGCATCATTCAGATAACTCCCTGAGGAGATTCCACGTAATGTTTTTTTTTCAATTTTTGGCAATAATAGTGTTAGGCATTCAAGGTTGCTCTGTAAATCGTACAGTCACATGCATACACAAAGCCAATATACTGCACACTAAAGGAACATTGCCGCCGAAACCAGCGCTGCCGCGGTCATGCTGTCCCGTTACTGACGGCGCATGCGCAGCACAGGCGCGCAGGCTTATAGGATCTCTAAAGCTGCGGAGTGCGCTTGGCTGGCCCAAAACGACGACGCGAAGTGGACATGCCGTGGGGTTGCTAATATCGATTACCAAATAATCGATTAAAAGTATCCCGCAAAACGAATAATCGTCATCGATGCCCACCTTTCATTTACTCGACTTAATCGATTAGACATGTTCGAGTGATCGTTTTTGTGAGTTTGACAGAAGTTGCACGAAATATTGTCTATATTTCTAAAGGCCACTAGGGCCAACTCCATTTAGTTTTCGACAAATTCAAGATCATTTTTTATCAAACTTTGTACACTTGTAGTTCCAACTTCATTCCACCTGGAACATTAAAATAGGATCCTACAAAAGTAGATAACTGTGTTTCAACCTTTTTACCGTGGCCAGAAAAAAAAATTATAAATAAAATAACCGAGGAAGAACCTTGCATTGAAAGTGATTATTCAATGAAAGGCCTAAACGATGAATGATTGTTTGTTAATCGAACAAAAAATTTATCGACCATCCCATATGCGTCATATATGTTGCCCTGCCCAATCGACTCCGTGGCGGAGTTTAAGGCAGCGCACTGCCATCCACTGCTGACATGAGCGGTGGCCACAAGCATACAGGGAGCACACTAACGTTCCTATTGAACTCCTCTGTGTACGCATTAGTCTGAGTTGAAGAGACAGTAAATGTTAAGGTCACTTCATCTAATGTCTGACGGGACGCTAAGGCCAACGGTTTCCCTTTGGTGTCATCTGCACTGTCGAAGTGTGACGTTTCCAAAGCGACTGACGACGCTCCCAATCACGCCAACAGTGTGAGACGCCTGGCAGCTTCCAGGAATCTGTTCCTTATGCCAGCAGCATTTGCTTTGCGTGGTGCGTTGCGTCAAACTGTCAAATCTACCCATAGTAGAATGCCGTCCCACTATTTCGGGCGCAACCCCAACCCATGACTATCGCTGCAAATATTTCGCCATTTGAAGCTGCTTATTTTAATGCAACGCATTTTTGTACGAGTCAGTACAGTTTTCGTCCCGTGCCTGGAATTTGTCGCGCCAGTGAAAGAAGAAACTGCTGTTTGGTTGGTCATTGTAGGCGACTGCGATTTGAAAGTTTCCAAAACAGCTGAATTACCAACTACAACAATCGGCCTCTTGAAAAAAAATCTGATTTTAATCAATTGTCGGGCAACCTTGTTATAGTGTTAAGGTTGCACTTGCAATGCTGCTATTTCTCGCTCGATTTCAGTCGAGCTATGCTCAGTTTTCTTCCAGAACGCTCTAAAGACGCCCATAGCGGTCCCGCGGTCCCAGGCGCCTCCGGATTTTCGGATGCGCAGATACCCAGGGCAACTAGCCACATGCCTCTAGGGATGTACCGATGCATGCTGGGTGTTAAGAAAATTCGTTTAAAATTTCTTAAAAACAAGAAAAGTAAGATAAATAAATGATTTTACTTGTACGGTTTTACCACCTGATACTACGAGGTCTGTTAGAAAAGTATCCGACCTTATTTTTGTTCGAGAACCTGATGGATATTAAACAAGCTCGCTTGCATCAGCCGACCTTGAACCTTCGTGCGCATGCACGAATTTTTTTCCCGCCTGCCGATAGCGTCAGTCGCTGGGACGCAGCGTTTGAGTGAGGTAGTGCGCAGTGCTCTCGTCGGTTTTTTTTTTTATTGCAAGGAAAATGACGGAGCGACTGGAGCAGCGCTACTGCAACAAATTTTGCCAGAAACTGGGCGACTGCCAAGTGGAAACCATTTGGAAGATTCAGACGGCTTTCGGTGACGATGCTATGAGCAGCCCACAGATTAAGCAGTGGTACAACCGGTTTAAGGACGGCCGCACATCGGTGGAGAGCGAGCCACGCTCCGGTCGGCCATCAACATGCCGAAATGACTAGGTCATTGCCGAAGTGAACGCTGTGGTGATGCTGGACCGTCGTATGACTATGCGAGAAATTGCGGAAGCGGTGGGCATCAGCACTCTTTCTGCACATTCCTTTATGACCGAAGATTTGACCATGAAGAGAGTTGCAGCAAAATTCGTGCCGAAGCTGCTCACGGTGGAGCAAAATAAACTTCGTGTTGAAGTCTCACAGGACAGTCTGGATTCCACAAAGAGTGACCCCGACTTCATGAACGCCATAATCACCGGTGACGAGTCTTGGGTGCACGGGTACGACCCGGAAACCAAATCCCAGTCGTCCCAGTGGAATGGAATGATTCCACGCCACCAACACCAAAGAAGGCCCGCCAAGTGCGCAGCAACGTCAAAGTGATGCTGACTGCTTTCTTTGAATTCCGCGGTGTGGTACACCACGAGTACGCACCACAGGGTCAACCAATCACCAAAGAGTGCTACAGGGATCTTCTCCGTCGCCTACGTGTGCGGCGCAAGAGACCGGAGTTGTGGTCAACAGGAAATTGGTGCATCCATCACGACAACTGCTCCTGCACAGTCCTCGCACTTGATTCAGACTTTCTTGGCAAAAATCCAGACTCCTGTAGTTCAACAGGCGCCTTACTCTCCTGATATGGCCCCCTGCGACATCTAGCTGTTTCCCAAAATCAAGAGGCCATTGAAGGGAGCGCGGTTGCAGACAAGAGAGGACAGTATGGCTGCTACGACAGCTGAGCTAGACTCCATTCAGAAAGAGACCTTATTGGAATGCTTCCAACAATGGCAGCACCGCTGGGAGAAGTGTTTGGAGTCCCAAGGAGACTACTTTGAGGGTGATTAGGTTTCCAACGCTCAAGTTATGCCAGCGTTTTTTTTCTTCGGCCAAAGGTCGGATACTTTTCTAACAGACCTCGTACATCTGTAATTCCTAGTATATAATAAACAAACGACTAATTATATCAATCACGTGAGTTCACTTTTTAACTAAAATAGATCTGCGATTGATCCTAATGAAAACTTCAAGCACATCATCCAAATAGCTTGTAAGACTATCGGCCTACATTCTTCTCCGTTCTTCTCTCCTCTTTTGCCGCAGTCAGCCCACAGACATGTTTTGATTTGAATGAGTGCTCTAAAGCTGACGTATTCAAATATAGCTTGTTAGTTATCCTGAGTAATTTCCATTATTTTACCAACATATGCCTACAAATACTACTGTTAGGTCATCTACAAGACAAGGGCCTTCATCGAGGTGTCCATTGGTTATCTGGCTACCCTGTGGCCTACTCAGCACGTGTTCAAACTTCACTCTAAGGAGCATTCTTTCCAAGTACGTGTCGGCTGACCACCGTGATTGTGACCTTGTACTGTGCACCTACTAAACTTTTACAGCGAAGCAGTTAGCCTCGTTGGACGGCATTTCTCGTGGCGTCGTACGTGGGCAGAAATGTGGGCCTGTCTCGGAGGGCGTGCAATTCCGGGTCGGACCGCGACGGAGGTGAAGCAGGCTTCAAGCACTCGGCAATGTGAAGCGCAAAGTGCATATATTGTTTGGTATCACGCATACATCATGCAGAACAACTTTGTTTTCAATAGAGAACGAGCACAAAACAAGCATCCGAACCATATAACTGATTATAAGGCTCTCCTGATAACAATGCAAAGCACGCATCGCTCCCTACATACGTTTCCCCGTGAAGATCACTGTTGCGCAAGCTGCCGTGGCGACGTGAGGAGTGACGTCACCAGGCTTTATTATTTAAAAAAAACAGCACAGCAACTCATTTAATCGGTGTTGCCGCACCGCTGTGGGTAGGAAACGCATAGTTAGGACTACCGAGGAGCAGCCCAAATACGAGGACCGGCAAAGGAAAATGAAACGGCAGTACGACCAAAGGCGTCGTGCTGTCCCCGGAAGAGCTGCAATGGTGGATTTCAACAGCTTCGCGGGACATATACTTTCGCAGGGTCAGAATGGCGAGTGAACGTTCCTTGTTTGGCGAGTGCCCCAGCTCTGTTACGTGAAGCGTTTCATGCCTTGTATCCACACAAACAAGGAACAATTCAATTCAAGGAGTGACAAGGAACAATTCAAACCAGAAAAATAAAAAGAAAATACTCAGTGGAATACGTATTTTTCAACACACAACCCAACTTTACCATTGCATAAATCCCTTCAGTCCGCTTGAAGCTGTAGCAGTAATTAAGCACGTGACACCTTGTTCCTAGATCACCACGCTCGAGATCCTGCCTGTAGTAGACTGGCTGCGTCGTAAGACAACCAAAAGAGTATTTACCACCACCGGCACTAGGACGAGCGTTTTGTTCCGGGTGCACTCGTGTTTTGTTCACCCATCCTGATACGCGGAGCTTTGTGAAAAGCAAATTTTACAGTACACGGATCTCAACGGCGTCCTTCGCCAGGTCACTGCCGTCACATGGGAGATGATACCTGCCACTCTCACTACGTCTTCTGTCATGTTCGCCCGTGAAGTCATCCACTTCATGTCGCCCCATGACGTCACTCAAGCATTGTCGCCCTTCAGCTGCGTCTCCTTAAACGCACCGCGACGGCGTTTATACAACCGGAGGTAAGGCTACGCAATGCTTGAAAAAGATAGCAGCCACGGCATGAACTGGGACCAAATTCATACCGGTTATCATTCCTAAATGTTCTTAGCTATTGGCCAGTGGGCTTCGCTCATGTTATATCGAGCATCAGGATTGGCAGAATGTTTGACTTCCAAACAAATTTAGCTATGGTATACAAATGTCATCGTCGTTTTACCGTTGACCAACTGATGTAGACCTAGGTAAGAAATATTCTACAATTCTACAACACGTAGTTGTTGATCACGTCACAAACCGTGTTTTGCTCGCTAACTAACGTGCCCTGCCTATGCAGAAATAACCAATTGGCATGCCATACGAATTAGTTTTTCTTGAACTTATTCACACTACTCAATTCCGTCGGCAATGCGTCATCGCGCGGTCGGCGTCAAATCATTCAAAGCACCGAAACGCTAAATAGCGTCATAATCTTGGCTATATGCAAACGACCTGATCCCTTAGTTTAAACAAAATTTAAATGCGTTGTTTATCGTGCCATGCCTACGGTCTTAATATGAAGTGTACAGTAATGGAAGACTCTGGGCTACACTGACCAGCTGGGGTTTTTTGACGTACGCCTATACACTCTAAAAACAAAAAGAGTTCCGGGAACTCGCTTTGAGGGAATATCTGTTTGTCCCATATGTCACTCCATTTTCCAGTGTAAAACGCCATCATCTCGGAGAGAGTACGGCAACGCCCACCGGATAGAGTATTAGTACTGCTCCTAAACAGAGTGGTAGAACTCTTCCAAAGTACAAATACTCCACCCCACAAGAGTAGTAGTACCGAGTGCTTCTACTGCGCCCAAACAGTGCTTGTAATTTTCCTAGCAGAGTGATTGTACTCCTTTAGACAGAGTGCTGGTACTCCTCCCAATTCTGTGACAGCACTCGCGGTTAGTGCCGTGGTCGTGTCAGAGGCAATTCACGACAATTACATGTCGGGGATATTTGATTCCTTCATAAGCAGCTCGTGCACTTATGCTTGGTGAATTGGATTTGATGTTTAGTCACCCAGTCACTAGAATGAAACATCTTTTTCTTGAAAGGTAAACATTTTTATTGATCAGTCACAAGAGAAACTAAGTAAAATTTCGCGACACATACTAATACACACATAAAATATGATTACAAAGATGTTCGTGATCTTTCCAACAGTCTTGCAATGATGCATAAACATTTTCTCTAATATTTCATCGCTAATGCAGTGAGAAACATGCTTTATTTTCAATTGGCAACATTTACAAAAAAAATCAAAGTATACGGAAAATCAAACGAAGAACAAACATGCACAAACACGTAAAATCTTGGCACTACGATTGAAGACAAAGATGCACCACATTACTGGCCAGAAAACGTATTTCAAACACAAAACTCGTGTACTTATATACCGCAGGTTACTAAATTAGCTACTAAGCATGAGGCTGTTAAAGCAATTCGTGCAGGAAACATTTTTTTTCATGCCATATTATAAGACAGCAGCCCATTTGACAACATCCTATGTAACGAATGGATGCCTCTTACTGAAAGTACAGTATATTCAGAAATGTGATGTATTTATTCATGTAAAGCCGCACGTATAGTTTTGGTTATAAATATTTCACATAGTTATTCATGTATGGGCTGCACCCCCCCCCCCCCCCCTTTTTTTTTAAGCGCGCATCTTGCCGTGGTTGTCCTGCACTATTTCCGCCCGGTGTCAACGCGGTACAGAGGCATGTCATAGCTCCTATTCGCTTGGATCCAAAACTGATAGTATTTTGGCAGAAAGCTCGCCAACATTGTTGGCGATCTCATGCAAGTAATTTCCTGGCGCGGTCGGGATCGTGCCATCGTGCTTTCTCACGCACTATATTTCGTAGACAGCTATTGCCACAGCGCATTGACACATTTCACAACTGATGTGGTATTCTTGTTGTCTATTGTATATTTTTTCTTACAGGACATTACGGGGTAGTTTGTTCATTTCGTACAGATATGTATTCAAATGATATGATCTGGGAAGTGGGGAATATTGCTTGTAAAACAATAATCTTTTCTTCTGCGTCTTTCTGGAATTTTACCTGCCAAACATGCACTACAACGCAAGCACACGGGCAGTTTTTGCATTTCGTCTTCCTTCGAATTGCGGCCGCTGCTGCCGGCATTCGATCCCGCGATCTCGTGCTCAGCAGCGCAACGCCTTAGCTGACTGAGCCACCGCGGCGGATAATAATCTTTTCCGTTTCATTACTTTCACGCAAATGCCATGCTTCGAACTACCTTCCGTGAACTCTTGCACAATTTAAGATGTTTCGCTGCTTCATTCTGCCATTGGTAAGTAATAGACTAATCAAGTAGCATTAATTTCACATTCTCTTGTTCTCTTGAATGTTATCTAAACTTGAAGATTTGTATACATAAATGCCTGATGCTTATTTTCATAACAAGTGCAAACAAAAGCATTGAGAAAGACAGAAATGAGAGGAACATGGTGCCAATTGTCAACAGACAAACATATTTGTGGTGCTGCCCCCTTTTTAGCAGACATGCTAATTCGTGGCACATGTTTGCAGCCAAACACAAAGGAGGAATTCAAGGAAGCAAAGGAAAGGAAAAAGCCACACCAGAAAAGAACACCACTTCACACATTTATCTTCATTCTAGCAGCGTTATTTTGGTATCAATGACGACAACGAAGGCTGGCTGATAAATCTTGCTTTGATTTTTTTCTTTCTGTTTTTTTCTGATGAATGCTTCCATTATTCCATATGCTACTTGGTCGCGATGCAGGCTAAAGCGCATGCACCATCTCCAGCTACATGAGTGCACTGCCAAATGCGAGTGCATTGCTGCCCTAATAATTCACGGATGTTCATTGCAGCACTTGTTAAAATACCTTCCGTTCTGCCCAATGCAGATAAACCTGCAGAAGAACGGAATCTAGCTGACAAAGTCACATGCGCATGTAAAATACATGGTGGCCTTCCTCGTTGGGCAATGTTTTCGTGCTTGGTAAGAACGATATTTGTTCTTGCTAAGAACATCAAATCCCTTGGGTACCTTGCCATGACTATCTTCAAATAATTAGAGATGACATGAATGTACATCATGGCTTTCTTTTTGCGCATGGAAACCATAGTGTTGGCATGAGAACTGGCACATGCTGTTTCGTTATGTCTCTTTTAGTGGGCGACAGAACACTGGACTTGTATTAACGGGGGTTAACTGGGTTTATTAAGCATGGAGTACACAGGATTGGGTGTGGTTACATGGAGGCACAGAGAATAGAGTGAGTAGACGGGGCAGCCGACGAGCAGGGGAGGAGCAGGAGGGCCAGACTTAACTTGATACTTCGTCTGCTCCAAGTTCATAGAGGAGGAGGGTGCCGCGACGGAGGGAGCGGAGGTTTTTGAAGGGGCGCGCGGCCAGTGTGTACACTACTGTAAACAGTGTACGTACGGAATAGTGGCGCCATCTCTTGAACCTTCTTGTAACACAAACCACTTTTAAAAAAGTTATAAAAAAACGACCCGCCGTGGCATCGGGGAAGCGTCGGCACCACGGAGACCTGGGTTCGTTTCCCACGGATACCGAAATATTCCATATTTTCTTTTCCAAGTCACCGAGCTTCTTTGTTTACAGGAGCGTCCATGAGAAGTGTCACGACAATCCGAGCATTTCTTGGCGTTTATTTTACTCTTTACGCTGTCAGACATTTTTATTACCACGATGCGGTCACGCCGCCGACTACGACGGATTTTCGCGTAAAGGGCATGTAATGCTTTCACATAAAAAGGAAGCGCCGTGGCGTAATGGTTTCAATATCGGGATTTATTGTTGGAACTCCTGTGTTCCAATCCTGCCCTTGCAAATTTTATAATATTTTCAAATATTTATAACACGTAATTTGTTGAAAATGATGAATTTACAAAATCACGAAGTTGTTGGAAGGCATTCGAAGCCAGAAGGCTTAAGTCAGGCTAATCCATGTACTAACATAACCACCATTCTCATACTGGCTGAACCTCCGCACTCAGCTGCCGTGGACACCATCGCTAGAGTTCGCTCTAGTGATTATTGTATGCAGCTCTATAGACATTGGGTGGACCTTTGTCGGCACATGGCTGCTTTCTGACAAAGCTCCGCGTTTGAGTTTCGGGCGCGCGCAAGTAGGCGGTGGTAAGCGAATAGAAGGTTTTGTATTCGCACAAATTTGCTTACTTTAGCCTCGATGGCGCCAAGAATTACACTTGCTGGAAAGTGTCGTATAGGGGAAGGCTTCCAACTAGCCAGTTATATGACTTTAGGATTTAAAAGTGTGCGACTTTTTACACGCATCTGACATTCTTGCTGAAACTGTTCGATAGAAGCGCAAACTTATAAACGAAATTATACATTATAATTTATGGATGTACATAGAAAGGCAATTTAATTTCAAAAATTAGGTAACAATCAGAGAAAGTTATCTATTTATTACTTATGGTCAAAGTGCAAGTGAACACAGATAAGAAAACCTGGTATTTCTTGAACCTATCCGCGCTAGTCAATTCCGTCGGGAATACGTCATCGTTCTGTGTGCGTCAAAAGTTTCTGTGTAGAAAAGTAAAATAGTGTAATAACCTTGACTATATGCAAATGACCTGATCCTTCAGTTTAAACAAAATTTAAATGCGTTCTTCAACGTGCCAAACCTACCGTCTGAATATAATGCACGACGTCGTGGAAGGCTGGATTCTTTCGACCACCTGAGGCTCTTTGACGTGCACCTATATCTGAGTAAACGTGCGATTTTGCATTTTACCCTTATCAAAATGCGGCAGTGATCCCTAAGCTACTGTGGCGGGTATTTCGACCTTATAGTTTCTTGGCCACTGCGGAGTCAAATCAAAAGGATAATCACATTTTCTTGAGAGTCAATGTCCCTAAAACCGTTGACGCCATCTGTGTATTCCAGAGCAGTCGCTAAGGCTCGCGTATATTTTAGATTGCAGAACACCATTCTCGTCACGCGTTCAATGAGGTGGACAATGCTTCTCGAAATGCACAATCTGACGACAATGTTAAAAAAACTTACAGCCCTTTCACTATGGGAACATGGAAGAACTATATTGAGTTGTATTTGGTTAATTGCTATATTGATTGAATAAAGACACATAACTTTGTTGTTGTCATCGTCTTTTATTTTCTATTTAATTTGTCACCGTCGTAACCATTGCTTTGTGGTCACTGTGATATACTGCAATTGGTTGCCGATGCTTTCGCGCCCACTACTGTTCGCGAATTCTTCTTTCTTTCTTCATTCTGGAGTTTTTACGTGCCAAAACCAGTTTTGATTATGAGGTACGCCGTAGTGGAGGGCTCCGGATTATATTGATCACCTGGGGCTCTTTTAGCGTGCAATACAACGCGAGCACACGGGCGTTCTTGCATTTCGCCGCCATAGAAATGCGGCCGCCGCGGCCGGGATTCGATCCCACGATCTCGTGCTCAGCAGGGCAACGCCTTAGCTTACGGAGCCACCGCGGCGGAAGGCGATCCTCACATGCACGCCGTTGTTCTTCATCGGTCATAGAGCGGCTTTCTGACGTTACGGATGCTTCTGACGATATGCGTCTGGCTATAGCGGCTTCCCGTTGTCTTAGAGTCCATTCACGCTGTTGCTCACGCCGGCGCTCTTTCCATGCACGTTCTTCTTCTTCAGTACGGACTACGTGCGTCCTAGCCACAGCAAGGCCAAAGTAAACTGCCGATAACGTTGCCAGAGCAATGTCGACGTCACAAAAGACGAGGTACATACGTTGGCGGGTACACAATGAGGTTTTATTATTATGCCATCCACTCCAGAGCCACAGAGCACCACTGGCGCACAGCATGCTGCAGTGGATTCAATTTTGTCGACGCCACTTTTTTCTACACACGCTGTCTACGCGCGCACTTTAGTCCAGAACCTAAGCTTACAGAGCTTAGCTGTAAAATTTGTTCATATCAAGCTTTGTTGGACACGTAGCGCCTTGCGTGGCAAGTAGTCCCGGCGCGAAGCAAGCACATTTTTATTCGACCCAGCAGTTTTTTTTTTTAAATAATGCAACTACAGGGCGAATAATGAAATAAATCAGAGGCAGTTTCACACTAGTGGCGCGAAGACTAGGCAAACAGCGAAGCTGGCGACCTCACCTAGTCTTTATCTCGGTTCGGCCAAGTTTTTGCGAGGTTATGCTTCGATACTAGGCCACCTTTGGCGCAAGATAAGCCCGGAACCATCGATGGCCCAAGAAGCAATGAACACTCGGTCATTAAAGTATCTGGACGCTCAAACGCTTTTGATTGGTCTCGCGGGCTCGTAATTACGGATCTCCAGTGAATCCCCGACGTTTAGCCGCCGCTAAGGCGGCGAAACGTCGCCGTGCTGGCGTGCTCTTGCGAAAGTGGGCGTGCTCTTGAGGCGTCCAGTGCGTGACACTTATTTCACGTTGACAATGTTGCGCGTCCTTAGCCTTGCGTAACACATGCCTTGTTCATCACTACTGATGTGTTGTGGGATTTGACAAACGACTAGCGGCCGTCCTCTAAGGAGAATCGTTTCGGTTAGCACACAGTCCTTGTGACTACGGATGCGTAGAGTGCGTTTCTGTAGATAACTGCACTAAGGGTTCAACTATGTTGATTGTGCATCGAACTCTAATTCGGTTTTTGCGGTAAAAGGGGTTGCGATTTCAAAATATTTGATCTAATTGCAGTCAACCAAAGTTATTATTGCAGATTCTTAGAAGTCGCCAGAAAGTGAAAGAACTTTGGTGTCGGTAACTGTATTGGTATGCTGCTTATGTGTCTACGCACCTAAGTCGATTCACTTTCATGGCGCAAAAGTGTTTTGACTTAAGAAAAGATACTTTAGAACCTGTCGATGAAAGTAGATAATGCCACTTATAATTCAAAAATGCAGAAACCCTTAGCGCGTGTTTTCTTGCAGGTTCGAACTGAAAACTGACGTTAATGCAAATGATACGAATTGGCGTTTGTTGAACCTAATGACGCGAGTTAGCTCCGCCGTTATTCCGTCATTATTCTGTGTCCGTCAAATCCTTCGAATTCCTGGAAAGCTGATCAGTTTCACAGCCTAAGATTTCTAAAGGAACTTCATTTTAGTTTAAACAAAATATAAATCACGGGTTTGACGTGCAAAAACCAGAATGTTGATATGAGGCAAGCTTTGATGTGAGACGGTGGATTATTTTTCATCCCCTCGGGTTCGCTGACGTGTACCATATGCCGAAGTGGTCCACCGTTTTCCCAATTCTCGCCCCATCAAAATGCGGCGGTTACTTCGATCTTCGATTGTGTCTTAGTTTTCTACGTGTCTAAATCTTTCAGATAATCTCAGTTCCCTCAGTGCCTACGTCGCGTATTTTTTGTCATTATAATCTGTGTTCTACGTAAATCGTGCCAAAATTTTGAAATATGCAACTTCCACGTAGAAAGACACATCCAAAGTAATGTCGTTTGCCGTAGCTGGGAACGAGTCAGGCAGCTTTTTTCATTCCGTTCAATATTGCATCGATAGTACCTAATAATTACTTCTGAAATATTACATTCGGAACAAAACTATCGATGACAAATTGTACACGATCCTGCAATTTTTGCAAGACGACGTTCTATGCTGAATACGTGCTGCATAAATGTATTTTCTAAGCCTGAAGGCCTGAACAGACTGAACAGCCTGAACAGACTTATGCGCCCTTGCCGAATCAGAATTCAATTTGATTACATCTGTTTTGTTCGAGGAAGTGCAATTACAATTTGAGTGGCCTAGAGTAATTCGCATGCTTTAAAATCACAACCGCTTCTACCTGATTAGTCTGAAACGTTGCCCGCGTACAACGCTTTACAGCACTTGCACTTTTCACGAGCATTTCAACTGCACACACTTTCTTTCAATAGAACATGAACCATGAAAGCAATACCGTAGTTGTTAACGCATAATTATTATCCGCGTAGTAAAACACACAACGCTGAAACGTAATGTACGCCGCAAACGTTTTCTATTTGGTCTCTGCACAAATATCTTGCCCCAACTGGCCGAAAATTCTGTTCTTCTATTAAGTTTGTGTGTGTGTGTTAGGGGTTCAATGAAAGTTTCTAACCCCTCGCTTGCAGCCTGTTTAGAAATTTTATGTGAAAAGTTTCGAGATTTACCCGCTTACCTGGAAGAACTACAGACAGTGGAAATTTCATCGTTACAAGAAATTCAGGCCGTTTCATTGGCTATAAGTGAATGCTGATCATATGATCAAAAACGAACTACATCGACTGTCAATTGTCCTTGGTTCATTCTGTGCTTTCTTATAATCTACCTGCTCTGCGTTCAGTTTCACAGATTTTACAAGGCATGCAGCTGATTTTGTTTCTCCGTGAACTACGGAATTGACATTTTTGATTTCCGTTGAAACGTGAAGCATAATGGGGGTGAGGAACTCAAGATATTTAGTCGATTGACTAAAATTACTTATTGAAAGTGTATAATGCCGGTATGCTCAATACATCCCAGTGTGCTAAAACAAGTGCACATGACACCTAGATCAATATAAAGAATGTCTTATTAGGAATGTGGCGGTATGTTTAAGCTTTATGCAATAATGAAGATATAGTCCACTCCTCTATCGTAAATATATGTCAACGAAATCAAAGTTATCGAATATAGGTGAGGTAGGATAGGAATAAACTTTATTTGTCCAAGGGTTGGGGCTGTTGGTGCCCGGGGCTAGGCTTCCAGGGGTCCATCGCCGGAGGAAAATCTTCCGAGATCCTCGGCAATGGCCCTGGCCCGCTGGACGGCCCAGTCCTGGTTCTTGGGTGCCTCGCTGAGGAGAGCGGCTTGCCATCTGTCAGCGAGGCGCCCCGTTTCAGAGGGTTCCTGCTGTTGTCTTCTACCTTCCTCTTGGTGCTTTTTGCTCATGGCGTTGGCATTCCCAAAGCACATGGGCCATATCAGCCCGTTCGTGCTCGCCCCATGGGCAGCCGGGCGACGGGTGCAGCGCGGGCCACAAGCGTTGCAGGTAGGGGTTGGTGAAAGTGCCTGTCTGCAACCGCCTTAGGTCGACTGCCGGGGACCTGTCCAGCCACCTGTGGGGTTGTGGATATATCTTACGTTCTTTTTTGTAGTGACTAAGAACCTCTCGGTAAGAGGCCGAAAACTCCTCGATATCGCGGTTGGCGTCCCCGTGGCCCCCAGCTCCGTCCGCCGCGATTTGGAATGTGTTGGTAACTCCTCCGTTGGGGTTCCGCACAGCAACGGCGCGGCGGCTGCCCTCTGGGTGATCGCGTCGTGGCGCTACCTCGCGACGAGATGGGCGCGCTCGTTGTGGTTGGGCGGGATGCCGGTGTGTCTTCGGCCGTTAGTATTGTTGTTGTCGTTGTTGTCACGGCTGTTGTCTTTGGTGGTGTCAAGCTCCCCGACGTGCGCCGGGAACCATTTGAGTGCCTTGTTCGTAATCGTGCCGGACACGAAGTCCTCGGCTCTGGCGTTGAGTAGCGCACCACATCCGCGGACACCCAACCTTTGGTGTAGTTCCGGATCGCTGATTTGGAGTCGCTAATGATTAGGCTATCCTCCGTATTTCCGTGGAGTACTGCGAGGGCTATGGCCATCTCCTCCGCTGCTTCGGCCGACGGCAGCCTCGCTGATGCCGTCACTCGGGTCCTTCCCTTCGTATCTACGACTGCCATGGAGACGGCGGGCGCGGCCGCCGCCGTCAGCCGACCGTGTCGTTGATGTTGCCGCTTTTGCTGCTGCCTTTTTTGTTGTAGTAGCAGTAGTGACGGTGGTGTTGGCATCCCTGGTGCGTCTCGCACATTCCGTTGTAGTGGCGGTGGTGGTAGTCGTCCCTCGTCGCTATCAACGTTACCGGCGGGCCGCGGGTACCTGGCTGCATCGACGAAGAGGACGCCTTCTCGTCTTCTGTGCTCCTCGAGGATTGCGACCGCCCTACGTTTGCGTCTTTGCACGTCATGCACCGGGTGCATGTTCTTCGGCATGTTTTCTGTCTGTACGACATCCCTGACTTCCGGTAGCAGTGTTTCCTTCAGTCCCCGTGCCTCGTGATATCGAATCCCGAGCAGGTCGAGGATTCGTCTTCCCGTTCTGGTGCTCGACAGCGTCTCCAGCTGCGCGATTCTCTGCGCCTCGGCGACCTCCTCGAGCGTATTGTGTACGCCCAGCTCGAGGAGCCTGTGGGTTGGCCTGTACTGGGGTACCTCCAGGGCGGTCTTGAACGCCCTGAGAATCGCCACGTTCAACTTTTCGGCTTCGCCCCTGTTCCAGTCGGCGTACGCGGCAACGTACGATATGTGGCTCAGCGCTTACGCCTGTATCAGCTTCGTGACGTTGTGTTCCTTCATTCCTTTCCTCTTGTTCACGACCAACCGCAGGAGGTGCGTGGCGGCGGCCACTTTCTTCTGCAGTCGGGCAACCAACTTCGCGGCTGGCACCGTTCTCTTCCAGCCACAGGCCGAGCACTCGCAACTTGGACACCGTCGGTATTCGGCTCCCCTCCCTCGTCGTGACGCGGATGCCCAAACGACGGGCGTCGAGCACGCCCTGCGGGAGGGGTCCTTTCTTGCGTGGTCTGTGGAGTAGGATCTCTGACTTGTCGGGTGAGCAGACGAGTCCCATGTTTTCAAGGTGCCGCTCCACCTCCCGGACGGCCCGCTGCAGCCGGTCTTGCATTTCGCCGACACTCGTGTTCTCCGTGGTCCACATCGTCACGTCATCTGCGTAGATCGTGTGATTGATGCCCTCTATCGCGTCGAAACGCTCCGGCATGCCGATCATGACGAGGTTGAAAAGCATGGGGCAGAGTACGGAGCCCTGCCGCGTTCCCGCACCGCTCATTCGAACCATTCGCGGCGTGGCCCCGTCGATCTTGACCGTCGCCTCGCGCCCATTCAGGAAGCTGCTGACATATCGGTGAAACCTCGCCGCGAGATCGAGTCGGCTGATCTTGTCCAATATGGCCACGCGCTTCACCGTGTCGAAGGCGCTCTTGAAGTGTAGCCAGAGCAAGGCGCGCACGTGCGTGCTCGGAGCGTTCACGACCTGTTCCTTGATCTGGAGCATGTTGTGCTGCGTGGAAAGGCCCTTCTGGAAACCGATGATGTGGGTGCCGAAGGCGTCCTGCTACTCAAGGAGCACAGTACTAGGTACTGGGAACAAAGTACTTTACGAAGGTAAATGCGTGTCGAATAAAATAATGCTTAAAAACATCCTTTCCGGAAATGCCTGAAAATGTTGGATGGCTATACTTACATTTTATTGCGATAGCAATTATATGGACACTCAAAAGCAGATTTCTGCCGTCGGCGTCGCCGTCGCCGTCGCCGTGAGGTTCCGTATGACGTCAATGGAGATGAAATCGTTGCCGCGCGCCGAACGCTGTATGTGCGAGTGAAAGGGCGCGAGGGACGCGCGCTTTCGCGGGGAGTGAACGCACGGCGGAGAACAAACGCGCGTTCTGCTCTGTGCTCCCTTAAGGTACACTGATGATAAGTGGTTCTTGAGGGAAAGGGAAAGGTTGGCGCTATCTTACTTAAGGGCTGCAGAAGTAGGCGTCTCTTTCCTCCTCTACAATCACCATATATGTAGAGCAAACGTGCCTTCTTCCGACGCACGAAAGGCCGCGGGGGGAGGGGGAGGGAAGGGAGGCGACGTTTAGCTGCGGCACCAAGTGCCTATTTATATCAGAGGCTCCGGCAACAGTCACCAACGCCGCACGCATTTTGAGCGAACGCGGGCAAAACGCCGACGGCGTCGACAACAGTTCTGCGTGTTGCCGGTGCTGCTGCACGTCCAAGTTTATACAGCTGATAAAGCTGCTATCATTACTCCGTATGGCTCTCTTCAAATTTGCTATCGCAATTGATGCTTCACCTTTCAGGTGAAACTGCGACAACTTTTTTACATTCCCCCTTCAGAATGTTAAGTTAAAGGGGTTTTTTACTCTCCTAAGTGACACGTTATGGGTAATATGTTTGACGCGGTCATTCCTGGCCTAATCAGATGCATTGAAAATAAATGCAGAACAATCTTATTTATGATTTTTGATATATTATGCAATGTTCGCAATATAGTCACTGGCGTCCTCGGTAAACAAGAAAAAAGTACGTTATATAGTTGGTTAAAAATAGAGCCACGTCATCGATGATGTCATGCCAGTTGTGTCATGCATCATGCGATCAAGCGATGCGAATAATGGCCTTCACAGTAAATGACGTATGTAAGTGATCCAAAGCGTTAAAGATTTGTTATTGAACAATGCAGAATTTATCCAGGAGGTATCAGAAGTGCAAACGCCAGCGGTACCACATGTTGTAAAAATACAGGTGTGGAGGGGAGGGTAATATGGGCAATGATCGTTTAAAGTAAAATATGTGTTTTTAGATAATGCTTCTTTCACAAAATTAGCTAAAGTGCCTTCTCGTCTTACCTAGCCATCTTTGACGAAATTTTAAAAGTCGACGGGACACTATGAGATATGTTTCCGTTGTTAACACGCGTAATTTGCAAATAACGTACATACGCGCGTTACTGTGTCTCAGAATCCAAAATAAGCATGCCTTGCTTTCAATTTAGTGCGGCATTCCAAAACAACGAGATGAAGTTAGCGGATGCGCACGGGAACATGTAAGCAATGCATCAATTCGTTATGAAACGGTGCTACCACTGTTGACTTTCACTGAAAATTTCATTCCGCGGGCCCACGCTGGCCATGATCAACTCGAAGGCACAGTGGTGGAATTCATTTGGGACACGTTGTGCGCGAGAATAGTTAACCGTTAGGACAAATCGGCGGTGCGGAGGTGAACTCGGGTCGGCCACCGATACTTTTCCATTATGGCGCGAAAAAATTAAAGCTGCAATCGACGGGAGCTAGACCATCAAAACGAGTGAATTGCCAACAGTCACGTGATCACGGCCCCAGTCAGGTGCAGTGGTCGCTGGCGTGCTCATGAGGCGTACAGTGCGTGAGACTTATTTCACGATGACAATGTTGCGCGTGCTTAGCCCTGCGTAACACATGCCTTGTTGATCACATGCTGATGTGCTGTGGGATGTCCCAAGCGACTAGCGGCCGTCCCGTATACGGGAACCGATTGCAGTTCGCACGCAGTCCTTGTGACTACGAATAAGCGTATTGGTCAGATAAGCGCCTTTCTGTAGTCAACTGCACTTAGGGATCAACTATGTATATTGTGCATTGAACTACAATCCGGTTTTTGCGGTAAAACGGGTTGTGATTTCAAAGTATTCAATTTAATTGCAGCCAACCAACGTTATTAGTGCGGATTCTGAGAAGTCGCCAGAAAGCGAAAGAACTTTAGTGTCGGTAACTGTATTGGTAAGCTGCTTTTGCGTCTACGCACTTTGGTCGATTCACTTTCATGACGCAAAAGGGTTTTGACTTAAGGAAAGAAACTTTAGAACCTGTCGATGCACGTACATGTGCCACTTATAATTCAAAAATGCAAAAACACCGAGTGCGTTCTTTCTTGCAGGTTCAAACTGAAAATTGACGTTAATGCAAATGATACGAATTGGCGTTTCTTGAACCTAATGACGCTAGTTAGGTCCACCGTTAATCCGTCACTATTCTGTGTTCGTCAAATCCTTCGAATTGCTGGAAAACTGATCAGTTTCGCAGCCTCAGATTACTAAAGGAACTTCACATTTCGTTTAAACAAAATATAAATCACGGATTTGACCTGCAGAAACCTGAATATTGATATGAGGCAAGCTTTTATGTGAGACGGTGGATTATTTTTTTGTTTTGATTGCCTCGGGTTGACTGATGTCTAGAATATACAGAAGTGCACCACCGTTGTCCAATTTCTCGCCCCATCAAAATGCGGCGGTTAGTTCGATCTTCGAGTGTCTTAGTTTGCTACGTGTCTAAATGTTTCAGATAATCTCAGTTCCATAAGTGCCTACATCGCGTATTTTTGTCATTATAATCTGTGTTTACGTAAATCGTGCAAAATTTTGAAATATGCAACTTCCACGTAGAAACACACAGCCAAAATAATGTCGCTTGCCGTAGCTGGGAGCGAGTCAGACTGTTTTTTTTTTTCACTCCGTCTAATTAATACATCGATATAACTAATAATTACTTTTGAAATGTTACATGCGGAGCAAAACTATCGATGAGAAATTGTACACGATCCTGCAGTTTTTGCAAGACGACATTCTATGCTGAATACGTGTCACATAAATGTATTTTCTAAGCCTGAAGGCCTGAACAGACTTGTGCACCCTCGCCGAATCGGAATTCAATTTTGATTACATCTGTGCAATTAAAATTTGAGTGGCCTAGAATAATTCGCGTGCTTTAAAATCACAACCGCTTGTACCTGATCAGTCTGAAACGTTGCCAGCGTACACCGCTGTATAGCACTTCCAGTTTTCACATGCATTTCAACTGCCCACACTTTCTTTCAATAGAACATGAACCATGAAAGCAATACCGTAGTTGTTAGCTCATAATTATTATCCACGTAGTAAAACACAAAACGCTGACACGTAATGTACGCTGCAAACGTTTTCTATTTGGTCTCTGCACAAGTCTGCTGCCCTACTGGCCGAAAATTCTGTTCTTCTATTAAATTTGTGTGTGTGTTAGGGGTTCAATGAAAGTTTCTAACCCCTCGTTGCAGCCTGTTTAGAAATTTCATGTGAAATGTTTGGAAATTTACCTACGTACCTGGAATGACTACAGACAGTAGAAATTTTATCGTTACAAGAAATTCAGGCCGTTTCATTGGCGATAAGTGCACGTTGATCATGGGATCAAAAAAGAACTCCGACTGTGAATTATCTTTGGTCCATGCTGTGCTTTCTAATAATATACCTGCTCTGCGTTCAGTTTCACAGATTGTACAAGGCATGTAGCTGATCTTTTTTTTGTAGCGACGACAAATTACACGAGCCGGAGCAACCAATAACCTGAGCCACCATTAACAAAACAAACCGTTGTGGGTGCTTGTTGGTGTGATGTATGTCCTAGTCTGCAACTGTCTGTAAGTGACGGCCTGTGCTTTTTTGAGGTTTTGGTGAGGAGGAGGAAAAATTCTTCGTGCTAACACTAAGCAGGATCAACCCTGACCTTCCTACTGCATGCCCACACTGCCGCCACGAATACAACAACTTCGAGCACATGCTCTGGCTGTGCCCTGCCAACGCAGGCACGGACTTTCCTGACCAGCCCTCCTGGGACTCAGCGCTCAGAAGTACAGAGCTCATCGCTCAGTTCAAGGCTGTCCAGAGGGCCCGGGCCGTCGCCGAAGGACTCTGTCTACCGGCCCCGACCTGGGTGGAGCCAGCGGATTGATTGGCAGGGCCTCCGGCCCCGCTTTAATTCTTTCTCCTCAGGCCCTCAATAAAGTTCGTATACTCACTCACTGGGTGTTTGTCATGGCCAGCATCTTTGCTTCTTCATCAAGGGGTGGTCCGTTATATGCATCTTTCAGGTCAGAGGCGCAAATCCCGATTCCCTCGAGCAGATGAAAAGATGTGCTTAATGTTGCATAATGGGTAGGGCTTGGTTATGCCGGTTATGTTTATGGTTGTATTGAGGTTGACACAAATTGAAATGCATTTATATTTTATAATGACTGGCGTAATTGGCGATGCCCGTTTAGAAAGCGACCGTGGCGTGTGGGAATTGCCACGCTTTGCGGAGCCTAAATTGATGTATTTACTTGAAAACCAATTTCATGAGTGACCCCTGGATGCGACCGGGTCCTCGCTGGAACATTTTGGGGAACTAGTCGGCTACAGCATGCCTAGGAACTTCAAGGGATGCTGCCAAGGTGCAAACAAATGTTGTTGGCGAAAGTGCAATTTTGTGAGTTAAACCTAGTCCGCAGAGTCTTGGTCGGTGCAGCTGACGACACTAATGTGGCTCGTAGAGACATTCAGACGAACGCTGCTTAAATGCAGAATTGCTTAAGAATACGCAGCCTGACCGTCTAGAAATAGGATTGGGGAAGACACAAATTATCCCTTTGCCAAAGCTATTGATATCCAATTTCTCAACGTCTTTAAGACGTTATAAAGAAAAGTGGTCTTGAAATGGTTTTGAAAGGGTTACGATAATCTGAAGCTAATTTTCGCGGGTTCAAGATCAGTCAAAGCGGAGATGTCTCGCGCAACAGTGCTCTTGGCGCGGTGCCAAGCACTGTTGCCTATCGACGCCGACGCATCCTCTACCAAGCTACATGAAAGTGAACATGTCCAGGAAAATGAATCCACACTACCGCCTATGGTACGCAGCAACGATGTTTACAATCAAGATGGGAATGACATCCCGTAAAGAAAAGCTGGGCGCGTCTGGAAAAGCGTCCAAGCCTGGCGTTTTGCGTCAAGAGCGTATGCAATGAGGACTGTATGACAAAGCAAAACTTTATTGAAAAAGAAATACTTGTGCAAGCTTTGAGCAAAACGTGTAAGAAATGCAAAGTAAATCGAAATAAAAGTACCCCAACAATGACTAAAGCTCGCAGAAACAATTCTTAATGAACTAGAAACTGATTAGCAGTAAACATAACACACAAAGTTGGTACAGCTTCTTATCTAGCACAGTGAACAGCCCATGCCGTCAGATGAACAGACTAACTACAGTTATATAGAAATTGATATCACATATACTGCACGAAGCAGACTGAGAAACTCGAGATTTAATCGCATGGTAGCTGCCTACAAGGAATGTTACCAATAATATAGAAGCTTGAAAAGAACACAAAAAGGAATAACGCCACATACCATCAAAAACAAACACCGGGAACATGTTAAAATAAAAAATATTGCCTTTTGGATACATCAAATAATGTAATCGTGTGACAACTAAAATAACCATAAAACTAACAAGCAACAATCAAGTGAAAATAGTATAGAATACTCAAACGAGGAAATCAGTGTCACAAGTGAGCAGCACTGTAATGCAGTGTACGATGAGACTGAGCAATGCTACATAAATAAAATAATCTTAGCATTCTAGCACACGAGAAATGAATGTATAAGCCTCATATTAGAAACTTATATAAACTTGGAAATGAACTGGAATGCGCCGGAAGCTACATTTAAGTAACGAAGGAAGTAATTTTCGATTTACCTGAAAAGCATTGTGCAAGAGGCACATATTTACCACTCTGGGAAAAACAGAGGCTTAAGGTCGCAATGAATCATCTGCCAAACAGTGAATACGTCTGTACACTGCCATGTTATACAGAGCACACATCTGCAGTTTCCTGAAGTAAAAAAAGCACTCTAAATGAGAAAAAGCTGTTACACATGTAACCCCGAGCAAACGCTTCACCAGTGCCCCCTCTATCAGCCATCGTCATCTTCCTCGGCTGCTTTTTATGCTGGGTGCACATTTTTACGAAACTTGGGCCAAACTTTAAAATATGCAAATGCAACGCAGCAGGACCAAACCAATGTAATGTGGATTGTAAGACTATGTAATTAGGCGGACTGCAAAATATAATCTGAATATCTCTAAGCGACGCCAAACATTAGCTTGGTTCTGTCCAGCTACGTCAGCTACGTAGCATTTGCACATTTTTAAAGTTTGGCCCAAGTTAAGTGAAACACCTCGTATATCGCAACACCGTAAAAGCTTAGGGTAGCGGGTACCTACTTCACAGAGGAATATCGCGAAAAGACGAATGACAAAAACAGGAACCCATATCAGCGCTGATGTGTGTTGCCCTTCTTCTCATTCGTCTTTTCGCGTTGTTCCTCTGTCGAGACTGTATATGGCGTGCTACGGCGCGTGTCTCGTGCTTCGAAAAAAGAAGAAATAGCAGAGCTTCTCGAAATCACAAAGCATAATTATTTAAGCAGAAGGGAATAACCAATGCTACACGATAAGCTTTGCAGAGCCCAAGCGATCACATTACGTTGGCTACAGAGAAGGACATACCCAAGCAGGGAAGAAGTTTGGGCCTTTTGGTAGGTAATTGTAATTTTAACTGGGATACATAGTGCTAGAACGACACAAGGACGCTAGGGTTCGTTCTAGCGCTATGTGTTCCAGTTAAAATTACAATGACATACACAAGTCCAGATTTTATTAGTAGGGTCTATCCGGAGTGGGAAATTCAAACCAATTGTATTAAGTGCAATGGCATCATTACTCTTGACCACATGCTTTGGCAGTTCCCCACGGTCTTCACAGACTGTGACAAGCAACAATAATGGTGGTGGCAAATGCTACACAGTGAATCACTCTCTGACCAATTATGGGCAGTCCAGAAGGTCCGAGATGTGGCTGAAGGGTTCGGCCTGACAGTCCCAACACGGGAGCGGCCCGCGTCAACCTAGGTTTGACCTTCAGGACCCAATAAGGTTCCTCATACCATACCGGTATATACAGAGCTTCTTCTGCTTCTGCCATCGGTCCGAACGGTTCGCAGGTCTTTTACTCAAGGTGAGACTGCCGATTTTCGAGATACGACAGTGGAATGCTCGTTGTTGCTACAGCACATCCTGATGAATTATCAGCGAAGAGGTCGGCCAGCTCGGCATGATTGTCGAGGGACATGTCTTCTTGGGTGGTAGCCAAGGCGACCACCAGATTCTGCGGTAGGCGCTGAAGGAACAGTTCACGCAGCAACGGGCTGTTTGCGTCCAGCCTACAGTCACTAAGGAGCCACCGCATACGACGAACAAGTTCCGACGGTCGCCGAGCTCCTCTTCGTAAAGAAGCTGCTGAAGCCACCTGCGCGTAGACGGACTTGGCCTCCTGCATCGCTGATTTGAAGTGGTCGTAGCGGGTGGTGTCGTGGTGTGAGTCCACAAGTTCTTAGAACTCCTCAACCACCTCTCTCTGTAGAGAGTACCGAGACAGCATGGAGAAACCACGCGCGCTATGGGGTAATGCGTCGAAGGTCGAAGATGGCCTCCACCTGCGTAAATCAGGTAGCAGGATTTTGTGGGCAAAAGGACGGCAGGTGAATCTGCAACGTGGCGAGGCCATCTGCGCTGGTTGTCGCTCTCTCGTTAGTGGCCTCGTACATGAGGGGGTGCTCGCCGTACGATCAGGTCCGGGACACCACGTTATAACCACCGAGGTTATGTCCACTATAAGAATGTATGTCAGTGAGCGAAAGATCTCAGAACCGTTCGGACCGATGGCAGGAGCAGAAGGAGCTTTTTAATTTTTCTCCCCTTTTTTATAACCTCGCTGCTCGCAGCACGAGACACAAGACACACGCACCGGAGCGCGCCATATATAAAAGGCGGCCGAGGAAGATGACGATGGCTGCTAGAACCCCCACTTTCACATCCAAAAATATTTGGCACACAGTCCAGGCAGTGTTCTTTGATGAACATCTTGGCAGCCCACCACTTCACATTATGCAGTCCATCTGGCAATGGGACTGCCGTACATGCTGGTACTTGAACTGTTGTCAATGTAGACACACTTGCTGCCCTGGACAAAAACACCCAGATATTTGGACTGGTTCTCCGTTTTGTCGAAGTGGACACGTATCCTGCACTACGCTAGCAGTGAAAATGTTTAGAATGCAGATGCAGTGGTTTCACCAGAATGACTTGCCCACATGTTGGCAAATCTTCAAGCAGCATGTACAGGGTGTCCCAGCTAACTTTAGCCAGAGTTAAAAATACGCCGATGCATACTAAGACGACGTCACCAAATGCGTGTTGCTGACTACTCTTTGCAGTAAATCACAATATTTTGCATTCTGTTTAATTGCAAAATTATTTAACTATAATTAACCAACTTCTCAATCAACGAAGTTAGGCAAACAAAATTCAAATTATAAAGTTGTAGAGCGGTTTGCAAAACGTCCGATTAAACAATTTCTTACTTTCTATTTATTAAGTATGAATTTTTTCCGCTTACTGCATATGCCTGCAAAATACACACACACATAAAAAATACCACTTGACATACTCACTTGCGCGCCGTGATTGTAGTGCTCCAAAACGTTCCACGTGCAAACAAACATAACATTTAGCAGGGTGTGCTGCCGTTAAAAAAATGTCACAGTTTCGCCCTAAGGGCGAAACAATGAATGCGATAGCAACACAGCAATGTCATACGAAGTAAGGTGAGCGGCTTTGGTAGCAATATGAATTGTAGTAAACATGAGCTGATTAAGTAAGCAGGTGTGCTGCGGCGTAAGTAGACCGACATGAAGAGAGACTCGATGACCACGAGAAGGCGCGTGTGAAACGGTGGTGTTGATGAGAAGCGCTTCCCGTGGGCAGCGCGTGCGAAGGGACACACCTGTAGCGCTGCACTACCGATCGGGGCAGCATTACATGTGTAGCGTGCGTTGGAAAATGTGACCCGACTATTACTAACTCAATGAACAAGCGTGGTGTGAGCACGCACAAACAAACATGAATAGATCACACTGAATGACTGCAGACAACGACTGTCAAAACGCTGGCAGCAAGCGCATACGCCGCACCAACGGGCGAAGGTACGTGCGGTCTATCGCTGCAACGGAAACTGAGCGGCGAATGCTCGGCGCATAAAGGTCAGAGCCGTGTGGAGATAAGAGACGGTGCGGACGAGCGACGAGCGCGGTTGTTGGCAGCGTAGAAGTTCGCCCCCCCCCCGCTCTTTCCGGCGCTGGCTTCCTGCTTCCTTGCTTGCGCGTGGGAGATTGAGTGCGTTCGCTCTCCGTGATAGCGCGCGTCCCCGCACGCTTCCGCTCGGGCATACAGCGCGCGGCGAAGATTTTATCTATAGGGAACCTCACGGCGACGGCGACGGCGACGGCAGAACTTCGGTTGAAGTGTCCAGATAATTGCTATCGCAATAAAAAGCGACAGGGCAAGCGTTATGGCAGCGCATGCGATAAAGATTGCTGGCGTAAATCGCAGTCAACGCCTGCATGCTACCCTGTGGATTTTAAGCGGCAGCACACCCTGCTAAATGTTATGTTCGTTTTTACACGGAATGTTCGGGCGCACTGCAATAACGTCGAGCAAGGGGGCATGTCACATGATATTTTTTTGTATTTCGAGGGCACCCGCAGTAAGCGGGGAAAATACTAATACTTAATAGATAGAACGTTAGAAACTTTTATTCCGACGTTTTGCGGACTGCGCTACAACTTTCTCATTTAAATTTCTTGCCTAACTTTCTTGCTTCAGAGGTTGGTTAAATATTCTTGACTGATTATGCAAATAGGCAAAATACAAAATATAGCGACTTACGCCATACAATAGTAAGCAACCTGGGTTTCGTCACATTAGAGCCCCGCAGGGGCGTCTGCGCAAGTAGGCGTTTGGTGAGTTGCGCCACCACGTACCCGAGCACACGAGGGTTGGACCCTCCCGCGTGTAGCCGTGCGCGGCTTAGCCGTGTCCGGGGAAAAGGGGATCCTGGGGGTTGAGTCAATACCGGGGTTTGGACCTTTATGGCCCCTCGGTGGAGGCAACACACCTCTTTGGCCTCCGCTTCGCGTAGACGGCACCCCCGGACTGACCCACCCGGGAGAAATCGGTAGTTGCCCTTTCCTGTCCTTTTCTACAATCTTTGTCTTTTTCTCTCACTTTCAATCTTTCCTGTCCTCTCTTTATTTTCCTTTTACTTCCGACTTCATGGGCAGCAAGGGTTAACCTTGTGCATTATATCCAGCCTTGGGTATAGGTATTTGGTTATAGTGGGGATGCACCGTTGGCGTGCACAGAACTGAATCGTTTGTCCTGTGTCGTCCCCTAGTTGGGCTCCATGGTGGGTGGCGGCCATCCCTGCCGAATATAGCTATCTTTTCATGGAATACATATTCCCTTCACTCCCTGATCGCTCCCTCAAGAGGGGGCGCACCGATGAAACCTTTAATTTCTTCATGCAGCCAAAAGAAATCTTCCCAAAGTATCATGTAATTCACAGTCAGCACGAAACCAAGACAGTCCGCACAATATCTCCTTTTGTTGTCTCAAAATCTTTGACAGAATCCCTAGGCCCAGGCTACAAAGTAACTAAGATGGGAAGCGGCGACCTTCTTCTTGAAGTTCGTGACAAGACCCAATACAGCAAATTATCAAAACTCATTGCTTTTGGAGACATCCCTGTATCAGTTGGCCCACACAGATCATTGAACACTGTCCGCGGTGTCATCTCTGAAGATGACCTAATCGATCTTAGTGAAAGCGAGCTACTCTAGGGGTGGCAAGATCAGAATGTAGTAAAGGTCCAAAGAATCACCATCAGGCGCGATGACAAGCAAATCCCAACAAAACATGTAATCATAACCTTTGGAACGAGTAACCTCCCAGACTCGATAGAAACTGGATACTGCAAACTCCGTGTACGGCCATACATCCCGAATCCGCGCCGATGCTTTAAGTGTCAGCGGTTCGGGCATGGTTCGCAAAGCTGCCGAGGGCGCACCACCTGTGCAAAATGTGCATCCAATGAGCACTCGTCTGATACCTGCACTTTCACCACCCACTGTGCTAACTGTGACGGAGATCACCCAGCGTACTCCCGTTCGTGTCCATCGTGGAAAAAAGAAAAGCAAATCATCGAACTAAAAATCAAATTCAACCTATCATTCCAAGAGGCACGTAAACGTTTCTCGACGAACAACCAGTCTAATCCGTCCTACACCGATGTGGCGCGCCGGGGGGCAACGTCACATCTTTCGGCGGCCGCCCAAGTCACACGGAGTGTGACGGCGGTCACGCCATCAGCCCCCCTGGCTGGAGCAGCCAGTGCTGTTTCGCCCCCTGCCAAGGAGGGCCAGCAGACCCGCGGGTCTGGGGGACCCAGGGCCACTGCCCGTGCAGATAGGCCCGAAACCCGTGCAAACGTGCCCGCTGAGTGGGCACTATCCACCGCCTCAGACGAGGTGATGGATACAACAAACAAAACACCAGCGTCTCAGACGCCCAAAGAACGGCGCAGCTCCCTCGAGCGCGCCGGGAAGAAAGGGAAAACCCCCATCACGGGGCCTGGAAAGGCCTCGTGAGCTAGCCTAATTTACCTCTCTTAGACACACAGCACAAAACACATATAAAATGGATACACAGATAGTACAGTGGAATGTTAGTGGTTTACTCCACAATCTAGATGACATTAAGGAACTCCTACATAAGTACAATCCAAGGGTGCTGTGTGTCCAAGAAACACATCTTAATTCTTCCCACACGAACTTTCTCCGGCAGTATGCCATTTACCGAAAAGACCGCAACGACGCCCTTGTCTCGTCGGGCGGTGTGGCCATAGTAGTAGATAAAGGTGTTGCTTGCCGGCAAATACAGCTTAAAACGCCTCTAGAGGCAGTTGCTGTCCGTACAGTACTTTTTAATAAGATGATCACAATTACCTCATTTTACATCCCCCCGAACTACCACCTGTCAAAAACAGAATTTCACAGTTTTATCTGTGAACTGCCCGAGCCTTATATTGTCATGGGCGATTTTAATGCACACCACACCCTTTGGGGAGATCGTCGCTGTGATGCTAGAGGGCGCCTAGTAGAAAGCTTCCTCCTCTCTACAGGTGCATGCTTACTAAATAAGAAAGAGCCTACATTTTACAGCATGGCAAACAAAACATATTCATCTGTTGATTTAAGCCTTGCATCTAGCACGCTCGTACCATACCTAGAGTGGAACGTGATTAAGAATCCATATGGGAGCGACCATTTTCCCATTGTCATAAATTTAACAAAAGCAGATGAGTGCTCTCCACGGGTCCCCCATTGGAAAGTCGAGTCAGCCGACTGGAAGCGTTATAAAGAACTAACGCGCATGAACTGGGAAGACATCTCTACACTTCCTATCGATGATGCAGTGGCGTATTTGACAGCGTTTATTGTTGATGCGGCGTCAATATGTATCCCCGAAACAAATGGATCGCCTTCTAAACGACGTGTTCCCTGGTGGAATGATGAATGTAGAGAAGCGCGAAAAAAACAAAATAAGGCTTGGAATCAACTCCGCGACTCTCCGACTACAGAGAATCTTATCAGCTTCAAGAAAATAAAATCTGAAGGAAGAAGAACACGCCACCGTGCCAAAAGGGAAAGCTGGCAGAGATACATCTCCAGCATAAATTCTTATACAGATGAAAGAAAAGCTTGGACTAGGGTAAACAAGATAAAAGGCCGTGAAACTCATCCTCTACCATTAGTGAACACACAAGGAGACACTCTTGAGGCCCAAGCTGATTCTCTAGGAGAACATTTTCAGTACATTTCCAGTTCATCCCATTACTCAGATACATTCCTGAGACACAAGCGACAAGCGGAGCGACTGCCTCTGGATCGCAAAGGAGACAGAAATGAACCCTACAATCGTCCATTTAACATGGCAGAATTTCAGGCCGCACTAAATTGTTGTAATAAATCTGCCCCTGGAAAGGATCGAATACTTTACGAGATGATAAAACACTTAAACCCCCAAGCACACAAAACACTCCTATCGCTTTTCAATGCCATATTCTCTGCCAGCTATATTCCGTCCGCCTGGAGGGAAGCAATAATAATACCTATTCTTAAAGAAGGCAAGGACCCGTCTTCAGCCAGCAGCTATAGGCCTATAGCCCTAACAAGCTGCTTATGCAAACTATTTGAGAAAATATTAAACCGACGCTTGATTCATTATCTTGAAATCAACAAAATACTAGACCCTTTTCAATGCGGTTTTAGAGAGGGTAGATCCACAACTGATCACCTTGTCCGCATCGAGGCGAACATCAGGGATGCCTTTGTGCACAAACAGTTATTATTATCGGTATTTCTAGATATGGAAAAGGCATACGATACAACTTGGCGTGTTGGAATTCTCCGTGATCTGGCTGCAATGGGAGTCCGAGGCAACCTCTTGAGAGTGATTGAAAGCTATCTATCTAATCGCACGTTCCGTGTTAGGGTTGGTAATATCCTATCTCGTCCATTTACTCAAGAAACGGGTGTACCACAAGGTGGTGTACTGAGGTGCACTCTATTCGTTGTGAAAATGAATTCGCTCCATACTGTCTTACCTAGTACGATGTTCTATTCGGTGTATGTGGATGACGTACAAATAGGTTTTAGATCATGTAACATTTCTATCTGTGAGCGACATGTACAACTTGGGTTAAACAAAGTATGTAAATGGGCTGACGAGAATGGATTTAAACTGAACCCTCAAAAAAGCACTTGTGTTCTTTTCTCGAACAAGAGAGGTATACTACCTGACCCCTGCATTCATCTTAATGGACAACGGCTATCTGTGAGCCATGAACATAAATTTTTAGGCCTCATTTTAGACACTAAATTAACATTTATCCCCCATTTGAAATATCTGAAAGCGAAGTGTCTAAAGACAATGAATCTACTGAAGCTATTGTCCCGGACATCTTGGGGAAGTGACAGGAGATGCCTTTTGAACCTCTACAAAAGTCTCATTAGGTCGCGCCTCGACTATGGAGCTATAGTATACAACTCCGCTGCACCTAGTGCTTTGAAGATGCTAGATTCGGTTCACCACTTAGGTATCCGTCTTGCTACAGGTGCCTTCAGGACTAGTCCTGTAGAAAGTCTGTACGTTGAATCAAACGAATGGTCACTACATCTCCAAAGGACATACTTAAGCTTTGCCTACACCCTGAAGGTTAAATCAGATAGCCAGCATCCATGCCATTCTAGCATTCGCGACATGTCCGCGGCCAGGCTGTTCTGTAACCGCCCGGCCACTAGGCCTCCTCTGTCACTTCGGTTGGAAGCACTGTCAGAAGAAACAGGCGTCCCTCTTCTGAAGAATGTTCTAATGGGTCCTACTCGTCTCCCACCGCCTTGGGAGTGGCAGAATATACAGTGTGACATTTCTTTTGTTGAAATATCGAAACGAGCACCTGATACACATATACATTCACATTTTCTTGAACTTCAGGATAAGTATTTTTGTGCTGAATTTTATACAGACGCTTCGAAGTCTCCTGCTGGTGTTGCCTATGCAGCTCTAGGACCATCGTTTTCAATATCCGGTACATTGAATCCACATACAAGTATTTTTACGGCAGAAGCGTACGCGATACTCTCTGCAGTTCAACACATAAAACAAATGAATCTCCCAAAAGCTATTGTGTTCACGGACTCATTGAGTGTAGTCCGAGCTTTAATGAGTGTACGAAAAAACAAGAACACTGTTTTTAACCAATTGTATGCAGTGTTGTGCTCAGCTTATACGGCTAAACAAGTCATCGTCCTATGCTGGGTGCCTGGCCATAGTGGCATAAAAGGCAATGAAGATGCTGACGGGAACGCTACCTCAGTAGTTTTTAGCGACGCCGACAAGAACATACCAATTCCTGCCACAGACCTTAAACCATACTTACGTCAAAAGCTGAAGAAGCACTGGCAGAAACAGTGGGATACCCAGGTATTCAATAAACTGCATTTGATCAAACCAAAATTAGGGCACTGGATATCAGAGAAAACAGCACGATACAAAGAAGTGCTCCTCTGCCGATTAAGAATAGGTCATACCTTCGGCACCCACTCTTACCTACTGACAGGAAGTGATACTCCGTCATGTCGAAGGTGTGGCGACACCCTTACAGTGCTCCATGTCCTCATTCAGTGCAAGGAAATAGAAAGGGAGCGTAAAAAGTACTTTTATTCTGCATACCTCCAGCATATCCCATTTCACCCAGCATTCCTTCTCAGCAACGAACCGCTTTTTAACTTAAACACAGTTTTTAGCTTTCTAGATGAAGTTAACGTCTTAGAAGTAATTTGGCCAGGTCATGCGTAGCAAAGCCTCGCCTTCGAGGCTGTAGCCGCAGTGACATGTCTTTTACCACACGCCTCTCAGCTCTATACTTCAAGAGCCCTGTGGAGGCAGTACTTGTATGAAACCTATTATATCACCTTTTCGTAGTAAAACATTTATGCTCATTTTTTATTTTGTCATGAATCATTGTCATTCTATTTTACGCAGTTTACAGCGACCCGTTCTTAGGCCTTTTTACAGCCACATAACATGTACATTAGCAACTCAATTTAATCACTTCATTCATAATACATAAACATTTTATTACCATATGTCATGGCGCTCTTTGGCCATAGCTGGCCCTTGCGCCATTAAACGCCACACATCATCATTAGAAAGGGAGCGTAAAAAGTACTTTTATTCTGCATACCTCCAGCATATCCCATTTCACCCAGCATTCTTTCTCAGCAACGAACCGCTTTTTAACTTAAACACAGTTTTTAGCTTTCTAGATGAAGTTAACGTCTTAGAAGTAATTTGGCCAGGTCATGCGTAGCAAAGCCTCACCTTCGAGGCTGTAGCCGCAGTGACATGTCTTTTACCACACGCCTCTCAGCTCTATACTTCAAGAGCCCTGTGGAGGCAGTAGTCCTTGTATGAAACCTATTATATCACCTTTTCATAGTAAAACTTTTATGCTCATTTTTTATTTTGTCATGAATCATTGTCATTCTATTTTACGCAGTTTACAGCGACCCGTTCTTAGGCCTTTTTACAGCCACATAACATGTACATTAGCAACTCAATTTAATCACTTCATTCATAATACATAAACATTTTATTACCATATGTCATGGCGCTCTTTGGCCATAGCTGGCCCTTGCGCCATTAAACGCCACACATCATCATCACATTAGAGTGCATCGGCATATTTTTAAAATCTGCCTCAAATTAGCTCGAACACTCTGTATATGTACTTGGTCTTCACTTGGTAGCACCGGAGGTAGCACTGAGGTAGCACTGAAGTCTTCCTTCTTGGTGTGCTTGCTAGATAAGTGGGGAAGCCTACACATTCTTTCAAATTTTTCAGCTTCTAATCAAACATGTAACAGCACTATTAGGTTACAATGTTGAATACCTAATAAATTTCATTGACTTATGAAAGTGATATGTACACAAAATATGCTACAACAATGCATCCGGATCATAAAGAGAAACCTAACGAGGCGAAGTTTAAAAAATTATTGCGGGAAGTGTTTTGAACAGGCTGCTCAATGAAATGAACCCATATAAAGATTCAACAATAAATGTAAGAAGTATTTCAAGTGAAATTAGCGAGAGCTTATGTAATACCACTGTAAATTGCGTTCACTCGCCCTTCCTGTGCTAGCAATCTGATTGCTTGCATTTCTTGAGCGATTCGGAGAATGACATTTAAAGCAGATGAGGTTCGATGTCCAAATATATGTTCATGTGTTCTCCCGCACTTACACCAGTGGCCGCTGTGTTGATGCCACTGGACTGAAAGAGAACGATCAGTTGGCACATTGCAAGGGCGCAAGAATAATTAAAGCAACAATGCGCTTAAAGAATTATCACGTGCTTGGTCAACTGTGAACTGCTCGCAACCATTCAAGACACCACATTCAGTCACAATGCATTCGTCCTATACTGCTGCGGTTATTGGCACACTGTCGCCCTGTAATCGTATTTCTACTTAGACCTCCCCGCAGGGTTGAATTTCTGCAACTACTGCCACGGTTAAATGGCTTTGTAAATAACCCATCACATGGACTATAAACAGCAAATGCTATGTAATTTTACCCTTCAATTTACTTAGTGCACTGTCACACCTAAATAGAGGTTCTTCTGCTCTCTCTGATGTAAGCTAGGAAAATTTGTTGCACAAGGACCAAGAACCGCGGAGTGCCCTGTTGGCCGAAGTGCACGAAGAGCGCACAAATCAAAAGAACTGCGCGAGCACTTCTCAAGCACTGTGCGCACAGTGGCACACGCAAGAACTAGGCTGGCGGCCGACTAAAAGCCGTGAAGGCCGCGCAGCGTAGAGTCCGACAACAGTCACAAACTACAAATAATCGTGACTACCTGGAGCAGCAGGATATTTTACGCCAAGGGGGTTCCGATTCACGTATGAAGTATCCTCCAGCGAGTTATGCAGCGTATATGCGGTATCCAATCGCGAACTAGAATTCTAACAAGAGAGTTACAATAAGCTGCGCAAAATATCGCAGCCACGCCGATGAATCGAAAGAAAATCGAATTTTACCGTCCCACATTGGACACACAGTTCTCTAAACACTATGAAATACCAATGCCGTGAGATAAAATGGGCCAAAGACAACGGTGTGGTGCGCGCAATATTCTATGGGTGCGCTCCAGCACAGGGCCAGAATATATGACGCGCACTTTACCTCATCTCTTGCGCTACCGTACTCGTAATGAATCAATAACAAAGAGCATGTATGTCAGTTATCTTGTCTGCAACATTTTTGCAAAACGGGAGACTGAAATACGACGATCACGGCTGTCTGGAGTATATAGGCAAAGTGCGCAGACACAGCATTTCCCGCCTTTCCTCGCATCCTGCCCAACTGGCTAATTTCTCTCATGACGGCGGATGCCGATGCCAGGCACACAAAAACAACGTTTCTTCTAACGTTCATCCTAATACCGAGCTTAGCGCCATAACTCCACAAAGCCCAAACACCATTCCACATCAAAGACAAATAAAACAGTGTGTCCACATTTATTTCTGGCGAATGAGATATGTTTATTAGTACAAGGAAAACAATGAAATGTTATTGTGCAAACATTATTAGTACGGTAATTACTTAATTTGTAATTATTTTCTGTAATATCACGACTGTAAACTTCCTCCAGCACATGAAAAACCTTAGTACGGGCTCTAGTTGAGGTCATTAGCACATAACTTTGAATTTTTAGGCATCAAATTCCGCGTATAAGGAATGATACGTTGGGCTTTGCGGGGTTAAATGCAACATAACTGAAAAGGAGCCTTACAAAGCTACATGAGAATCAGCTTGAAGCGCAAATTAGTGCCATGCACTCGGCGCTCCAGAAAGCAAAACTCAGCTGGTTTACAAATTATAGCCATACAAACAAATCACCGCAGACGCAGTGCCAAGTAAAGGCTGTTTCACATGGTGCGATTTTGCACTGCGATTATCGCAGCTGCGATTTTCGCAGATGCGAAATTCGCAACGGCCATTTCACATGGTGCGATGTCAACAATGCGATTATGCGACGCCCAGGGTTGCTTGCTGCCAGATTTTGTCGCACACGCCGCATAAATTCGTTTAATGTAATGAAAAAGACGTGCGCGTTATAATATAATTGACCTCTCTTTATTAGGATCAAATAATACGTGCGTTTTGTAATTTAAAAACGCTTCAAAGTTTTGTTTGTTTTGGAGTGCGCAACAGCGGTTTGTGGAATTCAATACGAGGAGAAATGGCGGACGTAAACAGCTGTTCGCAGGTCGTCGTTCAGCGTTGTGTGCTGTCTCGTGTGTGTTTTATGCCTGTGTCGTTCTACCTGCGGTTAAACAAATTACAAGAGGACCTATCAACAAGCCCCTATAGCTGTTGTCATCGCATATGCAGTATTCGGGATTCGGCGGAGTCGTCATGTCAACGCAGAGACCCTCGTGCTACCCGTGATTAACGTCAGCTTCTGAAAAACGGATGTGTGTGTGTATTGCTCGTGATTGCGCATTAGTGGTTCCTGCTCCTAGCAATATTCTTGCACAAAACTTAGCAGCAAGCACCAACCCAAAAGCTCACGTCTGCCCCTCAACAAAGCCGCAAATGATCTGTGTGTAATTACTGAACGTGCAATGGAGTTTGTGTTGTGAACGTTTATCTTAGTGCCAGCCTGGCTCGTCCGTCTCGGCGCCTGTGCTGTAATTATTCATACAAGTGCTCTCTGAATATTTCGAAAGGAGTAAAAGCCGACACCACATTTTTTTTAGGAGCTGCAGTCACTTGTGTACGTAGAATCGTATCATGCTGGCAGACATGGGCGTCGTCTATTTTCTCGTCCTGTTTCTTGCGCTGTTAGTGTGCTGTGAATCTGTATCAAGAAGCTTAAGTTAATATGCTGCAGTACGTAGCGCAGCCGCGTAGCCACACGGCTAACATTAAAATACCTTGTTAGGAGTACGTTTGTTTGTCTAATAACAAAATCGAACGCTAAAATTTTGTATTCATGGTGGCAAGTGTAAGGTAAGAAGCTATCGAAACTATCCGCTAATGGCATGCGTGTGCTTCTAGCTGCTTCAGCACGTTATCCCTGATAACACCTGATATCCCTGATAATAATAACCCTGATACCCTGATATCCCTGAATACCCCTGATAACCAAAAACATATGCAACTGGAGCTGGTGCTATGATTCCTTTCCTGGAAATGAAAGCCAGCATCCCAGTCTGTTAAGCTAGTCATGTTCTTAACCTATATTAGACCAATGTTAGAGCATGCTAACTGGAGCCATTTCAAACTGGGTTATTTGACCAAAATAAGAAAGTGCAAGGAAAGTGTCAAGGTACAGTCTAATCTGGTATTCCCGAACCTATTGTTATAGCAAAACTTTATGCCTCCCTGAAGTGCCTGCATTAACCCAATGCTGAAAACAGTGGAAGCTGATTCCCTATCTTGATATTGAAAAGCTGCTAGTATCTCAATAACAGACCACTTATGTTCTGAGAGAAAGTGAGGGGCACTGACAATATCTCTAATCTTTTGTATGAGCCTTCACCTTGAACGAAAATGGAATAAAAATATTTACCTTTGCAAGCCTCAGAATCCAAACATTCTCAAAATTTTGAGGAGCCACATTAAATTTTTGAGATACAGACAATAAAAAGTGTGCCTAAGTACAAGTGCACACTGAACACACTTGAGTGGTTGAGTGGCCAGCTGCGAATGCAAAAGCGTCCATAGCTACTACCTCGAGGTAACTGCTAGGTTGCACGTGTGTTTCTCCTATAGCCCATGTACCTGGCAAGGGGAATGGTTATACGTAGTCCTGTCCTTTTTTTTTCAATAGGTGGTGGCGCTAGCTGATTTCATCTGTTTATGTATTTATCGTTTGTGTGCATCTTATGTGCATGTGTTTGTGTCATGTTCTGATTGTTATACGTGCAGTGATGCAAGAATCTTTTTTTTAATATATTGCACTACAGTCATTTATTAAACTTTGTGTTGAAATGTACAAAATGTGGCCACCCAGTAAAGGTTAGGACCTACAGCACGATTGTCAAAAAATATGATGCAGATCCAATGCACTTGCTTGAATCGACATGAGGCGAAGCTTCCACGCAACGGTCAGTTGAACTCTAGAAAACTAACTGCAGTGTTTACAGTTGTCCTTATTTCACCCGATGCAACACATACTCATAGACAATGTTTGCTTATTCACCGCACAAGTCACATAATGTAATGTATACATAGCACGGTGAACTCACTCAAATGTCGGCTCACTAAGACTTCGAACTAACCGTGAGTCTGAGTTCGTTTCAGCCTGACTGAGTCGAATTTTGGTGAATACGAGTAATAGCAAGCTCAGTTGAGTAAACTTTGAGTGAATATTGTCATGTGGTAGTCGGGGAAAGCTGATCCAAGTATAGTTTTAGTGAATATGAGTCAAAGCAAGCTCGGCAAGTAGATTTTTGGTGAATATGACTCAGTGCAAGCTCACCTGAGTAGAATTTTGATGAATATAAGTCGGAGCAAGCTTGGCTAAGTAGATATTTGGTGAATATGACTCGGTGCAAGCTTGCCTGAGTAGCATCTTTGTGAATATTAGTCAGATCATGCTCGGCCAAGTACAATTTTGGTGAATATGAGTCGGAGCAAGCTCGGATAAGTAGAATTTTGGTGAATATGACTGAGCAAGCTCGATTGAGTAATGATGGGATATGGTTATACGAGTTTATGCAGTAATACATGTAAGTGCAGACTCATTAGCAACATTGCCTCCATCTTGATGGGCTATACCTACGCCTCACTTTATGAGCTGTGGACATGCAAGACCCACCCACACTTGAAAAGATACTATCATTCATACGAAGGAATGCAACCGGCTGACTTCACTGCACAATTTTGATCTGCTTTTGTTTAATGAGTTATCTACTGCTTATAAAAACAAGGTGTTCGCCTGCTTTTCTCATTATTGCATGTGTTTTACAGGAAGTAGAGACAGAGAAGCAAGAAAAGGCAAGGATGTTTATGGCTAAGTAGTTTCTTAGAGTACTGCGATATGTTACAACCAGCATAAACAAAAGTAATTCGATGCATTGAAGTAAGCGAAATGTGCAATTACCTTTTAATGTGAGGGTTAATACAGATGCAGTAAGGATACAAAGTCTGCAACACACTGAATGTTTATTGGTTTTTTTATTCAGGAGAAAAATAATGCATCAGAAAAATTAGAAAAAAACTGTTTAAATATTGCTTCGAAAATAAATTGGCAATACTGCTTATTCCCAGTCAAAGCGTGAAATATGCTATTGTAGAACATTCATTAGGATATCCAGTTTGCACGTTCGCTTTGCGTCTCGCAGCGGAAGTAACAGAACCTTGAAATGAGATAATTCATTGGGGAAAATGCGCATGAAAGCCGTAACCAACCAACTGCAACTAAATGGTAGCGCGTACAGCGTGACCAAGCATTTGGTCACGCTATACGCGCGACCACAGCATTTGTCCGTAGTTGCATATTCTTTAAATTGTTCCGTCCGTAAAAGCATACGGCGATAAAACTGTGGCGTTTTCGTATATCGCGAGTTGTCTCCAGAACCAGAAAATTGGGACGACATCCGAAGGCCATGCCTTCCCGTGAGGGACACCTCGTAGTATTTACCAACTCGCAGCGCGTGTGAATAACGGAAAATCACGCAAAAGTACGTACTATCAGCACCCGAAGCTAACCTAAAAAACAGCGTCGCCAGATTAGCAACGTAGCGTGTCAACAAACTCGTAGAAATCACAGAACCGAATCTGACCTACGAGTTTTTTTTATCTGCACTATTCGCGTGTCGGTGCTGATGTTACGTACCGATTGCGTAATCCAAGGCTCCACTCAATTAGTTGCACTGTTCGAGGCTCGTTGATCCAATATTTATAGACAAAAAAGTATCTATAAACGTTGCGTTGAGCGACCGCCGCCATTTTCCAAAACAGACCGCGAAATACCTCTCGGCGCAATTTCGACGGAAAAATCGCAGCGATTGCTGCGACATTGCGACGCTGCGACCAACCGGTTGGTCGCAGCCGAAAATCGCAGAAACGGCCCTGCGACTGCGATTTTCGTCGCATGCGACGGAAATCGCACTTCCGGTGCGATAATCGCAGTGCAAAATCGCACCATGTGAAACGGCCTTAAGACTAAAAAAAAACACGGCAATACTTGCATGACAGTAGACAGCATAACCGAAAACAGGCAGAAACACACGACAGCCTGAAGCAAGCGCAATTACAGAACTACGCACAGGCCATTTCACGCGGGAGCAGGCAGCCGCGGCCACAAACTTAGTCATATGACCAATGTGACGACGGTATTGCCACCTTGCGTAAGGTTGGTTCGTGTTGATCGGGTGTTTGTAGCCTCCGAGATTTCTTGCGCGCGCAAATTTTGGAGGTCATGCGTTGTTTAAGCACCGCGGCATGAGGGCTTGGTATGCGAGTCGTGCGTGTCGTGTGTCGTGCGCGTTGCTCGTGTCACTGTGAATCATGTGGTGCGGAGCCAGAAGCCGTCCTCTGTTACTTTGTTCTTTCGTGCGCTGGCTTGTTTGTGGATGCCACTCCGTCTCAAGCACGAGCGTTGAGCTATAAGTTGCCACTGCGTTTCGCAGCCTTTCATTTCCGCACCTCCCCCCCCCCCCCCCCTATGCCCTTATTTCGGATGCTGTGACTGCCACATCATTGTGGTTGCAGCGTGTTAAGAGACGATCGGCGCTTCTGCGCATGCGCGATCACACCACGATATGCGCCGAAGCGTTGTAAGCCCTTCCCGTTGACTTCGAGCAATATTAAAGCGCACCCGCCGCGGTGGCTCAGTCCGCTAAGTCGTTGCGCTGCTGCGCACGAGATCACGGGATCGAATCCCGCGATTTTTCGATGGAAGCGAAATGAAAAAAAAAACGCCCGTGTGCTTGCGTTGTAGTGCACGTTAAAGAACACCAGGTGGTCAAAGTTATTCCGGAGCCCTCCACTACGGCGTGCCTCCTAATCAGAACTGGTTTGGGCACGTGAACCCCCAGAAAGAAGGATAATATTACAGCGTCTAGATTTCAGTGTCCGGCTGTTTTTATGGTTGATCAGATGTCAGCGGTCGGTCGTTGGACTGTTGGTTTACAAGGAAAACGTGAGTTCGCTTGCTCTCGCTGACCATATTTCCCTCGCATCTCGCTCGTTCTTTTGTTCGCTGGCTCATTCGGGCTTTTCGCTTGTACTGACAGTGACCGACGATTTCTGCGCATTCTTTTCTATACATGGTGCTCACAGTAGAATTCACCGCAACGCTTCTGTAGATCACCGTTCCTAGTAGCGGCTGTACCGGTGGCAACGAAAGTGATGTTCGCTGTAGAACTCGATACTTTTATTTATGCGTAACATGAATAAAGCCTAATAAATGCAGTGGATAAATAATGATGAAAAATGGAACAGGAGAAACATTTTAATGCCATCGGTGAAATACATCTCGATTTGTAAGAAACTGTAAAAACAAAGCGCGAAAAAAAGTAATCACAAATCAACTAGGTCACGCAGTGTGGTCAGACAGTGCACTGAGTGTGTGGCAGCTCTTTGAATTTTGCTGCCTTTCCTTCAGTAGTGGCGTACGATGACAAGTGGTTCTATTCGACGATAGGGCTTGGTATGAATAAATTTGCAAAATGATGAGAGCGACATATCGGTCGTTTAACTTTGCACTGGTGATCGTGGCGAGGAAAATCGACTGCAAGGCACTGAAAGATATCGTCAGAAAGGATTGGGTGATGATAAAGTTTATAAAAACGCGAAAGATATTGATGTTGTGGATACGCTGTAAGAATCAGCACTTACACCAGCACGGTATACTGACTGGCAGCACTGTGCTGAGGTCGATGTGGAGCCGGTGTCCGTGTCACGAAAAGCGGCTCCAATGTTACTGCACTCGCGCTGCAACGCGGTGTAAAACACTTCGCGTTGCAGTGTAAACTTCATTACCATCCTTCGTCTCTTCTGACGAGAGGTCTACACTGCAAAAGGCTTCGTTTTCCTAGCCGAACTCATGCTAATGCAATGCAAATACAGAAGCAACTGACACAACGAGTGCTGCTAGATAAATCAAGAATTCTACCGCCAAGAACGGCGCCGTCAAAAGCTTGGTACGCTAGGTAATTAAACAGATACGGCTTGTCTTATGAAAACGTTTTAGAAACGTATTGAAATCTCGTTATTTAGCTATCCTGCTTGCGCCGTTTTTAATGCGTCGATTTTGGTGAAAAATCTGTTTTAGACGCTGAATCTATTAATACGACGTTTTGAAGACTTTCTTTGCTACCTGGGAACGGCCGACAATTACGGCGCGCCATTCCACAGCAAACCACAGTCTCTTGTCGTTTTGTCGTTTATTAAGTCGTTTTGTCTTGCGTATGCAAGACAAAACGACTTAATATAGGCAATTTGCCAAGTCAAGTAATGCGCACGAAGGATTCGCAGTGGACAAATGTCTGCAGACGAACTATCAAATTCTGAAAGGTGTCGCCAGATGTGTACAACTTGTGTCGGCTTCCCCACGATTCCCAGCTTTCTTAGTTGAACAAGCAATAGGCTGTAACACTTGACTGACACAGAACTATTATTATAAGTAATAGCGGTAGCATTTGCGCAAGAAAAGAAACGCAGCGGAATAGCGATTATTCAACTTTATCACCAAAATTTGAAAATGCAATGAACTTTCCGAAAACATCAAAAATATGTATTAGCTCTGAAGGAGCCGATAGTGCGGCCGTTATTCTATTTCAGATTGTACTGATTGCTTCTAATTTATATGGTAATCTTGTGTTCATTATATAAAGATGGTGCTTTCTCGTTCATTGAATGCTGCTCCTGGATGCGTTAAAAGTGGCTCTTCCTAGTGGTGCTCCTCAACAATGATTTAGGAGGCGACACAGACCCAATTTTTCATGATCCCGGAAGGCAACGTAGTTGGAAGCAGATAAAAATGTAGTTATGTACCTCCGAAATGTATGCTGCACGCTCAATAATAAAATCCTTCTACATTACGAAATCAAGAGAACTTGTTACATTCAGCAATGTCCACTGTGAAAAGCAAAGCTTGAGTCCAAACATAGCAGCTACTACGTTGCGCAGCACACAGATGAGCTAAGGTGCTCATAAGAGCTTAGTATTCATTGCATTTAAAGTTTTTATCTTCTTCGGTGTGAATATCAAAGCGTGGATACATTCTCTCAAGGGCATTAAGTAAGCCCATCTTCAATATACCCGAAAATAAAGGAAGAAAAATGTCGCCAATCAATTAGAATACCGATCCTATGTAGAAAGTAGTCTACTATAAAATTATTTCAAACTTAACATTCCAAAACTGCTCAATAAGCATGGAGGACACCCTATATTTGACTTTCCTGGGGATCACGTGGCCGTGGCGCAACTAATTCTTAGCTCACGGACGTGTTAGCCTGCGTAAAATTACGGCCGCCACAGCCGGGACCCAAAGCAGTGTCCTCGTGCTTAGCGACAACTCTATAGGATTCAGCCACCACGGATCATAAATATATTTTCATAAATATTTAAGCTGCATATGTCACAATCGTAGGCTTTATCAGTAACTTGCGTCGTTGCTATTTATTTTTTTTTTTGATGCGTATGCGCTCCACTGTCGTCAACATTCCTGATTGATGAGAATGCCACACTGAATCTCAAATACCGCAAAGCGCACTTCAGGCTCTACGCAAACACAAAATTTTAAACGAAAAACACGTTCCTTAAATATGCTGATTGTGGACGTCATCAAAGTTGCCAACGACCTTCCCATGCAGGAAGTTTGACGAAGAAGCACCTAACAAATGTAATGAGCAATATATTTTCCTGGGAAAACTACCAGACGTTCTTTCGGTCCACATGTGATTTAGCATACAGAGAAACAGTATTTAAAGAGGCAGTGCCAGTGTCTGAAGCTGTTTATTCATAATCGCCCAAGAATATACGTGCTGTGCAATACTATGAATGTCCATCGCCTGTCGTTTATACTTTTAGCTCTAGCGGTATTCCGCAGAGTTAGTTCAGTTACTTGGGTACCAGTACCAGTTGGTGAGGGTAAGTTTAATGTACCACTTCTCACCATGGCAAAACATGTGTCTCCCATATAGCGGGAGCTATGGGTTTTTACAGAAGCGACAGGATGTTTAAAGATACGCTATCGCAGTTGTGCAAGGCGCACACCCTCCCCCCTGCTAGCATTCCTGGCACGAACTGTTTCGGTCGGCTTTCTATCTTTGCACTTTGCCTAGGTAGTTGGATAAGCCAGTAATATTTGGTTAGCTGGTTTAGTGTTTAGTGTGTTCGTTAGTTCTTAGTTGATTAATTGGTAAGGCATTCATATTTTCTTCGTTAGTATAGTTAGGCAGGTTATTTGTGAATAATTTTGTATTTCAGTTAAATAGCTTAATGAATCAGTTGGTTAGCGTGTTCGTTCGATTCGTTAAATTGTTACCTTATTTATTAAGATAGTTCAGCTGGTGTATTACTTGCTATTATTATGCATTTATTTGAGTGGTTGAGATGGTTTTGTTACTGCAGTCTGTTGCGTTACTTATTATTGAGCTTACTTAGTTAATATAGTCCTTAGGTGTCTTAGTAATTTAGTTTAGTTAATTAAGTTAGTCCTTTATAGCTATATTCGGTTAGACAAAATAATTATTTTAGATAGGCTTGCTAAGTAAGGTATTAGCAAGTTTTGTGGGTAATTAGTTTAGTTATCTAATTAGTTAGCTTGGTCAGTTATTATTTAGATGATAAGGTAATTCAGTAAACTTTGTAATTAGGTTCGTTATTGTTTCGTGCCGTTAAGTTCGGCTATCACTAAGTTTACTTAGTTTGTTATTAGTTCGGTACTTCGTTAATAATTATGGAAGTTTTTTTATTGAATCAGCACGTTGAGCTGTTTAATTCGTACACTAAGTAAGGCTATCTCGAAGCATGCTGTCACTACATAGTGTTATACGTACAGTGCATAAACTGAAACAGGAGCGGGTAAAAGGAGCGACGCAGGCTTTTTGACGTGCAATGACTTAAAAGTGCAACGTGAACTTGCTTTTTAGCGGGTTTTACAACGAAGCTGTATAACTCTCTTTGGCCGGAAAATTTGTTCGCATAAACACAAAACTCCTCACCCCATACCAGCTGTGCGATAGCTTTGCCAAGCTGGGAGAGAGAGCGCTGAGAGAGAGAGTGAAAGCAGAGAAAAAAAATAGCATCGTGCAGCCTAGCGGATGCAAGGTGGAGAGAAGGAGTGAAGGCCTGTGGTAGTGGGACGCGTAAAGCGGCTGCTGACTCCGATCGCCTTTCCCCGTGTTCTAGCCGAACGCGCCTGATGACCGTGATAGGGAGCCTACATGCAAGCGCCGTTATAAACGGCGCTTGCATGTAGGCTCCCTAGTCCGAGACTGCAGCCGATGCCTCTGGCGGCAGCTCGGCAGGTTTCGATCACACAACTTGACACTAGTTGCTTCCAGACGAGTGAAGCGAGAGCTAGGGAAGATGAAACCGAGCGTTGCGGAAGAGAAAAACTACGGGCTGAGAGATATCAAATATAGGAATAATCATATAGATATCAAAGAAGATTGGTGTTCCGAGATGATATTGCACATCTTATTACACGCTATTAGGTATTTCAAGGCCCTTTGATTATAACTTTGGAGATACATGCTGGCTCCAGGCTAATATATTACGTTATTGAGATAATAATGGAACAATTAGTGAGAAGCTACATTGAGTTGCACTTCACAAATAAGAACTTGGAAAATGGCATCCTATTACAGACAAGACTCTACCAAGGAATATACCTGTAGTATCAGATGGGTTGGCAATATGTCAGGCAAGATGCTGGGAGATAACATCATGCTCATATAGGGCAACCCTTCAACATGTTCACAGGCATAACAATTCTGCAAAATCAACTTATATTTAAACAAGCCAAATGACTTTCGTGAACTAGTGACACTTGGCGCATTGCACAAATTGCCTATAATATAAAATTTTCTTTACCTTTAAAGAGTGCTAGATTGCAGCATGCATAACATCTGTATCTTTTAAGCGCCTCTCAACATGTTTCGGTATAGTAAACAGAAGATCGCGCGGCGTCAATCACGTGGTTGCGATTGTGCCTACAGCATAGAAAACAGCTGCGCGGCGCGAAAATGGTCGAAATTTCAAAGAGAAGCATGCGTGCGCACTTGGAGGGGGCCGTGCTCCGAGGGAGAGAATGAATGGGTGGTGTATCGCAAATCTATTCCAATCTGTTTTTATTTCAAATCTGATATTTGCTATCCATGGTAAATCGAAATCGCTAGGGCCCCGCTCATATGGCGGCGGCCGGTCATGAATAGACAGGGCCGGAACCATTTGTCTTTAGGCAAGACGCACTGCTTGAAAAGTCTTGACCACCGCAGTTGATTGAATCCATCATCTAACGCGGATCGCACTATGCCACAACTGGAAATGGCACGACCATCGAAAACAAGGAGAAGAAAAAAAATGAGGTGGGCTCATAAGGTGAATGTGTCCTAATACCTCGGCCTCAGTATAGTATAAGGCAGGGAAGCAACTATACTTCTTGAAGTTGACACTATTCCAGGAAAAGGAGAACAGCGTGTCGCTCGCATCGTGGCTGAATGAGAATAGGAAAGTTATGGTTGACATGTCTTCCTATAAAGAATTGATTTAAAAAATTCTTTAGTTAAAAGGCTCTTCATACGGCGGCTTACAACTTATAGAATATAGCAAAAATTTCCAGTTGGCGCTGATGAAGGGCCTTTAAGGCTGTAACTGTTTATTTCACACGACAGCGAGATCAAAATGCCTATCTGGTGAGAGAAGCCGTTACTGAAAACGGTATATTATGTGTTATATCCTGGTGCGTACCAAAATATTGATTACTAGAGTTTGACAACGATCGTTTTTGAAGTTTGTTTCATGCAGTGCTTCCGACGCCTGCCGCAGCTGCTATGTTTACATGCCGCAAGAAGCCGCCAAATATATAAACCTTCGTTGTCTCTATCAACAACTTCATTTTAACCATTGAGGTTCAAGGAAAAGGTAAAAGAACCCCAGCTGGTCAAAATTATTCTGGAGGCATCCACTATAGCGTGCCTCATAATCAGAACTGGTTCTGGTGCGTAAAACACCAAAAAGAAGAAAGAAGAGGTTCAGAGTGTTAGCCATTACACAAGCCATGCACATTTTATGCAACATTTGGTGTTAAAACGTTCGTGTGGCGCACAGTCTAATACGAAATTGTTGGAACAGTAGCAGCACCAGTCTAATACGTTCTAATTCCAAAAAGTTTTCAAACATCTGTAGGATGGTCGATTTGGTCTGATATAATTTGTCATTCATTTTCATCCAGATAACACGTGCCGGTATTTTGATACGCAAATGGAGGACGGAGCGGAGGTTCGGAGTGAATGGCCATGCGAAAAATTATTTTGCAATGTTTCAGCCGCAGAAGTGCAGGTGACCGGGTAAGTTACTTTTCAGCTTTTAACATCGGCTGAGCACTATTGTGCAGGCACAGACATACATCCATGCCGACGGATCAACAACTTTATGAATACTGATGACTTTAAATCAATAATAAATATCTTCGTTTATATAATTGGGTATGAGAACTTTTTTTTCTTTTTTTTGGTGAAATCCTAGTAATGATGCCTTGATTCGGTTTATTCGAACCCATAAGCAGTGTTACGGGCAATACTACAGCCCACAAGTAGATGGCCGTGTTAGAAAGCGCCACAGTAGCAGGGGGTGGCTTATCTGGCACCACCACGACTATATTAAACAAGGATGCGTATTATTACTGCTAAAAATAGATAGGGGGAGAGGCATAAGAGCAGCTTATGAATAGATCACCGTACGCCTCGTGTTAAATCGACTTTCCGTAGCGGGCAGCTATAAGTTAGATTCTTTTAGCGCCACTTAAATATTTTCTATGGGCGGGGGGCAAACATGTGAAGTTTCGATTACGAATGCTAGTAGTAAGCGTGTACCATTTGTTTGCTATTCAAAATCAAGTATTCGGTATTTTCGAATACTTCAAAACAAAAAGAGACGATATTGATACAACCGATGGTGTAAGTCTGGTTTCTGAAATGCATTTGCTACGCACTGTCTCACTAGTTATCAGAAGTGTGAAAGTAGGAAAACCTTTCAAAGCATTGTAGAAACAAGATGGGTAATGCAAGCTTTGTTTTCGGTTTCGTCGTTTAAGCCTACATCACAACCTGCTATTTTTGCTGTAGTCTCTCATTCAGATTTTTGGCAGTCTAGCTATCTATAATTTTCACCGTGCACGCTATAACCAGTTATGACTTCCACGGAACACATGTATGCACCACAAAAGTGCTTGATTGAATTTCTGTCTTCTTGTAGAACCTATCGCTTTTCGGCAATCATCTTTCTTTTTGAAAGCTAGACACACAATTGTCATGGAGAACTTAATTTCACTCACGCTCTAATGTTCCTAGAGACTATTGATAGCTTTTTTTTGTTATGAGTATTGGTAATCTTTTGTTAAAAACTGATTGTTTGAGCACTAGTCAGTACAAGCGTTGTACTCATTTGACCGAAAAATAAATATCACCACTGTAAACACACGCAGGTATGAGACATCTGCAGATGAGTCATACCTTTGTACCTGCAGTTTTCTAGCCACTCAGTTTTTGATGAAGCGATAGACAGCTCGAAGTTCACTTCGCTCGTTGCTGCTGGCACGCTTCCTCATGCCAGTGTTTTGACAGCGAGTGTCCGCGGTCATCGAGTGTGATGTGTTCATGTTTGCCTGTGCGACACTACGCTTGTTAATTTAGCTAGTAAGCGAATGTTGCCAAGTTTATGCAATCCCTATTAAAGATTATCGTGCTGCCCGCGTCAAGCCTGTCATTCTGTTTGGTATTGCGGCTTCGGGCTTCGCAGAAGGCACGGCGCTCGGCTTGCAAACGATCTTCACGCTGTTGAGGAGTTTGTAAGCTATGGCGTCTTGCCTTACACGCCCGCATTGTCGAAAGCCACCTATAATGTGCCTCTGGAGTCTCGTGGGCTAAATTGGTTTCCCCGAGAAAAAGAACTCAAAGTAAACGTTGGAGTAAGCCCACACCACCAGAGGGTACAACGGGCGGGAACGCTAATGGAGAAATACATGAAATGGAGTTTTTTTTATTTATTTAATACATACTGCAGACCCTTGGGTCCAAGCAGGTAGGTAGTTTCAAAAAAACAGTCATATTACAAAAAGCGACAATACAAACTGTTTGAAGATTAACGCAATAACATAGATAATAAAACACAAAAGAGCAACAATAGAATCTGTTTCGAGATTAGTGCAATAAGATATAATACAACTGAATGCAAAACAACAACGGAATCTGTTCCTAGATTTTTTGCAAAAATAGTGCTACAATAACAGATATGAAATGGTGCAACAGTGATACTTCGGTGTGGTAGGAGAGACTATGATGTATGGATTAATTCGTTCCAATCTAAGACCATGCGTGGAAAAAAGGAATACTTATAAGTGTCAGTTCTAGCAAAATAAGGTGTTAATGAGTTGACCTGATGGTGCCTTGTAGGTCTGGTTAGTAAGGGTATTAGATACGGTGATGGATCTATAGCAAGTTCGTGATTAAGAAGCAATGAGAGGAAGTCTATTCGGAACTGTTTTCAGCGCGTTTTAAGAAGGGGAATGTCATTGGCTATCATTATATCGGATGGAGTGTCAGTTCGTGAGAATTTGTTACAAATAAATTGGACTACTTTCCTCTGTATTCTTTCAAGACACTTAATGTTTATTCGAGTATACGGGTCCCAAACTACACTGGCGTACTCCAATTTAGGTCTGATTAAGGAATAATAGCAAAGTAGTTTAACATTGCTTGGGGTGGTTTGAAGTTTATGTTTTAGGAAGCAAAGCTTTCGAAAGGCCGATGAACAAATATTGTTAACATGTATATTCCACGATAAATTAGTTGTTAATGTAACGCCTAAGTATTTGTAATTGTCAACTTTTTTCAATGAAGATGGGCCAAGTCTGTGAGTAAAAGACAGAGGTGTTTTTTTACGTGTTATAGGGAGGAATACAGTTTTGTCGGTGTTAACAACCATCCCTCAATCTTTGCACCACTTCAATATGTTATTCAGGTTGTTATTCAGCTCAATTTGATCATCAGAACAAAAAAACTTCTTTGAACAAAGCGCAGTCATCTGCAAACAGCCGGATTTGCACACCAGGAGTTATTACATTTACAATATCATTATTATAAGCCAAGAAGAGCAGGGGGCCCAGGACACTACCCTGTGGAACCCCTGACGTGACTGGAAGACTGCCAGAAAGTTGTCGTCCAATGTCAGTGTGTTGCTTTCTGTTAGTCAGGTATGCGGAAATCCAGTTGATAAAGATGCGAAGTCAATCGAAATATGATTTAGAAATAAACGCCAATTAGGAAAAAAAACTCCGGGGCTAAACCAACGCGAACAACAGTGTAGACAATTACACAGAAAAGTAGGTGGTAAAATTTATCGGAATGTGGTAGCGGGTATGAAGCTACGCTTATGTATTATTATGATGCAATATCGACAGTGACCAGCAGGAATCGCGATACTGCGCATTTTTTGTAAAGTGTTAAATAGAGCGGACAGCTTCAAAAGAAAACGCGTGTTTCGGGTAAGAGCACTCAAGCTTCGCCACGCCATGATGATGTAACCACAGCTGGCTTGCCAGGAGATAGACAGAGCATTATGCGTCATTATGCGTCGTCCATCCAAAAGGCGTCCCAGATATTGTCCGCTGCTAGTGAGGCTGACCCGGTGAAGTCAGAAAGCACAAGGAAAAGCTCCGGTGAGGACAGAAAATAAGATCGGAGTAGAACAGAGGAATCAGCAGCGGAAAGGAGCAAAGTGGAAATAAAGCAAGCAGTTACGGCCAACTAGCACGGGGAAATCCCTCCATAGTGGGCTTAAACAGTGTAGATGTCAGGCAACAAGCATGCGGAAGTCGTATGAGACAGTGAAATGAGAAAGGTGAGACAAAAGGAATTATGAGCATCTGGGAAAGAGAACGGAATAAGGACAGGTGGTACAGAAAGAGTAACTTGAGGTACCAGTTGCAAGAGCAAGGCGCGCGTTTGTTTAGGGGTGGCAAAGGCTCGATTGATCGATATTTTATTGATTCTTAAGGTGGCATGCCGTTAAACACTATGCGCGCGGTGCGCGGGCACGAAGTGAGATCGTGAATCTCACTGTCCCACGCCGAGCCACACGCGCATAGGTTCGTAGTACACAGGTTAAAGCGATGGAAGTAATAGGGAAAGTGTCGTGCCCCGTGAATAGGAGTGCGGGAAAGCGTGGAGGGATTAACTAGTTTGGTATTTTGTGGAAGCTGCGAACCCAGTGATGCATGCTGGTATCCCTCCCCTCGCACTGCAAATAGTGTTGCCATTGCTTGCGGGCAATTTTGAACAGGCGCGTGAGTATTGATATCACAGAGAGAACGCTCTTTCGAAGCAAGCCTATGGTACCCGCGGACGCGGCTGCCGTGTCGGCAAGCTCATTGCCCTCCACCCCTCTCTGTGTCGGAATGCGGCACAGGTGGATGTGGCGGCCTTTGACCGCTTGGGCGCGGAGCGCCCACTTAAGCAACGACATGAAGTCCTTGTAGGTGTATATATATATATATATATATATATATATATATATTCTGAGACGACGCCCAGGACGATGGCAGAGCTCTGTTATTTCAACAGAGCGCGAGAGAGCCAACGAGCGCCAACCCGACAATTGATGATGAGGATTATGAGGATGGATATATACAGATGAAGATGATGATGAACTGCCCAGTTAGCGCTCACACTAACTTCCCCCCCTCACGAAAGCGGTCGGCAAGGCAGCGAGTCAGAAACGGTACGAACGCGAAGATGCGGCTTGATGCGTGAGACGTGAACGATTTCAGTGCTGCGGCAACGGTGGTCAGTAACTGAGGTAACAGGAGCTACCCGATAGTTCATGCTAGATGATCTTTCAATCACGGTATATGGGCCGCGACGCGTTTGAAGAAATTTTTCCCAGAGCCCCGGCACTCGAACAGTACTCCACAGAAGCACTTCGTCGCGTGGGCGGAACGAAATGACACGACGGGTCGCATCACAACGGACTTTTCTCTTGTCCTGAATGGTCGCGGTGTTGGCACGCGCAATTTCGCGGCTATGGGCGACGCGGGCGGCAAACACTTCTGGGAGAGATACGGATGGAACAGAAGGCGCGGAGAGAAATGTGGTCTCTAAAACAAAAGACGGTGTGCGGCTGTACACGAGGAAAAAGGGGCTGTAGTTTGTTGTGCGTTGAACGGCAGTGTCATAAGCAAACATGACGAAAGAAAGTATATTCTCCAAGTTTGTGTGGTCTGGTTTAACATAAATGGATATCATGTCGGACAGAGTTCGAAGGAAACGCTCGGTAAGACCATTCGTTTGGGGATAATACGCTGAGGTGGTCTTATGGATGGTCTTTCAGGCCTGCAGGAGTTCAGCAAGAACATGGGAAACAATTGTCTTGCCAAGGTCTCTTAGAAGAACACGAGATGAACCGTGGCGAAGATAACGGCCTGCAGGACAAACTCAGGTGGTCCACGGTGGTGACAATGCAGTGGTGACCCGCGGGTGTAAGCGGAAGGGGTCCGTATAAGTCGATGCCCACGAATTAGAAGGGAACGGACGGACACGGCAATGGTTGTAAAGGGCCGGCGGGAAGAAAGGTCGAACGTTTTTGATGTCGGCATGACGCACACGAGCTGACGTACTGGGCAACACCAATGGACAGGCCAGGCTAAAAACAGCTAGTCCTAATGCGGACGTAGGTTTTGTGAATACTTAAGTGGTCAGCCGTTGCGTCATCGTGAAACGCCAGTAAAATTTGCAGTTGAAGTGAGTGACAGGACGACTGGGACCCATCGGTGACCGGAAGGGTGGTAAACGTGCCGAAATAATGCTCCATCATGAAGTGTAAACCGTGCAAGTTGTCTTAAGCGGCTGTTGGGAGGACGGGACAAGCGAGTGAGCCGGTCGATAATTGTGCGGCAGTATGTATCTGCACGTTGGAGGGAGGCGATGTCTCCTGATGACAGAATGTCTACCAAGGTCACATACCTACCGGGGCCATCGTTGTGGCCGGTTGGCTGGGCGGTGCAGAACGGATGGAAGCTGAGACATGGACATTTGGCGACAGCGGGTAGCGAGATAAAGCGTCAGCATCTTAGTGTTGCCTGCCAGACTAATGTGTGACAGTGTAATCGCACTCCTGCAAACGCAGCACCCAACGGCCGAAGCATCCGGACAAATTCTTTAGGGTGTACAACCAACACAGAGCATGATGGTCAGTCACAATTGTGAAGTGGCGGCCATATAAATAGGGGAGAAAGTTTTGTATGGACCACACGATGGCAAGGCATTCTTGTTCAGTGATAGTATAGTTTCGCTCAGTAGGAGAAAGAGTACCACTCGCGTAGGCCACAACTTGTTCTTCAGACGCGTGGTTCCGCTGCAACAGGACAGCGCCGATTCCATGCCCACTTGCGTCACTGTGTAGGATAGTAGAGGCTCTGAATCAAAGTGACGAAGCACTGGTCCTGACGTGAGGCATCGCTTGAGGGTCTGAAAGGCGGCTTCATATATATCCGTCCAAGTAAATGGTGTGGTCATGGTCAGGAGTATATGAAGAGGAGCTGCGATAGTAGCGAAGCCACGGACAAAGCGGCGGAAGTACGACACTAATCCGAGAAAGCTGGGAAGGTCTTTATGTGTGGTTGATGTTGGTAAATGCTGTACAGCAGCGACCTTGACGGGATCTGGCTCAATGCCATGCTTGCTGACCACGTGACCTAATATTTTGATGCTGTCGCTCGCAAATCGACGCTTCTTAGTATTGAGCAGGAGACTGACCCTTGGCTAGACACGTGAGAACGTGGTCTAAACGTTCTAGGTGCTGGGAGAAGCTGGACGAAAAGATGACATCGTCGTCCAGGTAACGCAGGCAGGTTTTCAATTTGAGTCGGCGCAGTACGATATCGATCATTCGTTCAAATGTGGCTGGCGCATAGCACAGACAAAAAGGCATTACATTGAATTCGAAAAAAACATGGACAATAATAAAGTTCTTCATCCATCCATCAGCTGTTGCAGCGCCCTCTTCTCTTTGTCCGGCTCATGCATCGGGAGCTGGCAATATCCAGAACGCAAGTCGAGGCTAGAAAAGTGTTCGGCACCTTGTAGGGTGCCCGAAGCATCGTCAATACGAGGCACAGGATATATATCCTCACGGGTAATCTTGTTCAGTGCCCTATAATCGACGTGAAAGTGTACCCAACAGTTCGTTTATTTGACTAGGACAACGGGAGACGACCAAGGGCTTGCTGAAGCCCTTATAATGTTCCGCGCGAGCATGTCGTCGACTTTTTCTTCTATAACCTTGTGTTCAGCAGACGATACACGGTAAGGGCGGCCACAAATGACGCGGGATCCGTCTGTATCGATGCGATGAGCGACCACGGTGGTTTGACACAAGCCATCCGCACAAACGTTAAAGCAAGTTTGGTGTTTTCTTAAGGTGGTCAGCAAGGCACCAGTCACGGTTTCGCTGAGATCGGAACTCACAGTGGCCCTCAGAGCACTGGGTGAACCGTCCGTCGGCGTACACTCGGCGAAGGGCGAGACAGCCGAACCAGTGACGACACATACTGGTGCTGCGTCGATAAGGATGGCAACAGTGGACCCCTCCGGCAACAGAAGTGGATCTGATGTCCTGTTGTAGGCGGTCAGACTGGCGCCACCGCGTGAGGAAACGCACCAGACAAGAAGCGATGGCGATTCCCCGAAAAATGCAGCGCTGAGAAGGGGAAACCACTGCGTCGCCGTCGATATTTTTCTCTTGATCTAATGGTAAAAATGCGAGCTTGGTCGGGTGGCAGGACAAAATCTGCCGCTGTGACAAGGTGGGGTGGCGAAGAGTCGGCGGCGTAAGAGGGCTCGGTGTCCGTAATATGGATAAGTGGTCGTCTGCACGAAATGTCAGCAGATCCAGCTGACAAGAAATCCCAGACTAAGATGATTGGATGAGCGCACGGCGAAATCACAGTAAGGTGTATATGATGGCAAAGGACACGAGCAGTACACTGGCCGGTAGGATAAATCGAACCATCATTGGCGCCACATAAGACCGGGCCAACATACGGAGTTTGCAATTTTCGTAGACGGTAGCATAGTTCGCGATGAATAACACAGATGGCGGCGCCAGTGTCTATAAGTGCGTCGACGGAAACACCATCCACACAAACAGCGAGTAAATAAGTCGGGCGAGAAGGATGAATTGGGATAGTTCGCGAACAAGCAGTTTCTTCTCCAAAAACTGCAGCGTCTAGTTTTCCGAAGGGTTGTCGAAAGAATTGGAGGCAGGACGCAAGGGCGATGAAGTACGGCGAAATGGTGATGGGTAACGACGACGGGGTGAGCGAGAAGACCGGGACACGCCTTGGCACAACGTAGGTGAGGGGCGAGCGACGTGATAGGATATACAGGGTGTTTCAGTGAACACTTTCAAAAATCCTTAAAGGTTGCCTGCGGCAGATAGCACAACTCTAGTTCATCACCTGGTCTACTCGAAGAGGCGGACATTACTTGCACAAAAAATTGAAATGCATAATCGAATATTTAACAGAAATTCATTAATTAAGTTTTTAACTAATTGCCTGATGACCCATATTGCAATTTACAAATTGTAGCCGTGGAGTTCGTTGGGCGTATCAACATGGAACGAATTCTCGGGATGACACTAGTTTCGAGATATTAATTAATGCCGAACTTTGCGAAGAAATGCACTGGTGTTCCAGTTAGGTTCTTAAGGAAACGTCGCTTTATGCATTGACGCACAAAATTAACTCTAACGCCAATGCATTTCTCCGCAAAGTTCGGGCATTATTATCTCGAAACTGGTGTCATCCCGAGAACTCGTTCCAAGTGAATCCGCCTTATGAACTCCACAGCTACAACTTGTACGTTACATTATGGGCCATCAGGCAATTGGTTAAAAACCTAATTAGGGAATTTCTGTTAACAATTCGATTGTGCATGTCAATTTTTTCTGGAAGTGTTTCCGCCTCTTCGAGTAGACCAGCTCATTAACTAGAATTGGGCTATCTGCCACAGGCAGCCTTAAATAAATTTTGAAATTGTTCACTGAAACACCCTGTATAGGGTCCTGAAACGTGGGCGTCAGATCTGGGCACATAGTCTCTCTCATAGGTGCAATAGCCACGTCGTTCATCGTGCTAACACTGGTGGCAAAAACGAGAGATATGACCACGTATGCCACAGTAGAAATACACTGGGCGGGAAGGGCGCCAGGTAGAGTCGTATGGTTGCACGGGGGCCTTCGCTGCCTTCGAGGTCACGTGGTCGCAGACAACGGCAGCAGGTGGAGATAGAACCAGTACCGCAGGCCGCGAAGCAATTTTGGCGTAAGAAGGTGCACAAACAGGAGCAGGGGACCGGGCATGTGTGACACTTGTCATGAACGCCAGTTCTTCTTTAATGACCTCGCGCAAATTGGGAGCAGGAGAGCGCAGAGACGCAATGGCGGTGTTGACCGGAGAGTGGCCGTGAAGTTCCTCTCGCACAATGATGCGGATGAGCACTCGCAATTCGTCTTGCCGGTAAGGTGAGCATCGCAGGAGGCGCGTGGAAGACGAAAGGAGCAGATCGTGGCAAGGCGTTGGCATGTCATGATGATGTCACTAACTGGAGTGGGGCTCTGAACTACGAGAGCGTTAAAGACAACGGAGTTGATGCCCCTCAGGATATGGCGGATGCGTTCCACTTCGGACATGCCACTCTGAGCGCAAAGGCAGAGAGCCAGAACGTCTTCAATGTAAGAAGTATAAGATTCCTCCGCTCCCTGGATGCGGGTAGCGAGCTTCTGTTTCGCTGCTTGGGAGCGCCCAGCAGATGTGCCGAATATCTGACGCAGCTGCGCAGTAAATGCTGACCAATCAAGGAAGTCGCGTTCATGGTTGAAAAACCATGTTTGGGCGACCTCCCTCAGGTAAACACCAACACTGTGGAGCTTGTTTGCCTCGTCCCAATGGTTGCGAGCGCTCACCCTGTCCTACTGGTCAAGCCAGTCCTGCACATCTTCGACGCGAAGACCAGAAAATACCTGAGGGTCGCGTTGCGGCGCGGTTATGGACCAATTAGGCCCAGCTGGCTGAGCCGTGGTGGGTGCAGCAGTGGATGCGTTGATTGGTGCCATGACTGGTGTTGGCTAGCACAACCGTCGACAAGAGCGGCGCTCCAGGGGTAACTGGTAGAGCAAGAGGACGGGCAAATCAGCGCACGCTCCACCGCTTGTGAGACGACGCCCGGGACGAAGGCAGAGCTTTTGTATTTCAACAGAGCGCGAGAGAGCCAACGAGCACCAATTCAACAAATGATGATGATGATAAGTATGGATATATAGAAGTGAAGACCATGATGAACTGCACAATTAGCTCTCACACTATATATATATATATATATATATATATATATATATAGTAAAGAAGATGACGAACGTTGGCGCAGGGTCAGCAACATCGGCAGCATCAAGCGCGCCGCAGAAGCTCGAGCGCGAGGACTGTGCTCGGTGCATCCTACGACCGGCTGTCGCTACGAGTCTCAACAAATCTCCTTTATAATATATTTATATATATCAGGACAGCGTCGCACAAGGCGTCAATGTATGCGAGGGCCTCGGTAAACGCGATGACTGCCATTGTCTAGGCACTGGGCGCGTTCAACACCCGAAAGTTACGAACTGTGCTTATGCAGCCGAATCAGTAGAAGATGACATAAGCCGCACCTGCCGTGGTACTAGTACAAGCGCGGTCCGTGTTCAAGCACTAACCATCCGGCCAGCCAGAGCAAGGCCTGACGAACTGAAACTGGAACTTGTCACGAGGGTGGTCCAACCGTGAATGGCAAGGGTCATCTACTTGGCTGGGGTAGAAAGTATCCTGACCAAAGTATAACACCTGGCGAAAAGTGAACTACGAAAATTCCGCAGCCAATCTGTCCAACTCCGCCGTGAGCGGAGGGCACTTTGCCAAAAATGAAATACAGTGATTTGGGTGGTACGATATTCTCCTGTAAGCGCAACAAGGATGGATCGTTGCACCGACAGAACGCGGTTGATCAGGTGCGTCGTTGGGAAGGAGGGACACCAGACAGGGGAGGGGTATACAATCGCAGGCAGCCGGGCTTGTATGTACAAACGATGGCTTATAACGGCATTGGGAGTGAAGTGAGATCGAATGAAATTTAGTGATCGTATGAATAATACCTCGGCTTTAGTCTTCATATTATCAACATGGGCATGAGAATTCAGTTTGTCTTTAACGACCACGTCTAGGAACTTAATGTGGTCTTTAGGTTTAGAAAGACGTCGTCCAATCTAATGGACGGGCACCGTTTAGACGTACCAATGTGGTCATTGTTTAAGAACACAAAAATATATTGGGTGACTAATTTTGACCTTGTTTTGGCGGGGCCAATCACAAACCAAGGTGAGGCCGCTAACTCTTGCAGTTGCAAACACGACGAGCCTGTGATAAAAACGACAGTGTCGTCCGCGTAGGCTTAGAGGTGAATGCAATCAGTAAGTTTGAGTTAAAAGAGAGAGAGTATATAACCACATTCCACAATAGTGGGCTAATGGGTGAGCCCTGCGGACTACCTATCGAAGGCCGGGCGCACACGTCGCTCGCGTTCGACTGAAACAGAACCTTACGGTCCGTGAAGAAGGACTTGAGTAGATGGTAAAGGTTCGCTCAAACCTTTGTGGTCTAAATGCGGTCGAACCATTCGTCATGCTTGAGGCACTCCAGAACCTGGGCCAACGCGAAACTCGTGAGCCGCCGCACCGGTGTCCTTGTTGTGTCGAGAAGCTTAAATTCTAGGTAACGGTGGTCAGATTGTCTTTCGGCTTCGCATGCTGACCACCTGTAGCCATTCCTTGTTAGACGAATGGACGCTAGCGTGACATCAATCCACGAGCGCGCATATGAAGTCTCAAATGTTGGGATGGAGTTTGGGTCATTTAGTAGGAGCAGGTCGTTTCGACACGTGAACTGCACGACCAGCGCACCACGCCCGTTGCCGGCAGCAGGGCCACAGAGCGCTCGTTTCGCGTTAATGTCCCGACCAGAACAAATTTTCTCTGAGCGTTAAACGAGAAAATTCGGTTAGTTTCGTCTTGAGATGAATCGAGCGGTCTAAGGGTCGGGGCGTGTATTGCAACAACAGCAAACGCCTGCCCTGAACGCTCGCATCTTAGTGCAACCACATGATGAGATATACGAGGGAGATTCGGAAAGTAATGTCTCAAAGCCCACTACTTTGCGAACAGTGCTGCAAAAGTCTTTGTCATTATTGCACTGATGTTTAAGCTATAGAATGTCACTTCCCACACCTTGCTATGTCTTCTTTTTCCAGAGCAATCGAGCGATCCATGGCATCCCGTGATGACGTCCGGTTGAAACAGCAGTCTATAATTGAATTTCTGACTCCGGGAGGCTGGGCGCCCATCACCATTCATGCCTGTCTGGCTGTAGTTTACGGGGATGCCAGTGTTGACGTCTGCGCTGTGCGGAGGTGGGGAAGAACTATGAGAGGCCAAAATCCAGCCGCATCAAATCTCCACACAAGCCACAACCTTCCACAGTCAGAAATACAATTACAGCCCGCTGTTTCAAGCGGACGTCACCAATGGATGCCGTGAGTTTCTCGATTACTGTGGAACGAGAGCTGTTAGGGAGGTGCGGCAAGTGACATTCTATAGCTTAAACATTGGTGCATTATTAATGAAGAGTTCGAACTGTTTGTAGTACAATGGAAAGAAAACGTGCAGTACGATAGGCAAAGAGCAGACGAGGACACATACATTAAGGGAAGGTTAGGCAGAGACAAATAAACGCAACCGAGATGGGACGAAGGAGAGAGCGCGGCGGCCATGCATACGCTCGCGACGCCGACGAACTCACGCGCAGTCTCGCGAGCGCGCGAACCCCGCCAGCAGCCGCAAACTCAACGGTATCGCCACGCCGCACTCCTGGGGTGGTTAAGGAGCGCCAACATAATCTGTTGCTGAGGACGGAATCAACAAGAGTCCGGAAGCCGGTGATCCTCTCGTCCTCTCCAAATCCTTAACCATGAAACCTAGCGTCAGATTCAAAAGTTCGTCCCTAGTAAAAGTTCGTAACTAAGAAAGTATTGATTTGTATCGGGAGGGCGAAAACAGCCTGCTATTCACTATTTGTGGTTGCGGGTTAGGTATTCTATCCGCACGATCTAAATACATGAAATGGTGTTAATAAAACATGATGTGATTGTTCTTTTGATGCCCAAAATACGCCACCTCTTTTTCAAGTGCGGTCACAGCTGTATATAATAAAATAATTAATGGGGCGGTAGATTTCATTATCGCTCATTTCGGGATGTAGCCACGTTTGAGTGAGAAAAATGTCAGAAATGCAGTCGCCAAGAAAGGAGGCAACATCGTCGCACTTGGGTAGCAGGCTTCGTATTTGTGAATGATAGTGATAATGATGGCGCGTTTTTAGGTGACTCAGATCTTCGACAGGTCGGCTTCCGCGGCGTGGTTTGTAGTTATCTGCTACAAAGCATCTTGTAACGGGTCTTGTGAAAACATAAAATGCGCAGACGGTCAATAGAAAGGCTAAAAGGCTTGGATTTTCCCTTAGCAAATGCCACCAACTGCCTTCATGCTTCCCCCTGTAATTGGTGAAAAATCTTCGCGGATACAGGAGCGACACCCTTTGCGTTTTCGTGCAGAAGACAGAATGCTACATTTGTCTTAAAAAGTTTAGTGCAATTCCACTATGTGAAGGTGGATGACCAGCGAAGCTGCGTATGTGGTGATTGACCATTCCTCCGTTGAAATATTGTAAGTATACGGGATCGGGGCGACATGGACGGTTCGCATTTCTTTCCGGCTCGCAGTCCTGGTGGGCAGCACGCTTACGCTTCGCGTCCGTGACCCTCTGATCGTCGGTGGTTTCCTTCCGCCGCCGCCCCGCCCATTCAATTTTCGGTTCACACCGTCGTTCTATGTAGGCAACCTGTTCTTCGGCCCCGCCCATCCCCTTTTTTGTTCACACCGTTGTTCTTGGTAGGCACCCTGTTTTTGTTCAGGCCGTACAACACGCGGCCTACCCACTTCAGAGTCAGAGCAGAACTGGGGAAAAGAGCCTTAGTAACGTAAACATGGCCGACGCGGTTGAAAGTATAGTACCTGTTCTTATCAGCTTAATATCTGATACGGGCTGTATTTTCACCCAAGATATTAAACTTACTTTTGCAAGTTGGCGGAGTGCTTGAAGCCTGCTTCTCTTCCGTCGCGGGTCAGCCCGGTATTGCACTATGTTCAGGATAGGTCCACGGTTTTTGGTTTGCGGTCATCGTACCGCTAGAAACTAGCCATATGCATCTTCGCTGTAAAAAAGTCATTTTAGCTATACCAGGCCTTTCCTTCTCTTCCGCATACTTCCCTAACCTGTAAACTGTTTCAACCTGAGCAGTCGAGATTTCGATGCCCAATTTTTCGGAGCAGAATTTCATAACCTTTTGTTGTGAAGCAGCCCAGTCTTCTTTAGTTTCTAAGCGAATGAATTGTGGTGCAAGGAAAAAGAAGGTAAACCAAGAAAGACACAGGATAGGGCGCCAATTGGATTGGCGCCCTATCCTGTGTCTTTCTTGGTTTACCTTCTTCTTTTTCCTAGCCCCACAATTCATTCGTTTAGCTATGCACCAACTCACCAGACGCACTACCTTGCTTCTTAAGTTTCGTCTTCAATAGTATGACATACGGTTAGCCCAGTCATACTGAGAAAACCATGATTTCGACGGATAAGGTACCTGGTATTGACGATCCAAAGGGCATGGTCCACCAGCAAGAATTCCGGGAGCTTCAGAGTGCCGATATCACAAATTTGGGACGCAGAGGTTATAGCGTCCAGCGCTTTCGTCGCGATTTTCCTTTTGCAGTAGCCGTATGGTGTACTTGAATGGAGCCAAGCGCAACAGATGCGAAAGATTTCACTTTGGGCAGCGTCCGTAGTTATAACATTGAGGAAATGGAATTACACGATCACATTATATCAATCAGCTATATTCAGGTATTCTATATCATATTTAAGAAACTGCGGTCGCTCGTAAATTGCCGTCGCGTCTTGGTCGTTTTAATGAAAGTAGATGACATGCTTGAAGATAGACGCCATCTTCTAAGCCTTTGATAAGATAAGATAAGATAATTAGGGGTTTTTTGGCAAGTGATAAGTCTGCGATTGAACCAATTAACCATGTTTCGCACCACACCATACAACAGGATACGATTGAAGCAACTGTCGCAGGTTTTATTTCAATGGTTTAGTTTGTAGCAACCAACATTGATTAGTATGTGGATTCAATGCACTTTTCCGAGTGGAATACTGCTACACCGCCTTTGTTCGGGGCTGTGGTACCAAGCTGCTCCTGATGTTTCACGTCTTGATTGTTCATAGTGGCTGAAGGAAGTCGATGTTGACAGGCGACATGCTGAAGGGAACCAGATGGGCGTTGCACAGGCTGTGTGGATGTAAAGGTTTTGGGGCTGCAGATGCGTTTGTAACATGCAGCAATAGGCTGGAATAGCCCGTAGCGAAAATACGTCAATGTGATTGGTTGTCGCGATTAATACTCTAATTGCGCTATTGATGTTTTAGAAGTCGTATATTTTGAAGAAGTTGCACAGCCCTCTTCGGTAAACAGGGCTCTAGGTTGATTCGATAAGCTTCTATTTTTTAAAGCTCAGTGCATTATAAAGGAATTGTGAAATTATGATGCCGTCTTCTTTTTACAGGCTCGTTCAAGAATTACAGTAAATATGAATATTTTGCATAAATGTCATTAACAATTGCTTGGGGAAGATAGTGTGTAGGGCTTCTGGTATTTACCAGTAAGAATGCTCACAGTAACTGTAACCATGCTAACGACACATTGAGAGAGTTAATCATTTAAAACAGTAAGAGAAACGATGCCTTTAAAAAACAAACGTTCTTAACTTCAACAATTTCACTCTTTGGAAACGTGAAAGCGGTGTTTGAGCATCCACTTTGTCAGTTGTATCATGCTGTTAAGGAAACTAATTAAAATGCCCACAATAGTGAGAAATTCGATTACACGTTATCCGCCACGTTGAAATTAGCCTAGCTCAAAATTTTAGCTAGCGAAAAGGAAGCATTTACGTTGCTCCTACTCTGCTCGAGGCATACTTTTCATGCTACGAAGTCAACTTCTGCATCACCTGTCAAACATACCACCAGAGCACCCGGCAAAGTGCCCCCTGTTTTGCGTCATTACAAATCAATCACGTATACAATCTATCCTTTTTTTTTTTGCAGGTGCCCCTTGCCAAAGAACTATTTTACAGTCAAGAAAGGGCCGAAGTTGTGGCCCGAATGTTGCCAAAATAGGGCGTTTATGTCGAATTAGGCGTCACCATCAAGTTTGCTCTGTCATTCACAAACTACGCAGGAAAATCACTTTCCTAACGTTAGAGTAATATAGACTTAGTAATAAAGTAAATATTTTGCTTATGTGTTTTCATTGGCTCTAACCTGTTTTCGGGTGCCATATCATGACCATGACTGCGCGGAAGATAATGTCTAGCAACTATAGAATATTTGGCCTTGTTCCTCGCATAGAGGCGTCATCAACACTGCCACGTTGGATTTTAGTTGTGAAGGAAAAGAGAACATAAAAACGTCTGGCTTCTTGAACAGACAAAATTATTGATTGCCTTAAGGTTCACACTCATGCATAAATGGAAAAAATAGTTTAGTGGTTATTTAGCGGTAAATGCGAAATAAATGCTTAATTGCTGCATCGCACCTCTCTTAGGTCGCAGATGCATACTCTAAACCGCGATCATCACACTACAAATAGTTCAGGAAATCACTCGACGCCTCTTCTGCCTCTTTGAGGAGCGAAGTGCAACTGGCCGTGGTCCGGAGCAGACCACTGTCAGCTGCAATATCCATGCATTACTACAATATAAAGCCAGTAGGCAATGAAGCCAAGGAAAGCATATGTGCAATGAGCTGTGGTAGGAAATAATACACAAAACGGGAAATGAAAAATGGACGAAAAGATAACTGGTTGCCGGTTAGAAACGAGCCCACAACCCTCACATTACACCAAGGGTATATATATATACACGAACGAGAAGAAAGGGAACCGAGGGGCCCGATTTTTATTAATCATATCATAAGAAACCAACAAACAATGACACAAAAAGACAACATAAAAGAAATTACTTGTACTCACTACATGAATTAACTCTTTCCCCACCGAAGACGAGCTGGACTTGTCGACGCTGAAACAAGCGCTTGTGCACTGCTGCGTTCAAGCTACCCCGCTAAATTTATCTTAGTTATCTTTGGCTTCAACAGATGGCGCAGTAAAAAAAAAGAAAAACGCGCTCAAAGCTTGCGTCTTGGCCGAAAAAGTTTTAATGCTGGCAACTAGGATTTAACAATGGCGTCCTCCTCTGTGTGTGCGTGCGTACAACGGCTCTGCTCCGGAAAAAAAAGGGGGGGGGGAAACGTTTGTTTGCAGACGTTTTCTCGGACTGGGACAGTGAAGAAAAAGTTTGGCTCTCCTCCAAGAGTGTAAGCGACGATACTGAACAGTATATCTCCTCCGGGTCATCGGATCCTGACGACGACAGCGTCTGGACGTGTACGCAGCGGACGCCCATAGATGTAAAGAACCCCCCATCACCGCCCCCTAGGATTGTTTTCGCGGCCGCGCCTGGCATAAAGGTACCCGTGACAAAGGATGGAAACTGTGCGCGGTATTACTACAGTAAGTCGGACATGTTGCACTGTGAATTGCAGTGAAGCCAACCCTCTCCAAATATTTTCGCAAAATATTATGCGTGTATTTTACAAATAAAATGCCTTTACGGATATATTTTGGTTGTTTCAAGATAGGTAGAATTATTTAGGCAAACAAAGAACTCGGTATTTTGTATTATTTTTGACCAAAAATCTCGGTAGGGAAAGGATAAAGAAATGACAAATAATGAAAATGAAAATGGATGAAAAAACAACTGGCCGCAGGTGGGGAACGAACCCACATCTTCGCATTACGCGTGCGATGCTCTCGCCATTGAGGTACCGCGGCGCCGTTTTCCCATCCTCTTTCTGGGGTATTTATGTCTTACAACTACAACTAACCGTAGGAGTGTTAGCCAGCGCCTCCAGTCACAAACCTAGGCGGCGGATGTGGAACATCCTTTCTGCCCCAGGCATCACGAGTACGTGATGTTTGAGGTGAAAACAACTGGCCAATAAAGCCACGTATGCTAACTGAAGGCATCAATGTTGCTGGATTGGAGCCCTTGCTATGTAATGAACGAGAAGTAAGGGAACCGAGGGGCCCAATTTTATTAATCATAATATAAGAAGCCAACAAACAATCACATCAAGGACAACACAGGCGGAATTACTTGTACTTACTAACTTAATTAAATAATTGATAAATAAATGAATACTGCTGAAAAAACAACTGGCCGCCAGGATTTTCAATTTCTCATTGTGGCCATAAATTTGCGCAACTAAATTCTGCCAAGCAGCGCTCAGCAAGCATCAGAACAGGTTTCACTGTTGTCGACGGAGTTCACTTCCTGCGTTCGCAAGGTACTCTACGCACACACGAGAAGCACGCGCAACACGCGTGTAGTTAGCAAGCACGATTACTTACCTTTTGACCCTCCTTGCTTGCTCAGTGGCTGTGGTGTTGGGCTGCTGAGCACGAGGTCGCGGGATCAAATCCTGGCCACGGCAGCCGAATTTCGATGGGGGCGAAATGCAAAAACACCCGTGTACTTACATTTAGGTGCACGTTAAAGAACCCCAGGTGGTCGAAATTTTGTGGAGTCCCCAACTACGGCGTGCCTCATAATCAAATCGTGGGTTTGACACGTAAAACCGCATAATGTTTTTACTTACCTTTTGAATGGTACGACGCGGCCGCAAAGCGCTCTCCAAGTTGCCGGTGCTGCGTCGACGATTTTTTACTCCCAGCATACATGCCGCTGCGTGGTGGACGAGCTGAGGCACGCTAAAAACACGAATTATTTATTTGCGACGTCCAACCAACTTTCCACAACAACGAGACAAAGAATCCACACTCCATGGCATAAAATCGTTGAAATACTTTTGTATGGTGCGCCACGCATACGGCGAGTTTGCAGCGAGACACAAACTATCCTCTGGAACTTCTTTACACGCTAAGTCCCATTTCCTTACAGCAAACACAAAAACACGATCAAGCAAACGAATCGTAGCAACTCGCACAAACGACCGGCATCTTGAAGACGGAGGAAAAACAACAGCCCCACCTGCATACTTGGGAGGTTGTTCTGGCATCTGTGATGCGTGCAATATAAACCAGGACACTCACATTTTGTGCCAGATTGCGCCCAGCTACGTATAGATGTTGCGCGAAAGAACAACCGTCGAACAATCTCTATTTTACACTATACTTTAGCGCAGAAAGAAATTGTATGACTTGTTTTCATTTTTTAACCGCCTCTGCCGTCTGCAGCCAGCAAAACATGGCGTTCGAGATCGGATTATGCTATCCATAGGAAGCCGTCGTTAGGGCGTGATTAGAATTATTTGGGCTTCGGTCAGCTGTCACACGTTCTCCGATGTACACATGTGCAGTGTGCGATGTCTCAGTATGCGTTTTAACTGTGTCAGTTGGAAACCATCATATGTACGAGGGTTCTTTGCTTGTGTGGTGCAGGCTATACCCGTGTCGTCCGTGTCTTGCTTTCGTGTCGCTGCGTTTAATGTGCTCGGCTTCCGCTTCTGACATCCGTGCATGCTGTGTTTATCGTGCGACCCACGAAGATTCCTCGAAAAAAAAAAAAAAACCACATGCCTCTGCAGCGTGCCTGTGTCCTATGTGGTGTGTGCCGGAAATGTGCGGCGGAGTACGATGAGTTTTCAGCCAAGTGCTGCAGTGAATTTCAACGAATAGACGCTGCCGCTTACGTGCAGTTTTCTTTAGTGTTTCTTCATAATCTTTGTGCTTTACCTGCCTCTACGATAGAACCTACAATGCGTTTCAATGACGTTACTTTGCGATTGTGTAATTTTGCGTCATTTTAGCCTTATTCAGTGAGTGTCCTTTTAAAGACGTCCTTCCTTGATAGTAAAAGTGCCTTTTATGACGTTGAAATAACCCGTCTTTTTATTCCTTGAGCATTGGCGTGAGTGGTAATTTTACGCGATCTTAGCAATCCAGCTCTGGACATGGAGCTATAAGGCAGAATATCTAAACTTGTTGCAGTACCGAAATTTAATATGGTGTGTCAACATCTGAGCATGTTCTCAGTGCTGAGTTTTGCACCATGTTAAAAGAAATGTAATTGTCTACTCATCTGAACGGTATATCATTTATTCATATCATTTGGCCCAAGTGCAAAATTTTCATAGGTGCACTGTTATATTTTTGAGTTAAAAAGACACTTTGAGATATTATTCAAAGTATGTGTTGCAATGTAGTTTGTAAGTCATGAAGGAAAAAAATGTTTAAAAAATTATTTCAGCCGGCGCTAAGAGAATATGCTTCCACAGAGTCTTGTTAGTTTGGTAATATGCTTTGCCATCAAATTATTCTGTATGTGGGATGCGTATATGCATTTGTCTGGACAATGGTACAGAACCTAACATGAGCAGCAATCTGCTCACTAGAAAATCAGCTCCTGTGTCGCAATACTGCTAAATTGACAGATATACTGAGTGAACGTGTGTGTGGTTGCATTAGTTACGCATTTACAAAGCACAGTGCTTCTGTTTAGTAAATATGCGGAATTCTTTCCTGGTTCTCACATAATATTTAGTAAAATATATAGTAAATAAAAGCAAGCATTATGAAGCACAAATGTTAGGAACCTATGAGCATAACACTCAAAATTGATTTTATGGAAGCTAGAAGCAGAAACTTTCATTCATCATAACTACTTTGTTTCATGCATTTCTATGAAGTGTAGGAATGCTGCGCATTCATTAATCATTACACTGATATATTTTGAAAATGCTTGTTTCACATAGCTTTATATCAGCCAACCACGTGGAAGCGAGACACTATTATTTATTATTTGATTTGCACACATATACACACAAGGGCACAAAGGGATTAAGGAGGGAGCAAGCTGACAACTGCCACCGAGAGGGGCACAACGCCTGCCTACTCCTATAGGAGGAGGGAATAGAGGAAATGAAAATATGAGAAAAGAGGAAATAAAGAAATGACGGAGACACAGACAGAACAAAGCAAAACAAAAACAAAACAAAAATACAAATAATGTCTATAAACGGGAGGCCAAGTCAGTGTCCTTCAGAAAACTTAGCAGGGCTCGATGGGCCTAGTCACGTCTTGCAGCGCTCCCCCTTGGAAAAAGGCAATTGTCAAGGGTCGCACATTGCAGCCCCATAAGTCTATACTCCTTAATTAGTAATGCGCACTGCGCAACGAATGCGGGACACTCTAAAACTAGATGTTCAAGTGTCTCACAGGAGCCACAAAACGTACACGACGGGCTGTCCACACGTCCTTGTCGGTATAGGCGTTCGCGCACCAACACAGACCCAACCCTTAACTTGTATAACAGCGCTCTAGCACGACGGGGCAAGCCTCGACCACGAACGCGGGGAGGGAACGATGCGTCTGCAACACGCCGGTCTGGGGGCTGCTTTAGGAGGTGTCGGCGTATCAGGAGATGGGCATTTTCAAACGTGCACGAAATGTCAGGGCAGTCACATTCATGGTGGGCACAGCTTGAAGCGAGGCGATCAGCCTCTTCATTTCCAGCGATGCCCACGTGCGAGGGTACCCACTGGGCAATGAGGGACACTCCACAGGAACTAATTTTGCCGGAAGTTTCTTGGATACTGCACAACAATGGGCTATCGGCATATTGTCTAAGTCTGCTGAGGGCAGCACGGGAGTCTGTAAGAATGACGACCTTCAAGGCGTTTAATTCTTCGTGTACAGTCGAGTGCAATATTATAGAGACCATGGGAGCGGCGGCTAAACTGCATCGCGGCGCCTTCTGACGGCTGCGCGCCTAAATTCGAGAGCGCGTACTGCGCACGCGCGTCCCTTTTTAACTGCCAGCCTGCTCGTTCGGTCACTTCAACCGCGCACGTACCCTAACGCAGGCGAGAGCGCAAGGTGCCACTTCTGCAGTCTCCGTGCAATCACCCGAGCGATGATAATGTCATATCGTGACGAAAACACTTCATTTTTACTGATAGTGCTGGGAGCGCGCCAGCCTCTGCGCCTTGCTTCTACGCGTTCCGCGGCGCAGAAGACATGCTTTGCGTAATATTTCTGAAATCGAATTATGTGATAAGGTCAGGAAGCAGCGATGTCTTTTGCGCTCTACGATTCCACGGCGACTGCAGAAGTGGCACCTTGCGCTCTCGCCCGCGTTCCCGTAAGTGCGCGGTTGAAACGACCGAACGAGCAGGCTGGCAGATAAAAAAAGTTGTCGCAGTTTCACCTGAAAGGCGAAGCATCAATTGCGATAGCAAACTTGTAGAGAGCTAAACGGAGTAATGATATTAGCTTTATCAGCTGTATAAACTTGGACATGCAGCAGCATCGGCAACACGCAGAACTGTTGTCGACGCCATCCGCGTTTTGCCCGCGTTCGCTCAAAATGCGGGCGACGTTGGTGACTGTTGCCGGAGCCTCTGATATAAATAGGCACTGCGTGCCGCAGCTAAACGTCGCCTCCCTTTCCTCCCCCTCCCCCACGGCCTCTCGCTCGTCGGAAGAAGGCGCGTTTGCTCTACATACATGGTGATTGTAAAGCAGAACAGTGACGCCTACTTCTGCAGCCCTTAAGCGAGCACGGCGCAGAACGCGCGTTTGTTCTCCGCCGTGCGTTCACTCCCCATGAAAGACGCACCCCTCGCGCCCTTTCACTCGCACATACAGCGTTCGGCGCGCGGCGACGATTTCTTCTCCAAATGACGTCATACGGAACCTCACGGCGACGGCGACGGCGACGGCGACGCCGACGGCAGAAATCTGCTTTTGAGTGTCCATATAATTGCTATCGCAATAAAAGGATGCGCGTGCGCAGTACGCGCTCTCGAACTTAGGCGCGCAGCCGTCAGAAGGCGCAGCAATGCAGTTTAGTCGCCGCTCCCGTGGTCTCTAAAATTTTGCACTCGACTGTACGTATTTCAGAGCAGCATCAATCGCTGCTAGTTCTGCAGTTGTTGATGAGGTTGGATGGAGTATTCTAAATACCCGTCTGATGCTAGTCGAAGGTCAGAAAAATAAAACCTGCAGAAGCGCCTTGCACGTCGCTGTTTACAGATGCGTCCGTGAATACTTAAATATAACCTTCAAATTTTTCAAATAGGTGGGACTGGGCCAATTGAAATAGTGCCGGAACATGCTGACTAGATTTTTTGTGTATTTTAGGAATTGTCAGATAAATGGGGAAGGAGCTTTTGTTGCGCTTCTTCGGAGTTGTCAAAGAAGTAGTGTCTCCTGAACTGTGAGTAATGTCCACAAACAATGCCGCGATTTTCCCCATCCGAGAGAATGGGCGCTGAAGCAGCCGATTATTCAGTGCTTGGCCGTCTGATGCTCGGTGCAAACGCTCGATATGGTGTAGCGCTCTCTGGTCTGCTTGCAAGCTCAGGGGCAACTGGTGCGCTTCCGTGAGTAGTGGAACAGATTGCGCCTCACGAGGTAAGCCAAGCATGACTCGGAGGGCAACACGATGGTCCCGTTCCAACTCAGACATCACATTTGGCGGTACGTTCAAGACTGGCAAGGCATACATCACGCCAGAGAGGACAGACGATTGGTATACCTGAAGTGCTGTCGTCTGGTCGCAGACAGCGCCCCGAGCAGTCAAGGCGGCCACATACTTGAGCAGCGACCGGGATTTGCACCGCACAGAGGTAATGGCAGGGCGCCAAGAGAGGCGATCATCGATAATTACGCCCAGGTAGCGGTGGTGTTGTACCCATTGTACCGGTGTCTCTCCGAGGTACAGCCGGCTCATGGTACGACGAGCCCGTTGCCTTGGATGATATGCAATCGCGGCTGACTTAGCTGGTGAGATCTGCAGACCAACTTCCTCCAAGTACTCTGAAGTCGCATTCAGAGCTCTCTGAAACATTCCACGAAGACGTGGACCGTGGTACGAAGGACCGCTGATCGACAGTGCAATGTCATCAGCATAGATTGCTATACATATTGGAAAGTCTGCTTCCTGAGGCAATCGGCTTGGAAGTCCAGCAAGTACACTGTTGAAGAGAAGCGGAGACAAGACGCTGCCTTGTGGTACACCGCACTTAGCAGGGCGAGAATCACTTGTTGCTCCTCCAACACGCACTTTCATATGGCGCTCAGATAGAAAGTTATGCACGAAATGAAGCAGTCGACCCGAAATTCCCGCATTCCTAAGAGTGATAATAATCGCCTTATGGGGAACCGAATCGAATGCTTGCTGTATATCCAGAAAGAGCATGTATGCAGAGTGCTTATTTTCTCGAGCAGACTCTAGAGATGAAACGAGGTCTGCTATGCTATCGAGGGCTGAATGGTGACGACGAAAGCCGCTCATGACATTAGAAAATAAATTAAGCTCTTGTAGCCTGCCGTCTAGACGAAACAGTACCATTCGTTCGATCAGCTTCATAACATTAGAAGTTAGTGATATTGGCCGGTAAGACTTTAGGTGTTTTGCAGGGCGGCCGGGCTTTAAGACTGGTATCACCAAAGATGATTTCCAATCATTGGGGATCAGAGACGTTCGCCACACTTCGTTATATGCGTCCAAGGCATTTTAATGAATGGCCTCATCGATGTTTCGTAATGCCTGGTACGTAACACCGTCTTCACCAGGGGCAGTGCGACGTTTGGAGAGGCTGAGGGCGTGATGCAGCTCTTCGAGAGTAAAGTCTGTTTCATCCATCTGGCAGGCTGGACCATAGGAGAACGTTGTGATGTTCTGACTTTTCAGAGGATTAAGGTCATTGTTTGCGTTGTCACTTGGCATAGGAGGTACGAAAAGGTCGGCAAATGCTTCCGCAAGAATTTTCGGAGTCCGGCAGGTCGTTATGCACAAAGCAGCAGTTGGATTCTTGTAGATCTCAGGAGTGCGAAGAGCCTTCAGTATTCGTCAAACACTTTCAAAACTATTTGCCATATGCAGTGAACTACACAGTGCTGCCCAGCTCTTTCGACGGAGTTGTTTTGTGTGCCGCCGTATGGCTGCGTCTAGGCGGGTATACACCGTCCAATCGGAGCTTCTTTTAGAGCGCTGCGCTCTCCTGTAAGCGCGGCGTCGACAGGCGCGTAGCCTCAAGAGCTTAATATCAGGGTTCAGTTTATCTATGCCCCGCCGTCGTCTTACCGTAGCTTGTTGAAGACACTCGCTCACCAGTTTAAACAACTTGTCGTGCGATGGGGCCTCTGAAATCAGCTGACGGAACTTGTTCCAGTTCGTCACTGTGTAGGCGGCAGTCTGGCGGCTAGGAGTATGTTCTGGAATCAACCAAATTGGTAGGTGATCTGAGCCCCATGGGTCAGATTCACATGACCAGGCGAGACACACATCTCTTGTTGATATCGCAAAGTCGATGGTGGACTGTCCCTTCCCTCTTCCGACAAATGTTGGTGAGCCGTCATTGAGTGTTTGTAGATCATACCTAACAATAAGCTCGTTGATCTCTATCCCACGCTGGTCTTGTTGACGAGAACACCAGCGAGGATGGTGAGCATTGAATTCCCCGCACAGCACAAATGATGGGCCACACCGAGAGACAAAGAACTCCAATAAGGTGGTGTCTGATGATCGTGTCGGTCGATAATATATACTTGCCACAGTCGTCGTCGTGTCTCTGAGACTCACAGTAACGGCTGTACATTCAAAATCGGCATCGCGGATATCACTTGTGTCAATAACTGCAAAATGCAGGTCAGCTCGGATGTATAGCGATGCTTTTGAAGTATTTCGCGGATGCGTGGCGTCCGTACACTGGAAGGATCCGCATGCCGGCACTGCGCATCGAGCGTTGCTGTGGATGCCTACGTAACCAGGAATTCTGAAGTCATCTTTTTTTACATTGGTTTCTTGAAGTGCCATAACATCTGGCGGGGTGTTCATTGCGAGAAGCCGAAGGACTAGATCCGCATGTCGCGGTCGTAATGACCTGACATTTCATTGCAGCACAGAGGGACGGGGCTTTCCACGAGCATTCATGTTTCTAGTGAAGGCCGTCGAGCACTGGAACAAAAGCCTCTAACAGTTGCTCTGCGGCTAATGTTGCTAATGCTAATGCTGCCGCAGAGCAACTGTTAGAGGCTGTTGTTCCAGTGCTGGACGGCCTTCACTAGACACAGACACAGACACTAGATACAGGATAAAACAAGCATAATATGCAACCTGTTGTTTGTCTGCCATTATTTAACTATCTTCCATGGGACTTCTGCTTATGCCAAGGAAAACACTAACCATCGAAGTTACCGCTCTTGTCGTAAAAGCTGAATTGTTGGGGATTTAAGCAGTAAAATTTTATTATAAATTGGCACATCCTGGAAATATATATATATATATATATATATATATATATATATATATATATATTTAAATTGTAAAGGCGTTTATTGCACACAGGCGTTAGGGCCAACCGCTGGGTCAGTTCAAGGAACCGCGAGCGCAAGCGGCGTAGTCCAAGCGATGCACTGGCGAGACTGACCCAATAGACAGCGCTAGTAAGGATGCCCCACTGCATCGTCCCTCTTCTTCACTACAATTACCCCGGGGACGAAAAGGGAGCCGTCCGACGACCTAACAGTTCATCACTATTAGTGGGTCATAATATGGTTTGAGGCGCTCGATGTGGACAATGTCGCGTCCGCGACGGCGCATGTCCGACGATGGTTCAACGGGCTCTATCACATAGTTGACGGGTGATGCACGCTCGACGATGCGGTAAGGACCTTCATACTTGGGCATTAACTTGGAAGACAGACCAGGTGCAGCGGAAGGAACTGAGAGCCACACAAGCGCTCCAGGAAGAAAGTTGGGCACAGAGGTGGTGTCACCGCGAGTGTTCTTTTGGCGCTCTTGGTCTTTAGAGGTAAAGGCCCGGGCGAGGTCGCGGCACTCTTCGGCATGTCTCACCGTATCAGAAATGGGCGCACATTCAGATGCGTCGGGCCGGTATGGTAGCATTGTGTCGATGGTGTGCGATGGGTGGCGGCCGTACAATAAGAAATATGGCGAAAACCCAGTACTGTTCTGCGTAGCGGTATTGTACGCGTAGGTGACGAAGGGCAGAATGGCGTCCCAGTTCGTGTGGTCGGAGGAGACGTACATTGAGAGCATGTCACCGAGCGTACGGCTGAATCGTTCCGCGAGTCCATTGGTTTGAGGATGGTACGCCGTTGTTGTGAGATGAACAACGTGGCACTCTTTGAGAAGAGCTTCAACTACTTCGGAGAGGCAGACCCGTCCGCGGTCCCTGAGGCCCATGATGTAGGATGGATCGAGGAAGCAGGAAGGAGGCAACGTCGCGCGCTGTAGCTGCCGGAAGTGCCACAGTTTCAGCGTATCGCGTAAGATGGTCAACTGCCACAATGGCCCAGTGGTTTCCAGCCGAGGTCATAGGAAGGGGCCCGTACAAATCTATACCGACGCGCCCAAAGGGCCGGGTGGGGCAAGGTAAAGGTTGAAGCCCACCTGGCGAGAGGCTGGATGAAGACTTCCGGCACTGCCAATCGGGACAAGAGCGTACGAACTTTTGAACGTAGCTGTACATCCCTCGCCAGTAGTACCGCTGTTGAAGGCGCTGGTAAGTCTTGAAAACGCCAGCATGGGACACTGGAGATCGGCGTGGAAAGATGCGCATATTTCGGAACGCAGGCTGCGAGGCACTACTAACAATCACTGGCGACCGTCGGAGCTGTAATTGCGTCGATGAAGCAGTTCCTTGCGAATGGCGAAATGGTGAGCTTGACGGTGCAACGCGTGGGTTGTTGACCTGGTCGATGGATCAGAGGACTAGCCTATATTCGACGCAATCCAGGGGTCCTTGTGCTGCTCGGAAACGACGGTGCGAAGGTCGATGGAAGACACAGTCAACCGAGATATATTGTGGTAGGCCAAGGCAGAACGCGAGAGGGCATCGGCGTCCGAGTGGTTTCGTCCGCTGCCGTAGAGTACGCAGATGTCGTAGTCTTGCAGGCGAAGTGCCCAACGTTCAAGGCAGCCGGACGGATTTTTCAAGCCCTTCATTGCGAGGAAACAATCAGATGGCGAAAGTAATGGAATGGCGTCCGAGAGCCCACTACAGTGCATGGGCACGATCATTGAGGCGTTGGGAGCAACATGAGTGTCGGGTTCGACGATCAGCTTCCTGGAAAGCGACGGATCGTCAGTGGGCGTCAAATCTAGCTGCGGCAATATTTCTATTTCGGCCCGTGCGCAATCGATAATGGCAGTGTGGCGCGAGAGAAAATCCCAGCCGACGATGACGTCGTGAGAGCAGGAGGAAATGATGAACAATTCTATGGCGTATACAACGTCCTGAATTACTACACGAGCAGTGCAAGACGCCAAGGGTCGAATATGCTGAGCACTGGCTGTGCGAAGGGATAGTCTAGACATGGGCGTCGTGACTTTCCGTCGTGAAGTAAGCGGCAAAGTGTAGCGTCCATAACACATACGGCTGCTCCCGTGTCCACGATTGCAGACGCGCGGACACTGTCGACAAACACATCTATCACATTGGATGGACTGCAATGAGGACTTGTGAACTTCAACGTTGTCGCAGCCCTTGCCTCTTGGACTGCGACTGTTAGTTTTCCTCATCCCGAGGGGCGGCACCAGGCCGCATCGGCAATAACGAGCGCCGGCGTGGAGATGAGGAACGGCCGGTGTTCGGCGGCGGGCGGTATGTCGGTGACACACCAGATGGTAGGTCGTAATATGGACGGAGCGAACGATTGATCATGGGTGATTCGACGCTGGGCGGCTGCACACGATTACAGAAATGGGCCACGTGACCGGCGTAGCCGCAGGCAAAGCATATAGGCCGGTTGTCAGATGTAAACCACCGGTTCGCAGTAGCTAGTCCCGGCCACGTCAGAGCATGCCCTGGATGGAGCGGCTGTTGATAGGATTGTATAACGGGCTGCACTGGTGGCCGAGCCACGACGTCGGCATAAGTGAGGGGCACATGAGCAGAGAGATGTTGGGGCCTTCCGGCGACTTCAGCGTATAGCTGAGTGGTGCTGGTGCCCGGTCCTGTTGGCGTGGTGCCACGACCTCGGTATAGCTCCGTGGTACAGGCGCAGGAACATGGTGGCGTTGGTCGGGCAAAACCTCGGCGATTTCTTGCTCAATGGCGGGGCGGAGCGGAGGCACGATAGGCGAAGCGGGCTGTGGGACATGCGACGGCGGAGCAAAGGGTACCAAGGAGAGTTGGCGTGCTACCTCCTCCCGAATGAAAGCTTTCATGTCCGCAAGCAGTGTGGTCTGGTCGTAGGTGGTAGCCAGACCAGCGATGTGATCGTCGCGTGATGAAGACCGACGAGTCAACGAGCGCTGCCTGCGTAGCTCCTCATCAGACCGTGCTGGTGTATGCACTAGAAAACGCCAGAACAAACCAAACCAGTGTGGTGTATTTTTCAACTGGGACCTGTCACGTTCCGGTAGATTGTCAATTCTTTCCGGGGTAAATCGGAATGCAAAACACAAAAATGCAGCTGGCTGTGTCCGTGAAAGAACGCGTCGCTGTGAATCCGTACCGGCTGCACTCGACGGACAAAGACAATTATTTCACCTCTGTTTGCCATCGGGCTTTCTGCGTCCGTGCGTGTACACCGTCGCGTCGAGAAAAAAAATTTGGTCTCCAGAGGTAGTGTAATTTTGAGTTTCCACTAACGAAATTATGTTTTCTCGTATGTTCCAATTGCAATTCAATGCTACCATGCTTGCAGGTTTTGTGTGAGTCGTACTCTACAAATTTTGTGACGCAATTTACTTTGAGAAATTGAGTTCAATAACGCACTTGCGCTAGGTGGAGGACCCAAAATAATGAGGACGTATGACCTTAGATAAATCCCCGAGGGTGGAGTAGAAGCTTAGCACTGCAAATAAGCATTCGAGGTGCTCGTGTTCGCCACATCTCTGAAGCTGTAAAAGACCTCGGTTAGCAACAGCGGGAGGAAGAGCACCACTACTTCAAACACTGTCATCAGCCAGTGCACAGCCCTGATGCTGTCATTGGTGAAGGTCGATAAGTGAGGGCCATGCTGATTTTCATTTCATGTAGTTGTACCCATTTACCAGCAAATGGAGGGGCCCAGGAGTTCTACTTGCAATTGGCAGAATCGTGCTGTGTGCTTTCTTTCTTTTTGGCCGTTGTGCGTTACGATGGACCACGGGGTCCACTGACTGTACCTATGACTCGAAGTCGAAGATTGTAAAACTGCATAAAACTTTTTTGCTGGATGGGCAAGCTGCACTAAGATCTAACGTAGTTAAGATCCGCTGCGTGAAATTACTACATCTACCAATCTCTCAAATGCAACTCTTTCTTCCGATGTGTTTTTACGTAAATAGCACGCTTTTGCTTCCTAAGAAAAAAAAACTTCCGTATATTTTGTTTTGAACACTTTCTACTTAATGGGCATTTGAAGCTAAGTACAAACTATTTGTAACCTAACAGAACCAACAATATATCCTACAACATTAGATAATGAAAGAGATGGCTGCTACCACTCTCCCGTACAAATTATGGATCAAATCGTTCAACCAATCGCGTCCCATCCTTATTAAATAAACTGCATGAAAACGGTGTCGAAATATCTGAAATTACTAGGAAAACAATACGAGACTTCCGAATTCAAATTGAGTAATTATTTTGATAGCCTTCCTGTGGCTATGAGAAGTCACTACTTACCTCCTTTAATTAAGTGTATTTACATTTAATTAACATGCAAGAATACTAGTGCTCCTATGCAGTTATACATCTGTACTTCAACAAGAATTACAAGAATTTTTTTCCTTTTTTTATCATGTAACATTTTCGCATACAGGATGTAACCTGCAAGACAATTATACACACCTTTATTTACTGTCTGTGTTTTCGTATGTTATTAGAATGTAATATGATAAAATTTAAACCTTCAGCAATCGAAAATATTTATGTAGATCTCATATAGTATACTCTATATTCATACATGTAATTTGTACTGACGAAACACACTGCTTTGTGACACTGATTGTACATTTCACCTTACACATTTTCACTTCTACTCTGTCATTGATTGTACATTGCACACAAACTGTATTGATTGTACATTGTACAAACTTTATTTCATTATGTCCCCGTTGTCATGAATATTGGCAAGAACCTTGTCAAGCTGCAAACAAACAGCTTTTAGTCCTTGTCCCAGTGTTAATTTTTTGTAAATGAATCAATGCGAAATAAAGCTTGATTGATTGATTGACGACATGCATTTGCAGTAATTACAAGTTTGTTTTGAATAAACAGCACAAGGGAGTGGAGTGGCTCAGCGCACCTATTTTTTTGTCTGTATCTGGCAATACGGAAATTAATCAATCTTCCCCCTCAGCAGCCTTCACTGGTACTAGAAGCCGCTCCAGATATGCATTTTTTTCAATTGCAATATTCGTTTTCATTTGCTCTTCAAAGCCGCCGTGGTTGATTAGTGGCTATGGTGTTGGGCTGCTAGCACGAGGTCGTGGGATCAAATCCCGGCCACGGCGGCCGCATTTAGATGGGGGCGAAATGGGAAAACAGCCGTGTACTTAGATTTAGGTGCACGTTCAAGAACCCCAGGTGGTACAAATATTCCGGAGTCCCTCACTACGACGTGCCTCATAGTCAGATCGTGGTTTTGTGGCGTAAAACCCCATGATTTCATCTATTACTTCTTGCTCTTCAACCAGCTGTGGGAGCATGGAGTGTCTCTGAGTTTTTTTACCCACTGGCATTTTTCGGAAAATGCCCGAAACAATGGTGAAGTGACGCATTTGATGATGATGATGAACTTAAAGTCTTTGGCAGATGCCCACTCATGATAATTGGACAAGAGTCAGGCAGATTTTGCATATGTGTTAATTGAGTAAATTGGGAAATCCATTATTTTGATAAATAAAAAGGAGAAAATTCAAGACGAATCAGTGAACAGTTATTAAAATAGAAAAGAGATAAAGAAAGAAAATGTATATATATATATATATATATATATATATATATAAATTATCTCTCTCTCTCTCTCTATATATATATATATATATATATATATATATATATATATATATATATATATATATATATATATATATATATATAAATGCGGCATGATCTGCTTCGGTCAAGAGTTTTCACTTGCAATTGACAGAATTGTGTGCTTTCTTTCTTCTTGGCTGCTATACGTTACGATGGACCGCTGGGTCCACTGAATATACCTACGACATCGAAGTCGAAAGCTGCACAACAGCATCAACAATTGCTTCGTCGTCGATGCCGCAGTCAGATGTCGTCTGTAGTAATGCTAAGTGGCTGGCTAAGTCATTATCAAGCACAGCCTCCTCTGAGCTGAAAGTGGTGCCATGCACTATCTCGTGAACGAGCTTACACTCACACAGAAACGTTAATGCGCGAAATAAAAACGGGTACTGTAAATGTTCCCGACAAATGAGTGGGTATGGCATTTACCTCTTTAGCAGTTGCAGTGCTGCAGCCAATTTCGTCGGTCAATGATTTGTCATTCACCGGAAGCGTTCCAAGGAACTAGTGTAGCTCCCCAATATAATTCCAGGAAACGGCACCCAGACCTGTAGACTGTTCCTTGCACAGATCTCTGCAGTAACGATGAAAGCGTAATTGTAGAAAATTTCTATGAATTGTTTGCATTTTAGCCTTGGGCTGAGTACATCACGTGGTTTTACTTCACACTTGTAAGAAAAAAATAATTCCAATCACAGCTGTTGTGGTTGAAATGCGTACTCTCAATCACATGGTGACTGGCCATTTCAGTGTGACTAGTTAGTAAAAATATTGGTTCACAGATGTTTGTACATTTTGTGTTTTTGCTATTGAAAGGGCCATAGACGGCCCTTGAACTTGCTATAGGCACCCATATTCCAGGTTTAAAGGACAAAGCATGATACCATAGTTTTGATTACCATAGCGGCTACGTATTGGCACTTGCCTTGTTTTTATCTCTCATGAGTGAGCTTTTTTTCAACGTCTCGGTGCATGTTAAGCATTTCGCATATCTTGAGCTGCTATTTTTCACATTAACTTGGCTCCTTTTACAACTTCACTAATCTTTTATGCAACGTCAAGGTGCGCTCGGCAACAGCGACATAAGCCGTACTACCTGCACAGTGTCTGCGGCACGGTGTGGCCGCTTCGAATGTCCTAAGCGAAGCGCATCTCTCTAATGTGCTAGAGCGTGAAGGTGTCTTTTACACTTTCTTCTTTCTGTGCCGATTTCTTCAGACAGAAAGAATGAACCGTAGAGTTCTGTGGCAAGAATAAACGTTAACGAGACCTCAAAATGTGTACAATCGTCACCGACACGCGCCAAACATTCAACGGCACCAGCCACGAATGGAACATATAGTTGAAAGCAATGCTAAAACAGGCGCTGTGCTAAGGCGATAAAGATGTACAAAATGCTGTTCTTGACACGATGCTTACCTCTGGGACTTTATTGCTACATCGATGCTCCATCTGGGACTTCATTGGCTTGAGCAGTTTATCAATGCCTTGTGCGAGCAGCCCCTCTCGAATGCTTGCCGCGTAATCTGTGGTATTTTTTTCGTTCGCAGTAGGTCCCCTAATGAACCTGCCAGACTTTTATGAGTGTGTGGGTGTCCCCTTCGGACCACTGCGTGCGGATCCTATTATCCAAATCCTCGGCACATGGAATAGTAAATCACGCGCGTGCATTTACGTCAACGGAATCGAAATGGCCGCAGCCGGAGCGAACGAACACGACTGACGACTGCCACAGCCAAAAGCCATAGTCGGCTATCTACTCACTGGATTAAGAGTATCTTTCTGTAACTCTGCAGTGTGATGCACTTAAACGGCATTAAAGTAATAATTATGCAATAAAATGAACATAGCATTGTTTTTTGTGAAACAATGAAAAAGATGTATTAGTTGTGAAGCCGACCGGTAGACTCGCGGTGTCCAGGGTGCGCATTCTCTTTCAAAACTAATGCGAAGGAGTTTGGCGAACTGATTCGTTTTGAAATGTCGTGTTCAATGACGGTCATTACATGTTTCCGTGTGACAGCAAACAAAGGACACTATGAGTTGATGTCATTCGTTGTAAATTACATTACATTTGTCGCGTGGCAGGTGAATTAGACAGATTGTTTTAGGTTAATTTCTTAAGTATTCACGCTCATGGTTGATTAAAAAATGTCAAACACATTCCTTGGAAGTCACAGAAATACTATGCCCACTGTGCGCAAGACATATTAACTTCTGCTTCATGACTTTTTTAGCAAGAGCTTAAAAACATATACTGGTTCAAAGAGGACTTCTAGGGACACATTTTGTTATTATGTGGCGTTAATATGTTAACATGTTAATATGTGATTATATAAGACAACGGCGTGAGGACAATGGGATGACGACGAGCGAATGGCGTGACAATGACTGTGTCACGAATCCTGTATGACGGCGATGGCTTGACGACAACGGTCTGACGAAAGTCGGATGACGTAGCCGGAGGGACAACGATGGCATGACTATGACGGGTGACTACAATATGGTTACAATCGAGTGAGAAGAAAATTTGACGTCGATTTAACGAACAAGGCGGTATGACGACGATAGAATGGCGTTAGTGAAACGGTGAGAATGATAAAACGACAGCTTGACGACAACATAACGACGACAGTGTGATGATGAAGGCGTGACCACGATGACATGAGATTTGGATAACAAAGCTGGAATCAGGAGGGTGCAACGACCACTATGCATCATAACCCTGAACACATATCTTGCCGTTGTTTGGAGTCCCCATCAAGTGACACTTAAGAGGAAGTTGGAGAGGATACAAAGACTGTCGGCGCGTTTTAATTGGTCGACGTACCGCAGGAAGTAATCGGTCACGCTGATGTTACAGCGTTGTAACTTATATCTTCTTGAGGTGCATAGAAACAAATTTAGACTGAAGATACTTTATGAAATAATGCAGGATCAACTTAAGATTGATAAGCTCAAACATCTACACGCTCAAGGCAAAGGAAACCCACGAACTAACCACGACTACGTCATAAAGCCGTACCGAACTAACAGTGATACATTTCGATACTCCTTTTTCCCGGATGCGATAGAAATGTGGAACCAATTGCCAAACGCTATTGTTAGCCTTAAAGATGTCACGGACATTGAAAATGCTGCTGAGGCGTATTTACGGGAGTTATCAATTTAGTTTTGAAGTGTCAAGTGATATGTGCCACTTGATGTTCATTGTACGTATTTTGAAGTGTGCTGAACAGCATTCAAGTGAACATCTTTTTCACTGTAAATTGAGAAGTGTTAAGCAACTTTGTTTACCTTGACATTTCCATATTTGATGTGTGTGATTGTATTGTTCTCTCTGTTATGACCCTCTATGAGGGGTGACAGTATTAATAAATAAAAAATTATCTAAGTGACCCGAGCTATTTGGACTAATGGTCGGAGTAGAATGCATGACTACTACGACAGCATCGTGAGTCAGATCACGAAGCTTGAATGACGAAGGTTGAACGACCACGAAGGAAACACTATGGCTATGTGGCAACAAATGCATGACGTCAGTATCACGACGATGGCGTGGCGACAACAACATGGCGCATTTCGGATGACAAAAATGGAATGACGGCGATGAAACGAGCACCATGACATCCCGACCCCAAGTCCATAGCTGTTGGCCCACGCTATTAGACATCTTGGGCGACTGGGTCAGGGTAGATGGCATGACGAGAGTCAGATCATAAGGCTGGAATGACGACCATGGAACGACTATGACGGCATCTCGACCAGTAGCACATACCTAGCGGCCCAAGCAGGTAGACAACTTCGTCAACTGGGTTGGCGTGAGAATCTAGACGGGTAGATAGATGGACCCAAAATGCCTGAAGTAGGAAAAGAATGCTATTCGCTATAAAAAAGGACGTGAGCTCGCCAAGAGAACGTGACGCAATCCTTCGGCTATAGTAGTGTCTAAGGCAGGGAAGGAACGTCACTAGCTGACGCTGAAGGTAGTCCAGAAAAAGAGGGACGATGGCAGAAAAGCACTTTTCTGAAGATTCCAGAAAAAGTGCCTATGCTAACAGTGACGCTTCCTTCCTCACGGAAAGAGTACAGGAAAGTTCTATTTGTTCTGTGTTCCTATAATAAATCGATTTGAGAAATTATTTCGGTAATACATTCCTTACACAGTGGCTTACAGCTTTTAGAATATATTCAAAATTTTGAATTGGGGTTGATGAAGGACATTTTATGGCTGTTAATTTGGAAGGCAATTCTTCCTCCAATTTAAATCGATAAAAGACAATGTTCAGGTTGTCCGGCCTCGCGTTCACCGGGATTTCTCAGCGGACGCGCCAACGAGAACGAATGAAGTCCCAAAAAAGTACAACGATATTTTGCAACACAACAGGCTAGACAGAAGAACTTACCCGCCACCTCACCCCAGCCTAACTAGGGAAGAGGTAGTAACCCTCAGGAAACTGCAAACCAACCGCTACATCTACGGTATTGCACCTATTCTCGCCTACTCAGCATTCTTACTTCTGCACGTACTGTGATGTCCCAGACACGATATACCACATGGTATGGGGATGTGTCGGAAAACATGGCACCATAAACACTCACACACTAACTGAAGAGCAGTGGGAGGCCAAGCTAGCAGACCCGGACCCAAAGAGACAGCGCATCCTCATCGAACGGGCACGGGAGATGGCTATGGCCCGCCGCTACCTGGAATAAGGAGGCCGTCTACCTAGGGCGCAGACTGCGCTTGCTCAGAATAAAAGTTTATTCTTTCTCTCCTGAGTGAGTTGGGGGTGACATAAGGGCGGAATCACTGCGCACTCCACGTTATCGAGTAACACTCCACGTTATCGGCTCCGCTCCCATTCTCGCATGAATGGGAGCGGAACAGCGTCGTACTCAATTTTTTTTACTGCAATGTCTTCGCAATCGGCCTACATTTTGGGGTGTGGTGATGAGTTAATTGTTTTATATAATTTGCCCGATTTCAGAGGCCAAAACTATAGTTTTGGAGGCGTATACGCCTCCGAAAGAAGTTGAATCCATGGCTTGCTAGTCTATTCATTGATTTTGCACTTGAGTTGAGTCATTATAGTATGATTCGTGCGTTCATTCATGCTGTTGCACTCTCGATACTGATACCTTGTGAAGAGCTGATGAATGTTGTTATGTTTCAAGAACTGTTTGAATTTTCCTGGGGTGAATCCAGTTCCACGGTCAGAGAGAATCTTCTTTGGCTTTCCAGCAGTGAATGTGTTTTTCAGGCAAGATAGGTAGACATCAGATGTCTAACTTTTGTGCGAAAACGCCCACACATAACGCATTGAGTTATCTATCGCCAAGAAGGTTGAAAGGCTGTTCTGCAGGTCGCAGATACTTCAGTGACCCAAATCGCTTGCTATTTGCCTTCTTGCGTCTCTGGCATGTGTCGCAATGACGGACATATATAGAAACATCACTGATAATTTCTGGCCTGTAATACTGCAGTGAAATTATGCGCAACGTTTTCTTCACGCCAACATGTAAAAACTGGCGGTGGGCTTTCTCGAGAAGTTCTAGTCAGAGGGCATTAGGGACATAGACTTTTTAATGCCTTTCCTGCTGACAATGGTGAGTCTATTTTGGATCGTGTGTTTGCAATGTGGATGGTGAGCTCTGTGGTTTTGTAGCCCTGCTATGGAAAGGAGTTGCATGACAGGGACTACGACAAAACGCGTCTGCTTCGATGTTATCGCTGCCTTACTGATGTCGGCAGTTGACATCGTACATAGATATCTTTAACTGCCACCTAAATAGGCGTCCTTGCGGATGTTTGACGTTCTTAGGCCACTCTAAGGCAGCATGGTGGGATATGGCAGTAAAAGGCTTTCCATGCAGCTAGCAATGCCACTTGTCGACAGCGTCAATTACGGCCAAGCATTCCAGCTTTCTTGTGTAATTCTGTTCGTGCTTCAGAAATTTTCGCGAATAAAAAAATAAGAGTACCTTCACACGAGTGGTGCGAAGACTAGGCAAACGGCGAAGCTGGTGACCCCACCTAGCCTTAACTTGGTTTGGACAAGTTTTTGCGAGGTTATGCTTCGCGACCCGGCCACTTTTTGCGCAAGATATTCCCGGAATCATCGACAGCCCAAGGACCAATGAACACTCGGTCATTAAAGTATCTGGACCCTTATGGACGCTCAAACGCTTTTGCTCGGTTTCGCGGGCTTGTAACTCCGGATCTTCTGCGAATCGCAGGCGTTTCGCCGCCGCTTCGATGGTGCGATACTCGCGATCGAACCAAAGTCGTCACACTCGCTCTCGCGTAGCGGCGTTCCCTCTTCTTCGGGAGTGACGCTCTTCTTCGGTCGCCCCATTTTCACGGCGGTGTGCTCGGCGTGGAGACGGTGGGGCTTTTGTGTTGCCGGTGGCAACTTGCCGCGGCGGCGACGTGGACCTATATACCTCGTGGGTCGGCGCAGTGACGTCACTACTTACCTCCACCTCTGCGCAGCCGCGGCGACCACTCCGCATGGTGCGGTGACGTCATGGCTCAGCAAAGCTAAGGCGAAGCGACGCGGCATGCGCAATGACTTCACGGCTCACGCAGCTGTGGCGAGGCTCGGCGCGATTGGCGCAGCTGGGGCAAAGCGTTCCTAGGCGACGCATGGTGCCGTCATCGCCAGGCGGAGTTTTTGCGGCGTACACTCGACGGACCATCCTCGAGCTTAAACAGCTTCTCTAGTTCACAGGGGTATGCGCCATTGCCCTTGGACCCTTTCTGCACTGCCACCAGGATCAGCCCACATTTCGGCGTTAAACCTGAGGGCCAACGCCCAGGTTAAAAACCTTCGCTGTTAATAAGCCACAAGGTGTTCGTTTCCATCGTCATCTGGTTGTTTTATCACAGCCCCGATGCTTACATTTGAAGCATTGCAGCTGTAATGAAGAGGAATACCGGGCGCTGCAGCCACATCGCCAGTCGCCCGGGAGGCGCGAGCTCGAGATTGCCTGAGCTGTTCTGGTTGAGACACGCTGCCTGCTGTTCTCTTGTCCTGTATTCATATTAGATTCTGGTGGAGGTGTTGCGGTTTTCCCCCAACCTGGAATTACGCACCCGAACTCTGCCGTCCGTCATGCCTGACGACCCCAGCCCGACATCCCCACCGGTTACTCCAGCCATCGTATTTGCCGGTGCCCAGCGTCAGCGGGATCCTGACATCTTCAGCGGCACCGATGAGAAAGACGTTGAAGATTGGCTGGAATCGCACGAATGCGCCAGCAACACCAACAAATGGGACGATCCCTTCAAGCTCAGCAACGCGATCTTCTATTTATTGGGCATCGCCAAGCTCTGGTTCAAAAACCACGAAGCCGATCTCCGCACGTGGGCTAGCTTCAAAACCAGCATCGCGGATGTTTTCGGCCGCCCTGGAGTGCGCAAACTTCGCGCTGAACAACGCCTACGACCCTTGTAAAACCCTTGTAAAAGGGTTTTACAAGGGTCGCCTACGACCCTTGTAAAAGGTCGGTCCACCAACCAAAACTGTTGGGTAAATAAACCGAAGATAACCGCGAAGTTGTGCTTCCCATTCATATATATATATATTGTACCGGAGCACATCACCAGCTCTGTGCCAGCGAGTGTGTGGAAGAAGACGTTGACGATCGTGTGGTTCGCGCTAGGTCGGTTTTCAACGAGCCAGCTTGTTTAACCGCTTCATCTAGTCTACCTGCAAAATACTCTTGTTGCATTTGGTGGAGGTGCTGGGTAGTCCCCTTCAGCGTCCTGGAACTCCGCAGCCGTACGCTACCATCTGCCTTCACGATGACCGAGGACGCCGGCCCCTCGCGAGCTTCTCCCGCTCCCACACCTGTCGTGTGCTCTGGGGTGCTTCGTATGCGTGATCCTCCAGTCTTCAGTGGCACTGACGATCACGACGTGGAAGACTGGCTGGCCGAGTATGAACGTGTTAGTGCAAACAACAAGTGGGATGACCGCGACAAGCTGACTTACGCCATCTTTTATTTTACCGGCGTGGCCCACCTGTGGTTCAAGAACCATGAAGCTGATTTTACCACCTGGTCAGCTTTCAAAGAGACCCTCGTTTCGTTTTTCGGCCGGCCAGCGGTGCGCAAGCTTCGCGCTGAACACAGCCTCCGCGGACGGTCTCAACAAATTGGTGAGACCTTCACCAGCTACATTGAGGATGTCATCGGCCTCTGTAGGCGGGCGAATGCGTCCATGTCGGAACCTGACAGAATCAAACACATAATGAAAGGCATAGACGATGACGCCTTTCATATGCTCGTGGCCAAAAACCCACAAAGCGTTACTGAAGTTATTGAACTTTGCCAAAGTTTTGACGAGCTGCGTAAACAGCGCATCTCCACACGTCGCCCTGGAATGCAAACGGCTGACGTTTCAGATTTGGCTCCCAGCACCGCTAGTATTGATTACACCTCGTTGCTGCCTCAAATTCAGCAATACGTACGCGAGGAAGTGGCACGTCAGCTCTCTCTTGTGGCATCGGTCACTGAGCCTCTCCCCCCACTGGACCAGTCGCTTCGCCGGGTTATTCAGACGCAAGTTGCTGAAGCCCTACCGTCCCCCGCTTCACCGCCGCAAGTTACGGCGCCGTTAACTTACGCTGAGGCCCTTACACGATCTCATGCCCCGCCGACGCCAGTCCCATCCAGCCCAGCCACCAACTTCTACACGCCGCCAAGTCCGGTACGGCCGGTTTACGTACCTATCTCGCATCCAAGACCACCTTTCAACCCCTGGCGCACTCCGGACAACCGGCCAGTGTGCTACGCTTGCGGTATTGCGGGACATGTTGCGCGCTTCTGTCGCCGCCGCGGACTCTATTTTCGCGATGGCGCTCCCAACCTTAGTCATGTCCCTCAACAAGCTACGCACCGTCTTACATCTGACGCCACGGACTCGTATTCACGTCGCCCCGCCTTCAGTTCACGCCGATATCCTTCTCCCCGCCGCCGCTCCCTTTCCCCCATGGTTCGCCGTTCCAACCATGCCCAGGAGGAAAACTAACAGCCGCAGTTCCTGAGGCAAGAACTGCGCCGTCGTCGAAATTTGCAAGGCCTCTTCTTTCGCCGCCTAACGAGATTGTAGTGTTTATAGACGGTGTCGCGACGAACGCTCTTGTCGACACAGGAGCAGCTGTTTGTGTGATTAGTGAGACTCTCTGCCGCAAACTGAACAAAGTGACGACTCCGCTTTTTGATATTTCGCTACGCACAGCGAGCTCGCAGCACGTGAAGCCTTCGGCCACCTGCACCGCTCGTGTTTTAATTCAGGATGCGCTCTACATCGTCGAATTTGTCGTCCTTTCTCATGCATCGCATGCCGTTATCCTGGGCTGGGACTTCCTTTCCGCGCATCATGCAGTTGTCGACTGCGCTCGTGCACAACTCGCCTTGTCTCCGTTCTGTACCGCAACCGTCGATGACCGTCGCCCGTCTGCTAAAGTGGTTGTCGCTGCTGACGTCGTCATCCCTGCTTTCTCTGTCGCCTTAGTGTCCGTCACCTGTGACGCTGTCCCCAATTCAACTGCACTTTTTGTACCGTCTGAGAAATGTGCGCGTCGCCGGGACGTTGTCCTACCGTTCGCAGTCGTCACACTTGATGATGATTCCAGTGCAGTTTACGCGTGCAATCCGTTTCCCTGCCCTTCAACTCTATTACGTGGCGAATCTGTTGGGCGTCTCGACACTTTTGATGCCATCTTTCCGTTTGATGCGCCTTGCGATACGGCCCGATATATATATATATATATATATATATATATATATATATATATATATTGTGACGGGGTGTCAGATAGATAGAAGCGGGACAAGATTTATAAACAGGGACTGTTGGCAGAGATTGCCAAGATGGCTGAACACGCGCAGCGTCCCCCAGCGATCGTCGTCTTCTTCCTTGATGCAAGGAGGCGGCCCGTAACATGTAACCGCCCCGGCGGGCTGAGCGCCGTCTCGGCGCAGACTAATTACACGAGGAGGCGACGGAAAAGTACGACTTCAGTCGGGATACGTGTACGACGTCACGAGATGGCAGGGTAGATGGTGAAGAACGGTTCAGTGGCGTGATCTCATAGTTCACGTCACTAAGTTGCCGTAAAACCTTGTAAGGTCCGGTGTAACGCGATAAATGTTTTTCAGAGAGACCGACGCGACCAGTAGGAGTCCAGAGAAGCACAAGAGATCCCGGAGAAAAGCAGAGGTGCCGGTGGCTGCGGTCATAACGGTCCTTTTGGCATAACTGGGAGTCGGAGAGTCGTTCATGAGCGAGCTGACTTGCCAGATGGGCTCGCGCGGCAGCATCGCGGGCATACTCCGTGGTATGTTGCACAACAGAAGGTAGTAGCGTGTCAAAAGGCAATGCAGGGTGGTGTCCATACAGCAGGTAAAATGGCGAAAAACCGGCCGTGTCCTGACGGCAGTAGTTGTACGTGAACGTGACGTATGGCAAAGCACTCTCCCTGTCGCTATGATCGTCAGACATGTACATCGACAGCATATCGATTGACGTGCGGTACAGCCTTTCGGTGAGCCCGTTGGTCAGCGGGTGGTACGCAGTAGTGAGCTTGTGCTCCACAGAACCGGAACGAAGGAGGTCATCGACAACTTTCGACAAGAAGTAGCGGCCTCGGTCTGTGAGCAGTTGCCGAGGGGCACCATGAAGGAGTAAATCGGCGACTTCAGTGGCGCAACTAATCGGCAGAGCTCGCGTGATGGCAAAACGCGTAGCGTAGTCGGTCGCAACTGTGATCCACTTCTTCCCTGAAGCAGACGTAGGAAATGGACCGAGGAGGTCAAGACCGATGCGGTAGAATGGCTCCTGGGGTATGTCAATAGGATGCAGAAGGCCTGCAGGCAACCCCGAGAGCCGTTTACGTCGCTGACAAAGGTCACACGCAGCAACGTAGCGTCGAACAGATCGGTACAGACCAGGCCAGAAAAACCGGCGCCGCACGCGATCGTATGTGCGGGATACGCCAAGATGGCCAGCGGTCGGAGCATCGTGGAGTTCTTTGAGAACCGTAGCACGAAGATGCTTGGGGAGAACAAGCAGAAGATCTGGGCCGTCGGGAGTGGTACTACGACGGTAAAGAATATCGTCGTGAAGCTCAAACAGACGAAGCAATGGGTCGGGCTTACGAGAATGGAGGCGGCCAATTATGGATCGTAACGTGTCGTCACTTTGCTGTTCAGCGCGTATGTTGGCCAGATCTGTAATAGCCATGACTAAATCACCGGTATCACGTTCGGCGGTGTCGGGAGGGTCGACAGGGTAGCGTGATAAACAGTCATCATCTTGGTGCATCCGGCTAGATTTGTAGAGAACGTCAAAAGTGTACTCCTGTAGTCGTAAAGCCCAGCGACCAATCCTTCCTGTAGGATCTTTCAGTGACGAGAGCCAGCAAAGGGCATGGTGGTCCGTGACGACGGAAAACGTTCGGCCGTACAAATAAGGGCGGAATGTCGCCACAACCCAGACCAAAGGGAGGCATTCGCGCTCAGTTATCGAATAATTCCGCCCCGACGACGAGAGAAGGCGGCTGGCGTAGGCAATGACACGGTCCTGGTCGTTTTGGCGTTGGGCGAGTACTGCACCTATGCCATGGCCACTAGCGTCGGTGCGAACTGTAGGAGCTGACGGGTCATAATGCGCCAAAATGGGCTGTGAAGTCAGTAAACTGACCAGGGTGCTGAATGCGGCAGCTTGTGCACGATCCCAGGAAAAACAGATGTTCTTGAGTAGGTCAGTAAGCGGCCGGGCAATGTCGGCAAAATTCCTAACAAAGCGGCGGAAGTAGGAACACAAGCGGACAAAGCTCCGTGCATCGCTAACTGAGCGAGGAACAGGAAAGTCTCGGACGGCACGCACCTTGTCGGGGTCAGGTTGGACACCGCTAGCACTAACAAGGTGACCGAGAACGGTGAGGTGACGCCGAGCGAAACGACACTTGGAGGAGTTAAGTTGTAGGCCAGCGCGGCGAAACACATCAAGAATGGCCGACAAGCGGGTTAGGTGGTCCTCAAAAGTAGGCGAAAAGACAATCATGTCATCTAGATAGCATAAACACGTAGACCACTTATAGCCCGGAAGGACAGAATCCATCATTCGCTCGAAGGTCGCGGGGGCATTACACAATCCAAAAGGCATAACCTTGAATTGGTAAAGTCCATCTGGGATGACGAACGCAGTCTTTTCGCGGTCCATGGCATCCACGGTAATCTGCCAGTATCCTGAGCGTAGGTCGATGGCGAAAAAGTACGTGGCGCCGTGGACGCAGTCTAAGGCGTCATCGATTCGGGGCAGGGGGTATACGTCCTTGCGTGTGATGTTGTTCAAGTGTCGGTAGTCAACACAAAAGCGCCAGCTGCCGTCTTTCGTTTTTACTAGTACCACAGGGGACGCCCACGGACTGGAAGACGGTTCGATAACGCCTTTTGCGAGCATTTTGTCAACTTCGCCTTGGATCACACGACGTTCGGCGAAGGAGACACGATAGGGACGGCGGCAGATATAGGGCTCGCGTTCCCCGTGTCGATGCGGCGTTGGACAACAGCAGGGATCATTCCGACAAAGACATCGTGCGGCGAACTGCTTGTGGTACAAATGAAGGACGAACTGGAGGGACTGGTGGGATCCAACGCGCAAATGTCTTCAGCAGCAGTGATGGCGGCGAGTGACATACCTGCCGGAATCAGTTGAGGGGAGGCGCTGAAATTTAAAATAGGAATGATGATGCGGTTGTCGGTGACCGTCACGACGGTGTTAGGCACGGCGGCGTTCTTGGTGAGCAGAACGTCTGTTACCGGGGATAGCACGTAATTGCAATGCGCGACGGGAGGGTTCGAGACCATGGCGTTATACATGGCGACTTGCAGGGGCATGCGCACATAGTCCAGAGAGCAGAGACGGGCCGAAGGCGTGGTTTGGGCATCGGCTAGGAGCGGTAGTTCGAGCTGCAGGTGGCCAGTTGCACAGTCAATTAGGGCAGAATGAGTTGCGAGAAAGTCCAGACCAAGTATAACGTCGTACGGACATTGCTCAAGAACGGCAAATAAAACAGAAGTTGGGTGGCTGGCGATGGTGACGCGGGCGGTGCACATGCCAAGGATGGTGGGAGTTCCTCCATCGGCACGCTTACAACGTGGGAAACAGCAGGTGTGACCACCTTCTTTAGGCGACGGTGAAGACCAGAGCTCATGACAGAAATAGAAGCCCCTGTGTCGACAAGTGCAGAAACAGTCACGCCATCAACGTCAACGTCCAACACACAGCGTCGAGTCGGCAGAGTAACTAGAGGGTTTTGGGGCAGAGTGGTCGATGCACCGATACCTCGGGGCACTGCATCGCTTAGTTTTCCGGAGTGAAGGAGCCACGGTTGATCGCCGACGGGGCGCGGCGAGGTGGCGGGGAGCGGAAGGACGGACGGCGGTACGGTTGCGAACGCGACTGGTGACCTCTAGATGACGGCGAGCGGCTGGACCATGTCGTGACAGCGTCAGGATTGTATGGGTGTGCCGCAGATAGTGGCTCAAAAGGACTGCGATCAAGGTGGCGAGCATGGCCAAAGGATGGAGTACGTTGCGGGAACGACCAGCGGTTGTTACAGTAGCGAGCAACGTGCCCGACACGGCGGCACTTAAAGCAGATAGGCCGATCATCTTCAGTTCGCCAATCAGCAGGGTCTCGAGATCGTGGAGCGTACCGTGGATACCGAGGGAACGACGTCGGGGCCCCGGAAGCGGGTGTAGGGCTGACAACGGCGCAAGCAGCGTGAACACCGAGATTCGCGAGTTCGTTTCGCACGATGGCTTGAATGAGCGAAACCGCTGGTGCGCTCTAGTCGCCGGCGTTAGAGCTGGTAAAGAGGTTAGCGGGAACCATTGCCTCGATTTCGCGGCGGACAATCTTCGTCAATTTGGCCGAAGGCGGCGAAAGGTTTGATTGCGGTCGCTCTTCACACGAAGACGTTGCAGCGGTGTTGGGAAGCCGGTTGCATGGTCGTTCATTACGGCGGCTCTTAGCCTTCTCGAAGCGCTGACACTCCTCGATCGTGGCATCCACGGTAGCACAATTTCTGCACATCAGCAAATTTAATGCGTCGTCCGCTATCCCTTTCAGGACGTCGCCAACCTTGTCAGACTCTGGCATGTTACTGTCAGCTTTACGGCACAGCGCCAGTGCATCCTGTATATACGACAAGTATGATCCTGTGGACATCTAGGCGCGGGTTGAAAGCTGTTGCTTCGCAGCGATTTTCGACTGGAGGCCCTACCGAACAGGTCACGGAGCTTTTGTTTGAATGTATCCCAGCTCCCAAAGTCGGCCTCGTGATTGTCATACCACAACTTCGCCGTTCCACTAAGATAAAACACCACATTGGCCAGCATGACTGTCAGGTCCCAGTGGTTGGAATCGCTCACCCATTCGTACAGCGTAAGCCATTCCTCCACGTCGATACCATCGGTCCCGTTGAACGTTCCAGGGTCTCGGGGTTGGACTATTACAATCCGTGTCCGCGGCGAAGAAGCAGATTCTGGTTGGTGTTCCATGGATTGCCAAGATGTCTGAACACGCGCAGCGTCCCCCGGCGATCGTCGTCTTCTTCCTTGATGCAAGGAGGCGGCCCGTGACAATATATATATATATATATATAGATGCAAGGAGGCGGCCCGTAACATTATATATATATATATATATATATATATATATATTGTGAGCGAAATATAAATACTTCATATTCTTCACCTGTACATAATCATCATCACTGTGCGCGTCATCTTCGTTCAGCGCTTGGCTCAGCCAAATAAACGCGACGAGACAACAGCTGTGCTGCTGCCTTACAAAGTGGTGGAGATTGATTTCGATCCCCTAGTCCTCTACGACGTCGAGTTCCACTGGAGCTTCGTTCGGGTCGCCGTTTGCTCCGCCTGTCCACTGCCATGACCCAAGTACCGCAACCCGGAGCCTCCGGCATCACCCCCGCTGCCCCCCAGCCAGTCGCCTCCGTATGGACCGTTACCGCCCCGCAGCGTGACCCCACTATATTCTCTGGTCTCCCGCGCGACGACGTCGAGGACTGGCTGGAGAACTATGACCGGGTGAGTGAGTACAACCACTGGGACGACACTCAGAAGCTTCGCCACGTCGCCTTCTACTTGTCCCATGTCGCGAAGACGTGGTTCTTTAACCATGAGAGGGCTTCGCCCGATTGGACCACCTTCCAGCACCAAGTCTGGAAGATTTTCGGAACGCCATCCATCCGTTCTGAAGTTTCAAAGCGGCACCTCGATGCGCGCATGCAACAACCAGGGGAGACGTACACTTCGCCTCGACGCGGCAATGAGCGAGACCGATCGCGTTCGACACATTTTAAAAGGCATTGGACACGTTGCGTTTAACGCACTAGCAGTTAAAAACCCCACCACCGTAGACGATGTCATCGCGACCTGCCAGCATCTGGATACCCTACAAGCCATCTGATTACAGCCAGACGTCTGTGACACGCGACCTTCTTCGGATGCCGATTTGCGCACGTTGATTCGGGCTCTGATCCGCGAAGAGCTTCAAGCACAAGGCCTGCCGTGCTCTGCTGTTTCCCCAGCTCACTCTACGTCCACTGGGCTACGAGACATCATCAAAGACGAGCTGTCTTCCTTGGTTTCCGCTGTACGCCCTGACCCTCCGACACCGCCAAATCCGCCACTCACGTACGCCCAAGTTGCTGCCATGCAGCGTTCCGTCGCTCAGCGTGCCCTTCCGGTTCCTCAGAACGACGTCGCAGCCTTTACACCACGTGCACCTGTACCTGCATTTTACGCCCCCTGGCGCTCCTGCCGCCCAATCTGTTATTATTGTGGCATTCCAGGCCACATCTCGCGGTTTTGTCGAAAGCGCCAGCAGGACGAACGCCGCGGCTACGATGCTTACGAGAGGGATCTGGTGTCCTTTCCGAGCCAATACCAGCGCCGCTCTTCAACACGTTCCTTCTCCCCACCCGCTCCACCCGACGCTCCTCGAAACTACCATCCAGGACGCCGCCGCTCTCCTTCCCCTCTCCGACGCTCAACATCGCCACTCCAGCCAGTCACCCATACCGACTACCACTCGGAAAACTAGATGGTGCAGTTTTTGGAGGGGAAGCTGCATCGCTCGGACAAACAACACCTCCTGAGAGCCTGGCCAATTTGTTATTAGTGTATGCTGAAGGTGTGCCTGTTCGAGCATTAGTTGATACGGGCGCCCCTATTTCTATTATTCATGCCGATTTGTGCTCTCGTCTACGCAAGGTCACTACACCTTACCATGGCACTCCATTACGTAGCACGAACAACCGTACGATACGGCCATCGGCACAGTGTACCGTTCGAGTTTTTATTGATGGGATTCGCCACAATATTCCGTTCGCAGTGCTGCCTTCCTGCGCTTATATGCTCATTCTTGGTTGGGACTTTCTTTCTGCCGCTGCCGCTTTCATCTCTTGCCGACAACGCCTTGTCCACATGCGCGAGACCGATGACACCGACAAGGGGCCTCAGTCCCGCCACCGTCTGCGAACCGTAGCCGATTGTGTGGTCCCACCTGGCCAAGAGCAACTTCTTGTGATTGCTTCCGACGTAATTGACAATGGCGATGTTCTAGTCACCCCATCAGCCCGTTGCCTCTCCAAAGGAATTGCACTAGCGTCGAGTCTCGTTCGATTCATCAACGGCACGGCCCTTCTCACAGTGCTCAACGTCACAAATGAGCCGATTTTGCTTCCCAAAAGTGCTGTCGTGGTTTACGGTGTGGACACACAGCCTGTCTCGGGGATGGCTACGAGTACTGGTACTGCAGAACCACGCCCACCTGCAGCTGCTGCTCCTTCTACTGCTCTCGCCAGCGCAATCAGTACGGATCTGACTCCGCAGCAAGCACATCAACTACTGGCCTTGTTGTCGAAACATAAATCTTGCTTCGACGTACACTCACCTCTCTTGGGGCAGACTTCCGCGGCAACTCATCGCATACACGTCGATAGAAGTTCTATAATCCGCCATCGACCATACCCCGTTTCTTCCGCCGAACGCGAGATAATCGACAAGCACGTTGCCGACATGCTCGAGCGAAATATCATCCGCCCCTCCGCCAGCCCTTGGTCGTCACCCGTCGTTTTGGTGCGCAAAAAAGATGGCTCAGTGCGATTTTGTGTTGATTACCGTGCCTTGAACAAAATAACCCGAAAAAAAGTATATCCTTTGCCTCGCATTGACGACGCCTTAGATTCATTGCAAGGCGCGGAATACTTTTCCAGTCTTGACTTACGCTCGGGTTATTGGCAAATTCCGATGCATGAGGCCGACAAGGAAAAAACTGCCTTTGCAACACCTGATGGACTGTACGAATTTAACGTCATGCCTTTAGGCCTCTGCAATGCACCAGCAACCTTCGAATGATGGACACTGTTCTGCGGTGCCTTAAGTGGAAGTCTTGTTTGTGCTACCTTGACGACATAGTCATATTTTCTTCAACCTTCCAACTCCACTTGCAGCGCCTCGATGAAGTTCTGGCGTGTCTCTCTGCTGCTGGTCTTCAGCTGAATACCAAAAAGTGCCACTTTGCCAGCAAGACTATTAAAGTACTGGGCCACCTCGTAAGCAAAGACGGCATTCAGCCTGACCCCGAAAAGATTACCGCCGTCCTCCGTTTCCCGAGGCCCCAACGCTCCAAAGAACTTCGCAGCTTTCTTGGCCTGGCTTCTTACTTCCGGCACTTCATACGTGACTTCGCTACCATCGCGGCTCCGCTTCATCGACTCCTTCCTTCAGGAACTCCATACGTATGGTCAGACGAGTGCCAAGCGGCTTTTGACACTTTAAAGCGTGCCCTCACGTCTGAGCCAGTGATTTGTCATTTCGATGAGTCCGCCCCCACTCTACTCCATACTGATGCCAGTGGCCATGGAATCGGCGCTGTTCTTTTGCAACGACAACGTTTTGAGGAACGCGTGGTCGCATACGCAAGTCGGACGCTAACATCGGCCGAGAAAAATTATACAATCACTGAGCAGGAGTGCCTCGCCGTTGTTTGGGCCATCCAAAAATTCCGACCGTATTTACACGGCCGCCACTTTACGGTCGTGACCGACCACCACGCCTTATGCTGGTTGTCGACGTTAAAGAATTTATCTGGCCGTTTAGGTCGCTGGATACTTCGTCTGCAAGAATATGACTTCGACGTCACGTACAAATCCGGCAAGAAACACCACGATGCAGATGCTCTCAGCCGCTTTCCGTTACCACCACAGTCCGACGTTCCCGGCCTGCCTCCTTCCGTCACCGAGCTTGTAAACGCGTCCTCTGCAGTTCCTTCACTCGCCGCTCTCAACGGTCTTCCTTCCTTCCACCCTGAGATGTTCGCGTCCCACCAACGCGACGACGCTTACTGCCACTCAAAAATGGAACGCCTTCACGGCTCATCTCGTCCTCCTAACGCGCGAGCCCGTCGCCAGTTACAGAATTTCAAGTGTGAAAACTCAATCCTCTACCGGTATGTCTTCCACCCCGAAGGACAGCGCTGGGTTCCTGTCACTCCTCGATCTCTCAGGGAACAGATATTGAAGACATTTCGCGATGATCCCACGGCTGGACATCTCGGCTTTCACAAGACCTATGAACGCATCCGCAGTCGTTTTTCCTGGCCTGGACTTGCCACCTGCGTAGCGAAACACGTCGCTTCTTGCTCGCTCTGCCAGCAACGCAAACGGCCCACTTCACCTCCGGCTGGACTGCTGCAACCTCTTCCCTGTCCTGACGCTCCATTCGGAGTCATCGGGATTTACCTCTACGGACCGCTGCCATTATCAGCTAGCGTCAAGAGATGGGTCGTCACTGCAGTTGACCACTTGACCAGGTACGCCGAAACAGCTGTGCTACCTTCAAGATCCGCGGAGGAGATTGCGACTTTCTTCCTGGAGGCCATCTTTCTACGACATGGAGCGCCACGCGTCCTTTTGAGTGACCATGGCAAGGCGTTTCTGTCGAAGCTACTCGAGGACGTCCTCCGCACATGCAACACCATCCATAAGACGACTACCAGCTACCATCCTCAGACGAATGGCCTCACAGAGCGCTTCCATCGAACTCTCTCTGACATTATCTCCATGTACATCAATGCTGACCACACCAACTGGGATACCATCCTGCCATTCGTGACTTTTGCCTACAACACCGCTGCACAGCGCACTACTGGCTACTCACCATTCTTTCTAGTTTACGCGCGTCAACCGACCTCTCTCCTCGACGTCTCTTTTTTTGAAGCCCCCGTGAAATTGTCGGCGTCAGTGAGTGAGCCGATAATATCTCGCCTTGCCGCGTGTCGCCATCGCGCCCGCCTGAACAACGAGGCAAGTCAACAGGATAGGAAGACTCGCTACGATGCATTTCACCGCGTCGTTCAGTTCAGCCCCGGGATGAAGTATTATTGTGGACACCCACTCGAGTTCCTGGCCTGTGCGAAAAGTTTCAGTCGCGTTTCATAGGGCCCTACACTGTTGTAGAGCAAACTTCGCCAGTGAACTACCGCGTCACTCCCGTTGTCACGCCTGCCTCCGATGGCCGCTACCGTGGCACAGAAATTGTCCACGTTTCGCGCCTAAAGCCATTCCAACGACGTACCGTACCGCTATAACCAGCGGCCAGGTTGGCCGCTTCCGCGCGAGGGGGTAATTAGTGTGAGCGAAATATTAATCCTTCATCTTCTTCACCTGTACATAATCATCATCACTGTGCGCGTCGTCTTCGTTCAGCGCGTGGCTCAGCCAAATAAAGGCGACGAGACAACAGCTGTGCTGCTGCCTTACAATATATATGGGGAGAGAAGACGCTTGACAACATAGTTACATGATATACACAACGGGCAGAAGACACACATACAAGGTGAAGCCCGTGCGCGTGACTATCGGCGATCGTCGCCTTTGTCCGTCCTGTCATCATCGTTCGCTACTGCAGCGCCAGTAACATGACCCCCGGCGGCGAAGGCGCTGTCCCAGCGCTTGGTAGGTCCGAATGATATCGCTTCAGTCTAGCGCCGTGAACGATATTAGAGGGGGATCGCAGTGTGGAGGTATCGAGAGGTTTTATCTCGTACGTGACGTCTGTCACTTGACGCAAGACACGGTACGGGCCTGAATAAGGCGAAATAAGCTTCTCACTAGGACCACGTCGACGTTCTCATTTCCAGAGAAGCACGATGTCACCAGGGTTCAATTGGACATTGCGGTAACGAACGTCATATGCGCGTCGTTCCTTTTCCTGGGAAGTGGTCAGACGCAGGAATGCAATCTCAACTGCCTCTGCAGCTATAGATATGTCATCACGAGCTGATTCTGACGTTGTATCGAGAACGGCTGGGAGTGATCTTGTCAAACGGTAATTAAAGGTCTCGTCCGTACAATGGAAAAAATGGGGAGAAACCAGCAGAATCATGGCTGGACGTATTGTAGGTGAATGTGACAAACGGCAGAGCGGCATCCCTGTCACGGTGGCCGTTAGAGACGTGCATAGCGAGCATTTCTGTGATAGTTCTATAGAGTCGCTCTGTGAGGCCGTTTGACTGAGGATGATACGCCGTTGTAAACTTGTGATTTCTAGCTCAGGTGTGCTAGATGTACTGGAAAACTTGTGAGAAAAGGGAAAAAGGCTAGAGATGTGCATATCGAGCATTTCTGTGATAGTTCTATAGAGCCGCTCTGTGAGGCCGTTTGACTGAGTATGATACGCCGTTGTAAACTTGTGCTTTCTAGCTGAGGTGTGCTAGATGTACTGGACAACTTGTGAGAAAAAGGCCCCGGTCGGTAAGGAGTTGTCGAGGAGCACCGTGGTGAAGTATCACAGCTTCGAAAAGTAAGCGATGTCGGTTGCACAACAGGTAGGGAGAGCCCGCGTGATCGCGTTCCGGGTAGTGTAGTCCGTGGCAACTGCTATCCACTTGTTCCCACTAAGCGATAGAGGAAAAGGGCCAAGTAGATCAAGACCAACCCGAAAGAATGGCTCAGATGGTATTTCAATGGGCTGAAGATGGGCAGCTGGTAGAGCTGCTGGTTTTTTTGCGGTGCTGACAAGATTTATAGAAAGTGACGTACCGGCAAACGGAACGGTAAATACCGCGCCAAAGGAAACTCCCAGATGACCAATGGTAGGAACATCATGCAACTGTGCGAGTACAATATCACGCATATACTTGGGAACGACCAGCAGCAGTTCAGGACCATCAGGGTGCATGTTACAACGGTACGATATGCCATCTTGCAGCAAAAACATGCACACAGAGAAAAAACTTGTCCGGTCCATCAGGCTGAGAATGATGTCTCTCAGGTAAGCGGCACGTCGTTGCTCATTGGCGATATCGCCAAACGTGGTAAGCGCGTGGACGCAAGTTGACTCGCCAGTCTCAGAAGATCTGGTGGGTCTACTGGATGACGTGACAGGCAACCAGCGTCTTCATGGAGTCGGCCTGTCTTATACACCACTATGTAAGAATACTCTTGTAGCCGTATAGCACACCGACCGAGACGGCCAGCTCGATCATTGAAGGACGAAAGCCAGCATAGGGCGTGGTGATCGGTGATCAGGGGCGGATCCAGGTTTTTTCTGAGGGGGGGGGGGGGGGTCAGCTTCTGTCAATGATGATGATGATGATAGTAGCCTTTCTTTTTTACCGAAATTTACCGTTTTCGTCACTATAAACCCTCGTTTTATACGGCTAAAGCAACACCTGTGGCCGTCCGTGGTGGCTCAGTCAGCTCAGGCGTTGAGCACGAGATCGCGGGATCAAATCCCGGCCGCGGCCGCCGCATTTCGACGGAGGCGAAATGCAAAAACGCCCGTGTTCTTGCGTTGTAGTGCAGGTTAAAGAACCCCAGGTGGTCAAAATTAATCCGGAGCCTTCCACTACGGCGTGCCTCATAATCAGAACTGGTTTTGGCACGTAAAACCCCAGAAAGAGGAAGAAGATCTGTAGCGAAGCCAGGTATTGGTTTCTCTGAGCTTGTAGGAAAAGGACGTTACCCAATACAGCCATGTGCTTGGCGGCTGCGCCTGATAATACAGGGTGTTCAAAACTAAGCTTTATGGTTTTCTTAAAGTTAGGCACTGGGAGGCACGCGAAGACCACCTGTGCAAATAAGTTATGTGGCTAGGGGGCACAAAGTGTGATGATAATTATCGCTGTGAGCAGCCAAATTAACTAAAATTGAACAATTATTTTTTGTTGACTGCAGTAAGTGAATATGTTTGTACTAAAAACTTAGAGAGAGTCGAGTTTCTACACAGTATCAGTCGGAAGAATTATTCTAGGGTGTCCGTGCTCCGAGATATCAGACTACAAATTTCAATTGTTGTACTGCGCAGAATAATCGAGAATAAAGACGCGACAAATGTCATGAATTCCCGTGAATGATCATGAAACACAGTGACCACTTCTGTGGAGAGATGGCGGTGCCATCTTCTCTCTTGAGTCGTGGTGGTGTGTTGACTAGAGGAACGTTCTTGAATACGGTCGTAACGCTCCGCTCCAACGCAGCAACCACTACGCTGGTTGTTTACGATATGCCAATCACCGCGTATGAAGACTCACGACGCCACCTACAAGAATAACGATGTGGCGTAGTAGGCGAGAGCGCGAGCCAGCGTCTCCATGTTTTGTTTCCCACGCGACGTCATCCTTTTACACAAGGCGCGCATCTGCTCCCGTTTCTCTAACCACGCGACGCCATCCTAGGCCCGCGCGCTGGCGTTGGCTGCTGACGTCACGCTCCCCCACTTGGCAGCCGCGGCTCGAGGCTTCACCCCGCTCCGCGAGAACGCCCACTCAGATAAACGAATCGGGCGGGCTTGAGCCTCCTATGCCTAATGTACGACAATAAAACTGCGAAGTCACAATGAAAAACTTGTAGCGTACGAACGGTACTGTGCTCGTACTGGATATTGTCAACGTGTAACTGTGATCACAATGAGTGCTACACGTAAAAAAAGTTGCCTATGCGTAGTTCTTAGTTTAGCTGTTAGTTGTTATTATTTATATATGAACACTTCAGCAAGTAATCTCTTTCATTAAGCAGGTTGGTCGCGGAACCGATGACAGCCAATGAGGCAACCGTTGACACCCCAAGGGGAAACTAAGTTAATCAGGCGCGAACGCGCTCGAGCGGACCTCGGCGTGTTTGGCAAAAGGGACGTCCCCTCGTTCATTCGACGCCACCGACGGGACGAGTAAGGCACGGCAGGCGCCAGGAGGTTCAAGGTGTTCATGAGAAAAAATAACTACGGCAACTTCGCGACACCACACTCCTAGGGAATACAACTAAGCTTGTGAGCGAGCTAGCTTTACTTTTACATGGCTAATATCACTGGTACTCGCCAAAATAACTTTTGAAGAATGCTGGTGGCCGTATTTTTTTGCGACAGGGCCATCCCCTGGTCAGCGAGGGGGCGATGCAGAAATCTGAGGGGGGGGGGGGGGGTCAGGACATCTGGACATCCCCCCTGGATCCGCGCCTGTCCGTGATAACCGTGAAAGGCCGTCCATACAAGTAGGAGCAAAATTTACCCACTGCCCAAACGAGGGTGAGGCATTCGTGTTCGGTGATTGAGTCATTCCGTTCGGCTGGTGACCGAAGACGGCTAGCGTACGCAATGACACGGTCGCAACCGTGCTGTCTTTGTGCCACAACAGCGCCGATATCGCGGCCGCTGGCATCGGTGCGAACTTCTGTTGGAGCGGAGACGTTAAAGTGGACGAGAATCAGTGGCGGCGTGAATCGCGCCGTCAGCTCAGCGAGTGCACTAGCTTGTCCGGGACCCCAGACAAACCCCAGACGAAGATCGCGTCTTTCTTAAGAAGTTTGGTTAGAGGGCGTGCAATGCCATTAAAATGTAGCACGAATCTGCGAAAGTAGGAGCAGAGGCCTACAAACCTTCGAACGTCGTTGGCGCAGGTCGCCACAGGGAAATCATTGACTATGCAAACTTTATCCGGATCGGGACAAACGCCGGAAGATTCGATGAGGTGTCGGAGCACAGTAAGTTGCCGGCGGCTGAAGTGACATTTCGTGCAATTGAGCTGAAGTCTCGCCTTGCGAAACACTGAAAGAACTGTCGAGAGATACGCGAGGCGTGTGTTAAAAGTCGGCGAAAAGGCAATGACATCATCTAGGTAGCACAAGCATATTGACCACTTTAAGCCGTAAAGGTGGCCGTAAAGGAGGGCTTTGAATCTAGCGGGAGCATTGCATAGCCCGAATGGCCTCACCTTAAACTGATAGAGCCCATCAGGTGCAATAAACATCGTCTTTTCATGATCCATGTCATGAACAGCAATCTGCCAATACCTAGAACGAAGTTCTATCGAAGAAAAATGCCTGGAACCACTGAAGCAGTCATGGGTGACATCTATCCTAGTTAAGGGGTACACGGCCTTTTTTGTTACTTCGTTAAGTTCCGGTAGTCGATACAGACGCGCAAGGTGTCGTCCTTTTTATAACGAGCTCGACAGGAGATGGCCATGAGCTCGAAGAAGGTTCGATGATATCACGGGCAAGCATTTTGTCAACTTTCTTCTGTATAACTTGGCGCTCACCGGAGGAGACACGATAGGGGCGTCGGTGTATGGGTTTGGCATCGTCAGTGCGAATTCGATGCTTGACAACTGTTGTTACGCCCAGTGGTTAGTGATTGAGATCAAAAAAGTTGTCGCAGTTTCGCCTGAAAGGCGAAGCATCAATTGCGATAGCAAATTTGTAGAGAGCTATACGGAGTAATGATAGTAGCTTTATCAGCTGTATAAACTTGGACATGCAGCAGCACCGGCAACACGCAGAACTGTTGTCGACGCCATCGGCGTTTTGCCCGCGTTCGCACAAAATGCGTGCGGCGTTGGTGACTGTTGACGGAGCCTCTGATATAAATAGGCACTTGGTGCCGCAGCTAAACGTCCGCTCCCTTCCCTCCCCCTCCCCGCCCCCCCCCCCCGCCACGGCCTTTCGTGCGGCAGAAGAAGGCGCGTTTGATCTACATATATGCTGATTGTAAAGGAGGAAAGAGACGCCTACTTCTGCAGCCCTTAAGGGAGCACGGCACAGAACGCGCGTTTGTTCTCCGCCGTACGTTCACTCCCCGTGAAAGCGCGCGTCCCTCGCGCCCTTTCACTCGCACATACAGCGTTCGGCGGCGCGCTGCGACGATTTCATCTCCATTGACGTCATACGGAACCTCACGGCGACGGCGACGCCGACGGCAGAAATCTGCTTTGGAGTGTCCATATAATTGCTATCGCAATAAAATGTCCTGGTAGAACATGAGCAGGCAACGAACAGCGTCCACTGTTCGGCTGGGAGGTCAGCGGCGATCATCTTCGTTATGTGATCTAACATCATGGCGTCCGAATCAATAGCGGGAGGAGGCGATGCAGGATCAGTTAAGACGGAAACACGACAAACGCAGCTAGGGTTGCACTAAAATACTAAAAAAAAAACATGAGCTACGTTTGCAAGATCCAGAAGCGGATACCTCAAGTGATACCCTGGGGTATCACTTGAGGGCACAGTCCAAAATTCACAATAGGGAGACATGCGGCATTGCTCTCTATACTGATGACCGAGTGCGGGAACATGACATTCTGCGAACAGAGAACGGTATTGTTGGGAGACGCGATATAATCGCCATCGTTCACAGGAGGATCAGGAGAGGCGTCGATGTACGTCACAGGTAAATGTGGTAGGTGAATATAATCGGCGGTACACAGTTGACTCGACGGAGGCTCACAAGGCTCAACGGCACGAGGTAAGGTAAGCTGGACAACACCTCCAGAGCCGTAAATTAGAGCCGAATGTGCCGAAAGAAAATCAACTCCTAAGATGATTGCATATCGTCACTGATCCAAGGCGTAAAACAAAACTGAAGTGTGGCGTCCAGCAACAGTGACACGGGCGGTACACAACCCAGAAACAGCCGGCGTCGCACCATCAGCTACGCGGAATACAGCGACCGGAGCAGGGGTAAGAACTTTCTTCAGAGGAGTACGGAGGTTTGAGTTAATGACCGATATGTGGGTGCCGCTCTCAATGAGTGAGATGACAGGCGTACCGTCCACGTCTACGTTGATGAGGTTGTGATGTCCAGGTAGTGTGAGCAGAGGAATTTCGGGTCGGATCGTCGTGGCAGGCTCACCTCTCGGAGCTGCGTCCGTCAGTTTTCCCATGAGCGGCGGAAGTATGAGGGAGAAGGAGAGCAACGACGCAATGGTGAGCGGGACAGGCGTCGGGATGGCGAAGGGATCGTGGTGGCCATGATAACGGAGCGCTGTCGTCTTCATTGTCCTTTCTGTCCTTTCGTCCTTTTGTCATTTTGAATTCAAGCGTCGGCAAGATTGCTTGTAATCTATGTTTGTATGAGTGTACTTGTATGTTCCCACCCTGCTAAGATCTTGTAAAAGATCGCAGTATCTATAAATAAATAAAATAAAATTGCGTACCGGCACTCGGGAACTACCAACTGGACGTTGGATGTTTCGATAGCTCAGCCATGGCTGTGAGTTACAAGCACTGCGACAATGGCGGAAAATGTGTCCAATGCGTCCACAACAGAAGCAGATGGGCCTGTAATCGGAAGTTCGCCATTCTGCGGAATTTTGATAACTAGGGCGAACGTATGGGCCTCTGGGAAATAGTAGCATGGAGCTGGTTGGTGGTATACGCACCTGAAGGGGAACTGGGGAGGCAGCTTCAATCTCGCGGCGAATGATGCGCACAATATTGTTGGATGCAGCAGGAATGGGTGGAACGGGCGGGATACAAAGGCCCTCGCAGGTAAACGTCACAGCCGTGTTCGGAAGACGAGTAAAGTTCCAAGCAATGCGGCGACTTTTTGCTACTTCAAAGCTTCGGCATTCAGTGATGATGTCTTGCAATGTGGATGAGTTCTGAAAAACCAGGATGGTAAACGCGTCATCCACGATACCTTTGATGATATGGGCTACCGTTTCCGCTTCTGTCATCTGGTCATCTACTTTGCGACAAAGCACGAGCACGTCTTGAATGTACGTCGCATAGGCCTCAGTGCAAGTCTGAGCTCGGCATGCAAGTTCTTTCAGCGTAGCACGACGGCGTTCGATGAGCTTGCCGAACAGATCAATGAGCTTTTGCTGACAGACCTCGCATCTCGCAATTTCCTGTTCGTGGTTCAGAAACCACACTTGTGCCGATATATATATATATATATATATATATGTGTGTGTGTGTGTGTGTGTGTGTGTAACCAAGCTCGAGAGCAAGTTAAGGACCGCACAAAGAGCCTTGGAATGGAAAATGTTAGGCCTAACCTTAAGAGACTAGAACAGAGTTCTAGTCGCCATTAAGGGAAAATTGAGTTGGGCAGGCCATGTAATGCGTACGATGGATAACCAGTAGACCATTAGAGTTACAGACTGGATATCAAGAGGAGGCAAGAGCAGTCGAGGGTGGCAGAAAACTAGGTGGGGTGATGAAGTTCGGAAATTTGCAAGCGCAAGTTGGAATCAACTAGCGCAAGACAGGGGTAATTGGAGATCGTAGCGACAGGCCTTCATCCTCCAGTGGACATGAATATAGGCTCATGATGATGACAAACATGATACGTGTGTGCGTCTAGGGTAAGAGATAACTTTATGTATTATAAATTTTTGCATGTATATGTTGTGAAATATTGCGTCAGCTCTACGTAAAAAGATTGTCTGCAGACACAAGACAATGAAGCAATTCATCTGTTCGATAAAATAAGAAAACAGGAAAAAAACAGTTTTATCCTACTGTAATTTTGAATACTTGCTTCCTTCGACTTTCTTTGGCGTGAGGCTAGTACCGGAAAATCGTCAGTGAAGCTTTGCGATAGAAGCACGGCCGGCTAGGCCAGGAATTTCTGCACTAAGAAAGAAAAACAAGATCTATCCTCCCAGGTTAACGCATATTTTTGAAAGGGTATGTACAATGCGTATTTGTCATATTTCTAATGCACCATTAAAAAAACATTTGAAATGAACATTTGTATGGCCGGATAGGAGCTTCTGTTACAATAGATGAAGTTTCTTTTTTCTATGTATAAAACTTATTTGCCTACTTCGGCGACACAACTTCACAGCCATATTAAGGGTGAGTGTCATTATTGTTACAAATGTATAAGCAATGGTATTCTTACAAGTTTTCGCTACATGCAGTTTTATAAGTGACCCGCGATGCTGAAGGAAATGAAAAACGGTTCACGTCAAAATTATACAGGGTATCCCAACTATACCATGCACCAAGATTTAGAAATATGCAAATGCCACGTAGCTGGACAGAACCAAGGTAATGTTTTTTTGCAGTCGCTTGGAGATACTGACATTATTTTTGCATACCACCTAACTCCACAATTACCGTTGATTACTTACTCAACTTCTAAATTATAGTTAGATGCAAAATCTCAATAAGAAAATTGTATAGAAACATGTAAAACTCCCGATAGAGCTTTCTGTTGCTCAAAACGTGCTGCATAAAAGTGTTTTTTCGAGCTTGAATGAAGCTCGTGAATAGACGCAAAGTGGCTCGAGCGGCCAGCCGCACAGCAATTTTTCGTGTATTCTCGGGCTTTTTTCATGCTCGCAAAAGCACTTTTGTGCTCCTGCTCGGCTTCTGTGCGCTCGACCCGACGTGACTGTGCCTACAGCCTACGCTAACCGTTAATGAAGCCCGTAGCATTTGTTGGGGGTGCTGTGTTTGTTGTGCTGCCTTCCTGCTCTCACGACCTAATATTGGGGTGGGACTTCCTGCCGCCTCATAGTGCTCTCATTGACTGCGTCCGTGCCGAAGACGCGTTGTGTGGCTTCTCCCACACTGTGATGGATACTGTTGCAGATCCACAAAAGATTGCTGTCGCCGCCGACGTCAACGTCACCCCAGAAAGTTCGGTGCTGGTCGCTTTGTCGTGTCCACCTGTGCCCGCAGCTCCTGTCCTGTTCATGCTGTCATCACTGTTTATCCAGCGAAAACTTCTTCCGCTTCCATTTGACGTGCTCGGCGTCACCTCTGGCGCCACAACGATGCTGGTACAACAATGAGCTAACAATAACAAAAAGTGACTCTCCATCCTGCCCCTGCAAAAGTGGTCGTCCAGCAAACATGTTTAAAACCGCAAATGTTGAAGGGGATATGCAATGCTTTATTTCCTAATAGTAATGGTAGTATTGGTAATTTAGAGCAATGGTAGTAATTGGAGCAATGCTAATATTGGCAACACGCCGCCGCTAGTCGTATCGATATTTCTTTGTCCGTTTGCCACTCGTCGTATTCACGATGTTCCTCGGGAGTCCTAACTATGCATTGCGTACCCATAGCGGTGCTACAACAACAATAAAATCAGTTGCTAGGCTGGTTCTTACATATACAAAGGGCTATAGAGATGCTACTTTCCAGGTCGCAAGCTGCCGTCGCCGCGGCAGCTTCCGCAACAGTAACCTTTACTGGGAAATGTATGCGGGTATCGCAACGTGCTTCGCATTGTTATTACGAGCGCCTTATCATCAATTATGTTAAGGTGCTTGTTTTGTGCTTGCTCATTATTCAAACGAGTGCTTTTCCGTATACTTATATATGTGTGATTCCAAATAATGTATGCACTTTGCGTTTCACTCTGCTGAGTCCTTGAAGTCTCTGCCTTAGCGGGGTACGAGACACTGCTCCTGCCGAGCACTACCGCCGGGTTCGGCCGATATTTTCGCTGTAATAATAATAATAATAATAATAATAATAATAATTGGACCATGCTGTCTTTATTTCAGGATCTCAACATACCTAACTTGAAGAAAACTACTATGCTCTTAACTGTATGGCGATTAGTAGGCGTAAAAAGCAAGAAAGCAATTCTTTCCTATGCTTTGCCCTCGTGCACGATGCTAGTGAATGGCCTCCTGCTACACGTCGTATTCTCTGCGGTCCGCTGGAAGAATTTGTGACCACCCTAATTGGCAGATTGTGCTCAAGTTACTGCCGCCCACGTGTCGAAGAGAAAGCGCTGCTCCGTCCTTCTCCATATAGTTGTCCCCTAAACCTCGTACACATCGTCGCTCCCTACTGCCGCAAACGTAATTGAATGCCCCAGAAGAGCACGTGCTTATGGCTCTCTGTTGGTGCGGCGCAATGCAATCCAGACACAATCGTTGTCTACACAATACAAAAACATAGCGGCTGTAAGATACAAGAGTCTTCTGAACGCAAATGGTATAGATGCCATTGCTTCGAGTTGTTGATGACCTTTGCAGACAGTGCTTTCAGACCATTTTATGAAATTATGACTGTTTTCTTTTGTTGCAGTTGAGAACTACTGTGCCCCGGTGTCCAATATTTTTAGGACACAAAGAATCGCATACCGAGAGAAAGGCCTACGTCAGTGTGAAAGCTTTCCGATATATCTAAAGCCTTGGGGTCTTCAAAAAAAATACACATAATTGCAATAGGTAATGTCTCATACGCCCGCTGATCTCTATGATCTATGATCAATTCGCACATTGCAATGTGAGCTGTCAAGCTCATATCGCAATGTGGGATATTTCAATTTAAATACCAAGCATTTCAATTCGTTGCGCAAGCAATGTCCGCCTTTTGAGTAATCTAGCTGAATGACTAGAAATGTGGCATTGCCAAAGGTGATTAAAAAAATTCTGTACGGCCTAAAAATCACTCCGTGAAAGAAAATTTTCGACAGTAAGAGTGATGCGCAGGACCCAGCAATCTTTTATCTATTTAATGGCCATTTTGTTTCAACTAGAGAATGATTTGAAACGGTTATAAAACTGGTTATTTTTTCTTCATTGTGTACGTAAATTTACGTGATGAATGTGCGAATGTTGTTTGGATTTGTCCCAATTTCCCCAGCTACCTTCCACTCTGACCTTTGCAGACAGTGCTTTCACACCATTTTATGAAATTATGACTGTTTTATTTTGTTGCAGAAACTTAAGCTGATTGTGTTGCTGTCATACCTTAGACCATACGCGCAAATAATGCGCAAATAAACTTAGCGCAAATAATGAAGGAGGAACGCCGTCAAGGGGAGCGCCGGGGTCAATTTGGCGCTGCCCTTGACCCCGTCCCTCCTTCATTATTGGCGCTAAGTGACCATATGGTCTAAAGTATGAAACGAACCAACTAGCCCAGCAACAAGTTTTATTTGATTGTGTAGCTGTTGCCAGTTGCCTCTTTAATTGCAGGATTGTGTTTAGGCATTTTGTACCGATTTTATTTTGAAATAAAATAGTGTACCAAATATGTGTCTGTTATAGGCACACCTGAAACATTTTTTATCCATGAAAATAAATTCAAAAGCATGCCGAAGAGGGTACAAAACGTCCACTGTATTAGGCAAAAAGTATTCGGTGGCATATGAACATTATTTCACACGATTATTTGCATGACTTCATGACCTTTTGCAATTACGGCAGGACTTCAAGCCTGACATCAACATGAAAATGCTGTCAACTGTCATGGTAATATTTGCAGCACAAATTATCATTGACATGTGTGCAGCGAGGCGTATATGGCCACTCACTATCGTAAACAACTGTAAGTATGGTCCATTGTCAATGCTGTTGTCAATTTCCTTTGCACGATAACAATGCGGCAGAAAATTAATCACGTGGGACATCTCCGGTCACCTAAGTTCTAACACTTGTGCAGCCTGTCTGCTTTATACACAGGCATGTCCTGCACTGTTTTCTGTCCCATGTTCAACCTATTTGAAGAGAGGGTATAAAAACTAATCATTTCGCTGTCTGGCCCCATTATACTTGACGTCAACAATATTGCGTGACAAAAATAGCCAAGTAATGCAGTAATGCATGACCAAAATATACAAAATAATTTTTAACCACTGCGTTCCTGAAATCTAGAGGGTACCCGTTATTGCTGTCACATAAATACATGGTGGTCTAGCTGTCTGTTACGCTTACCCTGATTGGGTGTGTTCGATTTTTTAACTGACACTAGGCAGTGATCAGTGAATGTTGTCACCGACCACAAGATTGAAAGCTATCTCGTTTGCATGGTCACTTTCTCAGGCACACCCAGGTTTCTGGTCGTTGACCTCGCACTTGTGCAGAACGAAAAAAAAACGTATTTTTCTCCAGCTTCGAGGCTTTTCTTTCGAGGAACCCGTATGGGTTTCCTTTGTAGCAATTGGGCGGGTGTCAGTTTTCCTATTTATTTACTTCTCTCCAGCGAGCGGGTTTCCGCTGAACTACTCCATCAAACACTTGCCTTTGCTTCGAGTTGTTGATGAATTCTACTTCACCCTGCCATCTGCTAGCCACCTGGTTGGCTCAGGTGGTAGAGCGGTTGCCCCGGAAAGCCGGTGGTCCCGGGTTCGTGTCCCGAACCAAAACAAATTTTTCTTTAACTGCGAGGCTTTTCTTTCGCAGAAACCGTATGGGTTTCCTTTGTAGCAATTGCTAAGAGTGGACTGATATCACTTTTTTCATAAAAAAAAGGAAATGGAACAACCGTGCATTTTACGGCGAGTTTGGTGGCGCATAATAACAAAGAGTTGTCATTCTGAAAGTTCATTCCAAGTGGATACGCCTTGCAATCTCATCCGCTTCAATTCATGAATTGCAATATATGACGTAAAGTAATTAACAGAAAAGTTATTAGGTGAATTTTGTAAATTATAGTATATGTGTTTTTATTTTTCGTGCAAGTAATGTCCACCCCTGTGAATATTCCAGCTCAACTCCTAGAATTATGTTATCTGTACTGTATGACTCAGATATAACAAGTACTTTCACATTGTATTACATTTTACTTTTTCTAGATACCTGTCAGTACGGATATTACGGCCTGCCTGATGGTATTTGCCTGGACTTGAATCGCCCTTGCGTTAGCTTATGCTGCAAAGCACCAAGTTCTCAACTTGCAATTAGTGGGTAAGATCCAGTATTTATTAATGTTTTTTGTACGCTGTCCTCGTACTGTGCGCCCCACTACTTAAGGCAACACTGTAATCTGCGGTTCTCACATAGGTGTTGCTCTAGCTGAAAGTGCAGGCTGAATATAGCTCAATGCGCAATGTATAGATAGGTAACAGTGCCACTTACAAGTCACCTGCCGCAAAGCAAGGTACTTTTACACGTGCTGGAAGGATAATTCACACATGCTGTCCTCTTATTTGCCTCCTTTAGCAATGGATGACAGTTTACATGGAACTTCTTGATTTCATCGAATCATCTGTCGTGCGGCGTGACAGTGACAAAATCAGTGAGACAAGCAATTGACAAGGAGTATTGCTGTTGAAAGCTATGAGGGGACGTTTTGTCCTTGAAAAAACACCGGTACACAGTAATAAGAACCGTGAAAACATTTCAAGGGAGTCTTCCAACTGACAGAATGACTTGTTAGGTGCTGCAATTCTACCGTGTCAAAAAACTTTGCATCAAAAACGGAGTAATAAATGCAAAATTTTACGATGTGCGATAATAGTGGGTACATTTTATAATGACTATATCATATAGCAAAAGAAGTACTGTATACGAAACAAAAAATTATGCAGAAACTCCACTGGGGTTGTCGACGTATGTGTAAGCATTGTGCCCCATCACCGTATTGCTAATTATCATCATTGTGAAATGTCATCATGACTATGTAAACTTTTATAACCCATTACCAGATTTAGTATACTCAATCCGACGCTTATCAACACTTATCGGTCGTGATCAAACTTATCGCTATCAAGCCGATCCTTATCAAGCCTTATATGTTCCTTATCAACCTTATCTGGCACAATTTGACCCTTATCAACCCTTATAAACCTTACCGGTCTTGATCCGGCCTTATCAACCGCTACAGGCCCTTATCAACCTTATAAGAATTTCTCCAGCCATTATAAGCCCTTATCGTTCTTTAGCACCTTATCCAGCCGCGTCGAACGGTTACACCTCCTTATCAAACTTATTTACTCATTCACTGCTTATCTATCCCTGTGGCGCGACGCGAAGTGCTTAAGCCCTCAGAAATCGGTGGCATTTCAGTAGTTGAAGGAACGCCCCAACTGAAGGCGCAGCCCACAACCACCTAAATGGTTTGGGGATGTAGTGTCTTCGAAATTAAATTTTGGCAACAACGGAGTTTTCCTGATGTCTACAAGGCTCTAAGTCAGCTCTGCATGTGGTCCTAGAGAGGAATTTTTTTTCAGCATCACCAAATTGTTCAACAATGCCTTCGGAGAAAGTGTTCTCCTTTGACATTTGTTAGTGTACCGCCGGTACAGCGCGTTCATATGGTTCAGATATATTCACGTTCTGCAAGCGTGGCTGTTTAGACCAGTGGGTAATAAATTCTGCTTCTGAGCCTGAGGTCACAGGATCGTAATTCAGCACCGCCAACGTGTCAAACGAGAACCTTTCCTTTGCGAACATTACCGGGTTTCGGTACCGTGGCTGCGGCCTGGCTGTTACTTTGCCGAATAGGCCAACCTATCACAGTGGTGCACGCTCTCCGAACGCACCCCTCAGTTTCTTGCAGCACCATTAGATGGCACTCGCGTACGCGCATCCACAGTCGAGATAAGGAAGAGACGTTTAGGGTAAGGGTGAGGGAAAAAAAGCACCACCCAAGCACTCCGTACAGATATGGTTAACCATGCATCGAAGCTGAGATCTGCGGCCCCGGTGTTTATCACTGTGGTAATCTCGAAGGTTCATTAAAATCTTTCTCAATTAGAGGTTATGTCTTTGTGTTTCTCAATGAGGTTATGCACACGTTCGGCTGCTACGTAGAGAACGACTTCACTGATGGTATATGGCCGCAGTGCGCCGTTGTGGCATTGCCGCTTGTGGTTCTTTAAAATTACCTTGCTTCAAAATGAAATCTGTCCATCACATGAGACAATGAATGGTTCATACCCCCTTAAGCAGTGGCTCATACCACTTTAAACGCGGCCGCCCCATTATGACAGAAGAGAAGAGAAATTCTAGGCTGGAATGACGAGCGGCAAGGGAGCGAGCTGTGGAACAAGACGACAACGACGAACGCGGGAGCAGTGGCACGATCGCGTTGGCGCGGTTGCGCGGAGGGGCACCAACGAGCCAGCTGTGTAAGAAGACGTCGCTCGAGCCCTTGCTGATGATCATGGTTTTTGGCATACAGGCGACAGATGGACGAATCGGCTAGCCACATACAGCTTAGCAGTAAAATGCAGTGAAGAGATTGATACGCCCGGATCCGTTACAGGCATAGGTAGCGGTAAAAGGTAGATAACGTTTTGGGGAGGAGGAGACAGAATGAAGAGATGTATATAAAAATTCAAGAATGAAATGATGTAACTCAAGCAGGCTAGTTGACTATATTTGTCACCGCCAGGTCTCACAGTGGATGACAATAAGTCATTATCATCACCGCAACAAATCTATGGTGCCCGAGCTAACGTTAGCAAATGTCATTTTGTGCTGAAAATCGGATATCTGGTCGCGGCTGGAACTTAGCCATCTGATCGGTAGGCCAGTTAACTTTGGGAGCCCACGGCAAAACAACAAATTATTCTGTGGAGGGCGTCATGGATTGGGCCTCGTTTGAAGTCAGAGAAGCGCAAAGCAAAATTAGTTTTGAAGTAAGACTCAGTAAGATAGATCGAAATAAGTGGATAGCTAAAGTCCACAGGTATCTGCGCCTGAAAAGTGTGTACACAGAATGGAGGAAGACGTCAGGAAAATCGGCCACCATGTACCGGACAAATTAATGTGCAAATAGACAACCAGGAGTGATTAGAAAATGAGAAAACAGAGAAAGTGAATTGGACGCAAAGAATGGAAACAAGAAAGACCATGGATATTTACCTGAATGAGAATAAAGAAATTAGAAGAAAAAATCTGTACGATAACACGAAGGGAAGTGCCTTGCTATTTGAGGCTCGAGCCGGTTGCCTAAGGACAAAAACGTATCAGAGCATACCACTCAGCACATCCTAATCGATTGTGAAGGGATTCGCCTAGTGAGACCTGTAGGTAACGTATTCCTTCCTGAAGCGCTTGGATTTAAAGTGGACGGAAGCATCAACCAATCAGCCGTCAGGACAAGCAATATACGTTTAGAATTCAGAGTGCCACTGGGAAGGTGCCGCTCTACAATGACGAAAAGAATCCCTTAAATTTATCCGAAGCTGAAAGGAATCGAGCCCACGTCTCAATGGTTCCTCAATGATATCAACAAGACGGCTTAGCCGGCTGGGCCGCAAATGCACCGGGTACATCCCGCTTTAATTAACGCCTTTCACGCAAACGATTTTGCGAGCGGCGCCTTGAATGCACTGAGTGTCTTTCGCTGTTCACTGAACCTCTAGCGTAGTTAGGTCGCTGAGAATGTACTACTGAGTGTTCGGCAAGCGGGGGAAAAATTCTCAGCGTTCGCAGGCACCGCAGCTTCACGCGCGGACTTCTCGGCAGTGCCAATAGATGGCGCAGCTGGTCCATAAAGAAGCCCGAGAGAGGAGCCAGGTGGCCGCATGGCGCGTTTCTGTGCTGGTGCGCAAAGACGCGCCATGGATTTCGGAAGCTATGCGCGGTGTTCGCTGTAGCGGCACCAGATGTCGCTGAATGTTCTGAGGGAAGCGCGAAAGCGGATTCTCGCTGCAGTGCACGCCTAATACATAACACGTTCCGACGCTGGCAACATCTTCTATCGCTATGTTGATTCAATGCTTAATGCATTACCACCGACAATCATCGTCCATGGGCCCCGCCGAATGTCTTTTTTTAGCGTAGTGCTTACTGTGGCAAACCATCACCGAAATCAGAGTGAACCGTGCTCACGCGCACGCGTGCTAACCAGATATTTAAATTCTCAGGTATACTCGGACTCATACAGTTTAAAACAAAGAACTAGAAAGGCTTAACTCAGGCTCAAACTACCGATCATTACATCTAGATAGACAATTTAATTCGTATTAGACACTTTAAATGCTAGCACGCTCCTAGTTTGAACGCAATAATCCGAACCTTAGCTGTCGTTTCTTGGTACAGATCTTCAAATGGCAAGTGTGAAAATATTGCAAAATAGTAAATTATAAATATTATTATCTGTTTGTGAAATTAGTTGCAAACTAATGCTAAGAAAATTCATTTACTTATACGACACAAAACTTCCAAGCGATTTAGTTCATGAGGGAAGTTGTCCGAAATAATTTTGCATCGAGAGCCCACAGGGCCATATGCCCTCTGGTACGTATGCCTGCCTTTTTCTGAAATACCTTTTAGTTTAGATTGGACGAAAAACATTCAACTTTTTAAATGTAGACGAGTTGATGTAGAGAAGACGAATTTCTTTCAAGCTATTTCTATCACACAACAAATCAAAAGTATTGTCAGAGACATACGCAGTCCTAAAAAAGTTTATTAGTATGTACTCACTCGTGTTCATTGACGCCATCGCGCGCAGCTCCCATATAGAAATATAGGTTTATTGTAGATCATGTAGCATCATCCTTTGACTGAAGCTTCCTGAGAAAGTTTAGCAGCAAACACCACGATACCAGGAAACATGACAAGACGCTCGCAGAACAAGTGCATCCTTGCGTGGCACACACCCAAAGCTGAGTGAGCCACAGCTGAATGACTTCAGTGACGGTACGGGGGGTGACTGCAAATCCAAAATGCAGGGCCCACTGTAGAAGAACAGTAATTAGTAGAAGGCATTGACCGGACCTGTTTGTGTTAAGGTTTATTATGATTATGCAGGGCACTAGCCCCACAATGCATTCGGCAATTTTTTGATCTCAAAGGAAATGTAATCACCCCGGATCCATGCATGCTCACTCTCTCTCAATTGCCATTTTACTTGAACTAAACCTCTCATGCACACTCTAACTGGCCTCGACTTACTCATACCCGTGCTCACAGCTATCTGAATTCCCCTGCCCTCACTCAGAGCTCCACCTACTCGGACTCAAATGAACTCTGCCAGAGTCAAGCGCCCGACCCTTCAACTCATCTCGACCGACTCGCAGTAAAAGTGAATCCCACTTTCACAACCTCGACTAGTACATATACTACGAGTAGTAACAGGACGAATAGGAGCCCTATTACTGCGAGTAGTAATAGGGCTCCCGCGGACTCACTTCAGGCTCAGTTCCACTGGTCTTTGAGTCGGCTCATGAGTGAGTGTACCAACCTTGGGGGTAACTTTTAGCTCATTCTCTGTGTTGTTGGCCACTCAGAATGGTATATGAAGCGTGAATTAGATTATTTTACTCAAAGCCCATTTAAATGATCCTGGCTAGAAGAAGCCTTACAGAAAAGAAATAGTGCGTCACAAGGTGTAAGGAAATATTTGACTCGTTTCATTAAAGCCTGTAAGCTTTTATAGCGTGTTTATTTACTATAACGCAGTAATCGCAAAACATGCCACTTCCTAATATCCGTACACAATCTCACAAGACATTCTGCTCCATATTTCAGGTGCCCTCTCCCGGATGACTTCGATAATAAAACATTGGATGGATACGGCTATTGGCCCAATTGCTGCGTTAAAAGAACCTTCTTACCACAACCACGACTACCTCCAGTTGCTTTATACTATGCTTACAACGGAACGTGGAGATACCGCTACGAAAACGCTCCAACTGCTGAATAAAGATTTTTGAATGATAAAAAAAACAATTTATATTGCTACTGGCTTTGTTTCTGTGACAATCCAAGTAAATATCGAATAGTTTCCAGCACGAATGTGCTTATGCAGAATGTTAAGGACAGGGTCCAGTTGCTGAGGCCATGCTCAATATACTGTCACGCTTCCTGTGACTGCCTCACTCAGAGCATGCACATAAATATTTGTTGTCTTGAAGCCAATATATTAGAGATTTCGATGCCATATTCGAATACGACAAAACGTACACCTACTTACCTTCGGTGCGTTGGCGAGAACGGGTGTACTTAGCGCAATTGGTGGTGCTCAAACGCAATGAAAGATTGTTGTGTTTGCAAAGAAACACCAGCATTAGGTTTTATATCAAAATATTACGTTATATTGGGCGAAATGTAATCACAGCAGTCTTCCGCAAAGTAAACCAAAGAAACAAAAGCTTGCTGACTTATTTTCACCTTTTCGAAAACAAAATTTTAAATTCAGAGAGACACGACCACCATACCGGAAAAGCCGTCTACAGCCATTTAGACTATCCTTTGAAGAGCATTTAATCCGATGAGACAGCTTATCACTTTCCTGTAACTCTTCTAAAACACAGAACCTTATATTGGTAGTACATAGTCACATAGTGACTTGGTGTTGAGCTCTGAAATTCATCTTTCTTGTGCATTTAAAACAGCATGGTACACCAAATATAAGTACATCTCTACCAATTTCTTCGCCTGCTTCAAGGTTCTTTGATGGCCCAAAAATCGCAGACGGTTGTAAAAGGCAATGAAGCCCACAATGTAGCAGTAACCAAATATCCAAGCAGGTAACCCTGGTGTTAATGAGAAGAGCGGCGTGAGCCGCAATTCATAAGCAAAATGGAGCGACTTCGTTGCGACATCGCTGCCAACAAACGGCTGTCATTCGTCAAGAACCTGCCTATTATACCTATGTTTTATACACAGGTTTTATACCTAGTACGAAACCAGCAGGCTCTAGGCCGTTGCCCATGCATGTTGAATGTGCAGCCATGCCACTGGGTACTGCACGCTATGACGTGTCATGCAGGTGCACAAGTTACTTGACGAATGCTGGCTTTCAATTCATTGGGAGCAGTTTCGAGTCTCTGAAAATTCTAAACCTACGTAAAATTGAAGCATCGGAACGAAAAAAAAAGGCACGAGAGAATGGAATACATCAATTGCCATGATTGCAACGTCTACCTATGCAGTAAAAACAAAGCAATCTGCCACACAGCCACTCTAAAATATAGAAAACAAGTTCCTGTATGGGTAGCAACCAGCTTCTTATTGCGAGTTGTCTTTTTTGACATTACAGGGATCTGTGCCTCGCAGGGGGTAGTGCCATTCTCAACACGATGTCGAAGCCACGATTCATTAATAGGCACGCGAGTGGGAGTCTAAAGTACCTTTGACCACGTGCGGCTCTTTAATATGCACCTAAATGAAACTACACGAGTAGTTTAGCATTCCGCCCTCATCAGAATGCCGCCGCCGTACCACGGATCGAACCGATGACCTCTTGTTAAGCAGCACAACGCCACAGTCACGGCGCTGATGCGGCAGGACCCGCAGTCGGTGCGATGAAAAAGCCGTAACTAGTTCACTTCAGTCTAATAAGCTGCACATCATAGGCGTCAAGTTTTCATTTTTCCGGAGGAGCCGGGAGCTGGGGCCCCACCAGCTTTCTGAAGCATATACATACATACATACATACATATATGTATGCCATACATAATATATATATATATATATATATATATATATATAAACAGGTACACGGGTCAATTTGTGTAATATATATATATATATATATATATATATATATATATATTGTTACGCCGAGAAGCGTTTATTTAAATCTGCAGGGCAGATAAAAAGGAACGGTTGGCGTGTTGCAAGCCCGGCACAAAAGCAACCAGCCGAACGTCGTCTTCCTTCTCCACCGACAGTCCCCGTGGTCATTTGCGCTGTTTCTGCCCTCTGTTATGAGAGCTCGTGACATTTCCCCGTTGGCAGACGAAGCCCGCCGGGCAAGTCAGTCAGTCGTTCGTGAATTGCAAGGCTTCAGGCGGGCAACGTGACTTCGGTTTTGGCAGAGTGTCGTCCAATGCTCGTGAGGCGTTCAAGTATAACGTGGGGCCCAACATAGTGGGCCAAGAACTTCTGGCACAAGCCACGCCTCCGTAAAGGCGTCCAGAGCCACACAAGGTCTCCAGGATCGAAATAGACATGTAGGCGCCGACCATCGTAGCGGATCTTTGACCGGTCCTGCGAGGCCAAGGTGCGTAGCCGAGCAATGCGTCGCGCCTCTTCTGCTCGACAGAGGACCTTGGTAATAGAGTCATTGTCATGAGCGAAGTAGGGAAACATGGTGTCGAGTGTGTAACGAGGTGGACGAGCATAAAGGAGGAAGAACGGTGAGTAACCGGTGGTCTCGTGTCTCGCGGTGTTGAAGGCATAGGTGACAAAAGGTAGGATGCTGTCCCAGTTCTTATGTGCGGAATCGACATACATCGACAGCATGTTGGCAAGCGTTCGGTTGGTACGTTCGACCAGACCATTTGTTTGTGGATGGTATGGCGTCGAGTGGCGGAAGTTAGATGAGCACAGACGAAGGGTCTCTTCGACAACGTCTGCAGTAAATTGTCTCCCACGATCACTGATTGTAATGCGAGGAGGCCCATGTCGGAGAATAACGGAATATAACAAGAAAATAGAAACTTCTGTTGCTGTTGCCGATATCAGCGCTGCCATCTCACAATAACCGGTGAGGTGGTCTACACACACAATAACCCAACGATTGCCATTGGAGGATGGTGGGAAGGGGCCCAGGAGATCTATGCCGACTTGTTCAAAAAGGGCGCTGGAAGGCGGAACTGGCTGAAGTCGACCATGCGGTGTGTTTGTAGGTCGTTTGTAACGGTGGCATTCGGTGCAACTGGCGACGTACCGCTCGGTATCGTGACGCATCTTGGGCCAGTAAAAACGTTCTTGAGCACGGTAGAGTGTTCGTGTGGATCCCAGATGACCTGAAGTGGGATCGTCGTGCATGACACATAGCACTTGAACGCGGATACTCTTGGGCAGAACTAAAAGGTAGCGCGCGCCAGTGGTCGAGTAGCTCTTCTTGTACAGGACGCCGTCACGTAGGCGAAAACGGCCATCTTCTAAAGGCTCTTGTGCGGCTGCGAAGAGTGGCTGCAAGCTCTTGTCCTTCTGCTGTTCGGATATGAAGGTACCCATATCAGGAAATTCCGGAGATACAAAAGCGATGTATTGGTCGAAGTTGTCAGCGTCGCATTCAGTCGTCGGCAGTGGCATCGGAGAGAGACAGTCAGCATCAGCGTGCCGTCGACCGCTCTTGTAGGAAACAACAAAATCGTACTCCTGTAGGCGGAGCGCCCAACGCGCAAGTCGACCAGAAGGGTCCCGCAGATTCACAAGCCAGCACAGTGAATGATGATCCGTGACCACTATGAAGGGGCGCCCGTAGAGGTATGAACGAAAGCGTTGCACCGCGAAGATGACCGCCAAGCACTCTTGCTCGGTAATTGTATAATTGCGCTCTGAGCGACTCAAAAAGCAGGCTAGCGTACGATATCACGTGCTCGCTTTCACCGATGCGCTGAACAAGCACAGCGCCGATGCCAACACCACTCGCATCGGTGTGAACCTCTGTTGGTGCTGAGGGATCGAAGTGGCGAAGAATAGGCCGTGACGTCAAGAGAAACTTTAATTGACGAGACGATGAGTCGCACTCTGTGGTCCACTCAAAAGGAACGCCTTTCTGGAGAAGGCGCGTGAGAGGATGGGCCACGTCAGCAAATCTGGGAATGAATCGGCGAAAGAAGGAGCATAAGCCTAAAAAACTTCGCAATTGCTTGACACTGTGAGGTTCCCTAAATGCCTCTACAGCCACAGTCTTTTGTGGATCTGGTCGGATGCCTTCTTTATCGACCTAATGTCACAGCACAATAGCTTGTCGCTCCCCAATATGGCACTTCTTTGAATTGAGGACCAAGCCAGCCTTCTCCAAGCAGTTCAGCACCAACTCCAGACGCTTGTTATGCTCACTAAATGCTCGGCCGAAGATCACAACGTCGTCCAGGTAACACATGCAAACTTCCCATTTCAAGCCACGCAGTACAGTGTCCATGAACCGTTCGAACGTTGCGGGCGCGTTGCACAGCCCGAAAGGCATGACGTTAAATTCAAACAATCCGTCGGGCGTTACAAATGCAGTTTTTTCCTTATCCTCACTGTGCATAGGAATCTGCCAGTAACCTGACCGCAGATCAACAGAGGAGAAGTACGAGGCCGCATAAAGGCAATCGATCGCGTCGTCTATTCGCGGAAGCGGGTACACGTCTTTTTTGGTAACGTTGTTTAGGCGTCGGTAATCAACACAGAATCGCCACGTACCATCTTTCTTTTTCACCAATATCACTGGTGCTGCCCAAGGGCTAGATGACTCTTGAATGACTCCTTTGGTTAGCATTTCTTCGACTTGCTCACTGATTATCTTGCGCTCTGCGGGCGACACGCGATAGGGTTTTTGTCGAATCGGTTGAGCAGATCCTGTGTTGATGCGGTGGCGAGTTCTAGACACAGGGATCGATGTCGGGCCGTCGTGCTGCGTGAAGTCGAATACTGAGGAGTGTTTCACAAGGAGCGCCACCAACGCATCGCGCTTATGGTCACTGAGCGATTTAGCGACCATGGAGACGAATTTTGAGTCCACAGGGCGCATGTTACTGGCTGCTGCTGTGTCCGGAAGTTCTGTAAGCACTGCCATGGGTATCGGCGAGTCTTCTTGAAATGTGGCCAGCTTTAAGCCTTGAGGCAGCACCCCTGCTTCAGTAGAACAATTTATCGCCCATACTCGTGTGCGTCCATTCAGCACCGATACCATGCAATGAGGAACCAACACGTTTTTCTTTAGGCAGTTCACATGTACAGGGTCCACTGCAGCATCGAACGGGTTGCGAGTAGAACAAACAACTGAAACACCCATCGGGGATAAATCGGGCACAACGGTATCCTCGGAGACGCAAAATACACTCTCTTGGTTGGGTGAGTTTTCCAAGATCACCGATAAAGCACTTTCGCACACACTGAGTTCTCCCGTGCGGCAGTCAACATTTGCACCAAACAACTGCAAAAAAAATGTGGTTGATCCCTCTTATATAGGAATCGGTATAGAACACGAAAGTGAAACGTGTCTTCACAGAAGTAGTGTAATGTTTATTGCACATTGATATATAATGTCTATTGGTGTTTTGTGGCTAAAGCGCCCTTAGGCGTTGATGCACCCACGCTGACGCCTGGTGGCACGTCTCCTCCATCACGACTACCAACGTCGATGACCATGAGCAACCGTCGTGCATATGGAAGCTGCACTACGCTGCACACGCTAGCACAACGCGAAAGACGAAGCACGTAACTGACACACTAATACAACGCGCAAGACAAAGCACGTAACTGAATCGTCACCGAGTCAAATCAGCGCGTACAGCGCGTCGTAATTGCAGCCTCCGCGATCAACTTCAGAAACATTTTCAGAGCTAATTGCGGAGGCCACGCTCCGCTGTGCTGAGTACGGTGAACGCCACCTAGGTGGCGTTGGTAGTGCTTCTTGATGCCAGCGTCCCTTCGAATGCTGGCATCGAGGCGTCGTAGTGCTGAGACCACCGAAGCGTTCACTGTCGGTGCGCGTTAGTGTCATAATGCAGTACTTCTCTTTTCTGCTCGTAGGCGGCGGCACCGCCCCGAGCAAGAGCGCGGGTACACGGAGGAGTGTTAGATATATAAGGCGCGTCTGTGTAGCTCTCTGCAAATGCGTTTGTGGCGCAATGGGTTAAACGCTCGGCGATCTATCGTCGCGGACCGAGAGGTCGTGGGTTCGATTTCCAAATTTTGCATGTTTGTGGAACTTTTTCTTCTGGTTTCTTTCTTTGTATTATGTTCGTGTATATTGTAAGCTGACGTATTTCCGTGACGGAAATACGTCAGTGAAGTCTTGGTGGACCCCGGCATAAAACACTTTCGTGTTAAAAGTCGATCCCTAGAATCACATCGTGGGTGGAACGAGGAAGGACAATAAACTCAGTGTTAAAAACTCGACCACCTAATGACACACCCACATTACAAACTCCGACCGGATATAATGAGTCACCACCCACTCCACGAAAACTTGTGCTCTGGTCCCAACAAAACATGACTTTGCGTCCCAGAAGACTTTTAAGCAGCACGCTCATGACGGAAACAGTTGCACCCGTGTCGACTAAAGCCATGGTAGACACACCGTCCATACACACATGAACCCTATTCTTCAGCATGAAAACAGTTGGAGGTATCTCAGTCGGCAGCACAGATTTTCCAGCGACCTCGCCCCCATCGGTCGCGCTGGCTAGTTTTCCGGCGGGGGTGACGGGAAGCGGCGCCGCGGAGATGATGACGGGATGCGCCGCCGTGAAGATGGTGATCGATACGCTCGGAAAGCTGGTGGTGGTGTCAGGGTGCGGTCGAAAGCAGGCGAACGGTTACGAGGTCTTCCCTCTCCAAAGTAGCTTCCTAAGGTGTAGGTACGTGGCCTTTCTTCTCGGGAGTGGCTTCCTAGAGTGGAGTTCCCTGGCCGCTGGTTGTCCATGATACGACCACTGTGCCACGCAGATGGCATCGATTGCCCATAGTTTGATGGTCGACGTTGGGTGCAGTATTTAGCTATGTGACCTGGTGTGCCACAGCTGTAGCACACAGGCATAGGGCGAACATCGGGATGCTGATGACACTGTTCAGCCGTGGCCGTGCGCTGAGAGTAACCAATATACTGTCGTTGCGAGTCATAGGCAGTGGCTGGTCGTCGTGAGCGACCGTTGCGTGGGCGCTGATCAAGGCTTTGTTCAAAAGAATCGTTATAGGACGGCTGGCTCAGGTCATGATGTGGACCATCTCTATAGCTGCCAAAGTCTGCTGCGTTTACTGAGTGCTGCCAATGAGTCGAGGGGGTTGCACACATGGCGTCTCGGAAAGCGCAGGAGCTGTAACGTGGTTCCTCACGGACAATCTGCCGAATGGTGGACGATTAGTCTGTTGGAGGATTCGTGTCCACACTGGCTACAGTCGTCACATTAGCTAGCCGTCCAAATTTCGGGGCAATTCGACGAGTCTTCAGTGTTTCGAAGGTACGGCAGTGCCGTATCACATCTGATACGGTTTCCAAGTTATCTTTCCCAATGAGGAAGTTGTACACATCTTCCGCGATTCCGTTCAAAAGGTGTCCCACCTTATCCTCTTCTGACATTCGGGGGTTTACGGTCTTACACAGTTTTAGAATTTCCTCGATGAATGTGGTGCAAGTCTCACCAGGGACCTGAGCCCACTGAGCTAACGTTGATTCCGCTCGTTTCTTCTTGGCATCCGAATCGCCAAAACACTTCTTAATCTCGTCAACGAAACAGGCCCAGGTAGTTAGCGCGTCCGCATGGTTGTCATACCACACCATCGCTGTGCCACTCAAAAACAAAACAACGTTCTTCAGTTGGGATACGGCGTTCCAATGATTGTACTGGCTTACCCTTTCATAATGGGTGAGCCACTCATCGACATCTTCTCCTGCTTTTGCGGAGAACGTGCGTGGCTCTCGGTAGTGTTGAATCGGAGCTGGTCCTGTCGATGCAGTACTGGGAGCATCTTTCTCTCTAGGCATGATGGTGGCCGATGGCAAAAGTCCGGCAAGGCGGCGGCTTCTCCGAAGGTCTTGTACGGACGATTCCGTTGTCGGTCGTGGGAGGTACCCAGCACAGCTCCACCAAATGTTACGCCGAGAAGCGTTTATTTAAATCTGCAGGGCAGATAAACAGGAACGGTTGGCGTGTTGAAAGCCAGGTACAAAAGCAATCAGCCGAACATCGTCTTCATTCTCCACCGACAGTCCCCGTGGTCATTCGCGCTGTTTCTGCCCTCTGTTATGAGAGCTCGTGACAATATATATATTACACAAATTGACCCGTGTATTTGTTTATATTTGACTGTTGACCGCTTTTCACCGGATAACAAATTGTAAACGTTATCGATAGCCGCAGGACGCGCCTGCATGCATCGGAAGTTTCTCAAACTTTATCGATGCTTCTATCCGTTGTATGTTGTTACCGACGCTTATGTATTCTCATTGTATGAGCGACGCTAAACGTCTAGTACTTTCTGGAAGACACGCGCGCACCAGGGATTACTATGGAACCTCCGATTGCTCATGCATAAAAGCCGACGCGTTTCGCCGCTGATCAGATTTTGACGATCGCCGACTGTGTTCGCCGCTATCGTTGTGCTTCGAGTTTAACTTGCTTCTGTGGGCACAGGTTCGCCCAATACTGAATCACTTTCGTCATACACAGTTTTACGACTGTTTTCTTTACCGTCACTACTACGTGACATCTGGTGGAGGCGCTTTTGTGTTCACGCACCGGACGTCCCCGAAAAGCCGCGATGCAAGGCCGAACCCCGAAGACACTACCAACGTTGTCCCAGACCATCGAGCTGGCCTCAGGCTAGAAAGCAGGCCCCGGAGTACGGACTTCTTCCCGAGAAGACCAGTAAGTGCACGGCCACGACCGCATCAACAATGTCAGCACCAGTGCCCCCTACGCCGATCGCGTTCGAGCAACCCCGGGAGCCACCGACGTTCTGCGGATCAACATTTGAGGATCCGGAAAGCTGGCTGGAGACGTTTGAAAGGGTCGCTGTATTTAACAACTGGAACAGTGACGACAAACCGCGCCTTGTCTTCTGATTAGAAGATGCAGCCAGGACGTGGTTCGAGAATCGGGAGTCGACCTTGACAACATGGGACCTGTTCCGCCACGGCTTCCTGCAGACCTTTACAAGCGCCATGCGCAAGGAAAGCGCCACAGTTCTGCTAGAAGCCCGAGTGTAACTGCCCAACGAAAACGTCACGAATTTCACAGAGGAGATGACTCGCCTGTTCAAGCCCGTTGAACTCAGCATGCCACAGGAGAAAAACGTACGCTTTTTGATGAGGGGTATTAAGCAAGAGCTCTTCGTCGGATTGATACGCAACGCACTCAAGACTGTTGATGAATTTGTTTCCGAAGCCAGAACCATTGACAAAGACACTCGACATGCGGACAAGGCAGTATGACTGCCGAATATTGGCCGCGAACAACATTGACGTTCAATCACTTGGCTGCGACGACCTGCGCTATACCATCAGAGCGGTCGTTCGCGACTAACTGCAGAAGCTCTTTCCCAGGTCGCAGCCTCAAAGCGGCGTCTATCCTCAACATCGTCAAAGAACAAGTTCAGCGCTCACTTGGAGTTCCCGATATGCAGCCGCAATCACCGCAACCCCAGCCGGAAGCAATGACATATGCCGCCGTCGCCGGCCGTCTAGCTGCCCCTCCACCCGGCATCAGGGCCACGTAAAGACGCAGTTCCGTAGTCCAGCGCTACCGCCACCAGCACGCCCACCCGTCGCCCAGCGCAGCTATCCGAGAAAGACACATTTGGCGCGCCCCCCACCACCCCCGGCTCTGCTATCACTGTGGCGAAGGCGGCCATGTCTACCGCCGCTGCCCATACCGCGAGATGGGCCTACGAGGGTTCGCCGTCAACTGGCCACGTGTACAGCTTGGCAAGCGGCCACGTGACATCACCGACTACAACGTCGGAACGCAGTGGAGACCCCGACGTCCTTCGCCATCGCCAGGACGCTACCTGTCGCCACAGCTCCGACCATATACCCCGGCCCAGCCCGGGGCCGGTCCCTGAGTCCCTATCCGGGAAACTAAAAGCAGCTACCGATGGAGATGCGGTTGCTGTACGACTCAATACTGAAGATCCTCCGCCGCCAACGATGACGATTCGCGCATTATCACAACGATGTATCAGCACACCTCCTGGCAAGAGCCTTCACGACAACCCTTCGCCGCCGAAAGAAGACCTGCCGACGCGACGTAGCAACAGTGAAGCAAGCTGACGCAGCCGTCATCCGACGCCATGACTTAACCGCAACGCTAGACGACTGTCTACCGACCTTGACGTGCTAATCGATGGTCATAACGTCACTGCTCTCGTCGATACGGGAGCCCACTATTCCGTCTTTAGTGGCCCGTTCGCTGCGAAGTTGAAGAAGCTGAAGACGGCCTGGCAAGGATCCGATATACGGACAGCGCGAGGCCATCTAATAACGCCGGCTGGAATCTGCACAGCGCGAGTCACGGTTAACAATCGCACTTACCCGGCGAGCTTCGTAATCATGCAGCACTGCTCCAGAGATGCGATGCTAGGCATGGACTTTCTAAACCAACATGGTGCAGTCATCGACTTAAGGTCGATGACTGCACTATGTTTGGTTGCACCAACAAAGAAAAGCCAAAGTATGAATGACAAGCTGTGCATATCCGCGCCAACAATGATTCAATAAGTTAGACGCCACAATAAAATTTTAAGGGAGAAGTCAGAGGCAACTAAAAGAAACCTTAAATCAGCAGCCTTCTATACTGCTACGCAACCCGCCACCTACTAAACAAGCGCACAAATCGGCAGTGCGCATTCTTGTGGTGCTTTCGGAGAGGCAGCTCCTTCTGCAACGTATGCCTAAACGGCGATGGGGCCCGACACCGAAGTGAGCTGAAACAAAGCTCACTTCGAGGAGGCAACCACCGCCCTCCGTGGAAGCGGTAACGACCACGAAAGCCCAAACCCTTCTGAGTCTCCTGACCCTGACAAGCTCGCCGTCACGGATAGCAAGAAACCGGTGTCGAGGACTTTCGTGGAAGGAGCGTGAACTACTGTTTCCAGATTGCCTCGTTCTTGCTTCGAAGGTTGGGCATCAGACGCGGAGTTCTGCGAACAGTACGACCCCTCTGATTGGCCGCCACAAGGTCATAGAATTCCCTTCCGTAGGGAACTAGGGAAACAGAAGTCATTAAAAAAACTTCTCCCGTGTGACTCAGAAAGCACTTACAAGAACCTGACGTCTTGTTTCAATATGTAAATATACATTTTTCTTTTGCTCATCCTGCCAAACGTACTCATCCCTATGCCTGCAGGATTCATGGCGTAAAGGCTTCCCCGAGGTGCAACCGCAGACGACCAAGCAGAGCCGTACAGTTACGAGCATGACGGATCGAAATGAGGTGCTTATTACTTTTAACGGTCACGCGCTTGAAAACGAAAATACGGATACTGAGCTCTCATCTCCTCTACCACTGCTGCAGGTGGGCGGTGGCAAGTGCCGATATGTTTGGGAGTGATATGGACGTATAATAAAACAATACATTTTTATACACAAAACTGTTAGTGTATTCCTATTAATTAAGCAACGCTCACAGAGGTCTCAAGTTAGTAATAAATCCAGTATTTGTCAACGCAGATACGAACGTGACCTGTTCAATATTGCACAATTACGCACATTTGAAATTTGTGTTTTATTTTATGCTGAGATATTGATATTACTCTATGGCGAACACGCTAACTACGGCTCTGGTGAGCAGTACAAAGGCATGAGCGACGGCTACGGAGCTCAATCGAATAAGTCGCGCAGCGATTACGCACTAATTCATTGTCAAAAAGGCACATTGGTCTGCTGTGTTTAATTATTAAAATTATGTCACAGTGCATTAGTGCATCATTTCTGCTAGGTTGCAATGTTTATTGTTGCCCTGATATCGCAATTACTATACGACCAGTGAACCCTTAGCAAAGCAAATAGGGGAACGCTTAGTGCCTTAACGGTGGTGCACCACCACCACCCAGCGCCATCCAAGTAGTGCCTATCCCAGCTTACCGCTGTCGTTCAACGTGTAGACTAGCTTCTAGTGTTACCACAGCCAACGTGCGCTCAGTTCTTACCAGCTTTTCCCACTGAACCTCCAGTGTTGTCAATACAAACCAGCACGCATAAGCAATATCTAGAGGACAATGCCCAGTGCTACTAGTTTAAATCACGCCATCCGAGTTAACACAGTGCCTATTCCAGCTTACCGCTCTGAATGAACGCTTTCACCAGCTCCTAGTGTTATCACAGTCAGCGTGTGCTCACTTCTTTGCAGCTTTTCCCAGTGAGCCTCTTGTGCTCTAAATATGGTTACGGTGATAAAATAAGACAATGTTGACGACAAACTGGCAGCAGCCTCTCGGGATTCTCAGCTGCTGTTTACGTATCACGTGTAAATACATCGTCTAAATAGTTTTATACCCGTGACATTTCGGTGGGTGGTGCGGGGTACGCGTTTTCGACACGAAGCTTCGCAGCGGACGTCTCACCCAGCCTGGGAACATGCATCCAGCGGCAGGGATCGGGTCTGCAGCTGCATCGCCGACTACGCCTAACGAGTACGTTGCTCTACCTCAGCCGCAAGACCCGGCAAATTCAACATCCTCAATGGTGTTGACGTAGAAGAATGGTTCAAGATGTATGAGCGCGTTCAGCAAGGTGAGAAGGTGTGAGCCGGCCATAATGCTGGCCTATGTAGTGCTCTACCTCGACGGAACACCGCGAACGTGGTATTACACACACGAGGAAGTGCTAACCAGCTGGGAATTGTTTAAAGAGAAGCTGTCCGACCTTTTTGGCAATCCGACCGCTCGACAGATAGCCGCCAAGCAACAACTCGCAACGCGTGCCCAAATTGATACCGAGTTGTATGTCTCCTACATTCCGGACGTCCTCGCCCTCTGTCATAAAATCGACACGTCCATGCCAGGGGCGGACAAGGTTGGGCACATTATTAAAGGAATCGCGGAAGACGCATTCAATCTTCTGGTCTTTAGAAAGCTATCGACTGTCGACGCCATCATGAAGGAATGCCGCCGTTTCGAGCAGGTGAAGAGCCACCGTGTACACAATCAGTTTGCATGGCTTCCAAATACTGAAGCGACCTCTTTTTGTACCGACCTAGCCGACCAAGCCAGCTTGCCACCACCAAGTGAAAATGTGACTCGCATTGTGCGCCGCGAACTCGAAGCAGCGTTTCCTGCCTCACCTCAACAGACTTTTATTGCGATAGCAATTATATGGACACTCAAAAGCAGATTTGTGCCGTCGGCGTCGCCGTCGCCGTCGCCGTGAGGTTCCGTATGACGTCATTTGGAGATGAAATCGTCGCCGCGCGCCGAACGCTGTATGTGCGAGTGAAAGGGCGCGAGGGGCGCGTCTTTCACGGGGAGTGAACGCGCGGCGGAGAACAAACGCGCGTTCTGCGCCGTGGTCGCTTAAGGGCTGCAGAAGTAGGCGTCTCTTTTCTCCTTTACAATCACCATATATGTAGAGCAAACGCGCCTTCTTCAGACGCGCGAGAGGCCGTGGGGGAGGGGGAGGGAAGGGAGGCGACGTTTAGCTGCGGCACCAAGTGCCTATTTATATCAGAGGCTCCAGCAACAGTCACCAACGCCGCACGCATTTTGAGCTAACGCGGGCAAAACGCCGATGGCGTCGACAACAGTTCTGCGTGTTGTTGCTACCAAAGCCGCTCACCTTACTTCATATGACATTGCTGTGTTGCTATCGCATTCATTGCTTCGCCCTTAGGGCGAAACTGTGACATTTTTTTGGACCAACACTGCTGAGACGATATCGCTCGTCCAGTCCTTGGTTTGCCAATAGCTAATATGGGTCTCCCCAGCATCTGCTTCTTGAGTCGTCCTGACACCGGCCCTGCTCCAATGCATTGGTCATATCGCAGGCCAGCCTACAGTGCCCGGAATCAATCGGACTGGCGTACACCTGATGACAGGCCGATCTGTTTCTGCTGCAGTCGAATCGGTCCCGTTTCCTGTCACTGCCGTAGCACTCGGCCGTCCCTGCCTCGAAGCATTTTCTGGAATCCAAGTTCGCCCGCAGTTCTTACCCCGTCGCTTCTACAACGCTTCCAATGCCTCAGCCTCTACTCGCTGCTCTGCTCACTCGCCCTCGTCTCAACGTCACCAGCCACGTCTTACCCAGCTTCCCCGCTCGCCCTCGCCGACCTACCCCGGACCATCCCAGCCGGAAAACTAGGCAATGCGGCACCTCGGGGTAGTGCTGCAATGTCAGATTTGCCAGAAAATCCTCCTTTGATGCTTTGATGCTGTTTGAATCCACCTTCTTGACGTCCACGTTGATGGCACACCCGTCACAGCACTCATAGATACCGGAGCGCACATATCGATTATAACCAGCCGCCTTCGACGCCATTTAAGGAAAATTGTTACGCCTGTTTTACTCGGGTCGTACGAATCGCCGACGGCAGCTTGGTGGCCATGGTCAGACGGTTTACTGCACGTGTGAGCATATCCGGTCGCCATACTGTCGTCCTTTTCACTGTCCTTGACGAATGCCCCCCTTGGCCTCCTACTAGGCCTAGACTTCCTCTCTGCTCATTCAGGGCTCATCGATTGTTCCTCAAGTACTGTGCGTCTTGACCTGCCTCTGCTGGACGATCCTCCGGCACCTCACGAAATTCGCCTAAGACCGACTGATTTTGTTCCCGTACCACCACAGGCCTTGCCATACATCGAAATGTCGCCATCTACGCCAGTTCCCAATGGAGATTACATCTCACCTTCTATATCGGCTATCTCAGCCACAACGTTACTGTCCCGCATACAATACTGATGGTTAGAGACAATTGCACGTATCTCCCTGTGGTGAATTTTGGACTCACTAAGCAAATTCTGCCTAAAGATATCACCCTGGCTACGATTACTGCTTTAGAAGTTCGCTGCGTTGAGAGTTTTTCCATCGAAGCTTCCTGTGAGCTTTTCTGGCCTGCCAATTGTACTGACCACGAGATTAGGAAAATGGTTACCCCGAATATCACACCTGCGGAGGTTGAACAGCTCTGCAGTTTATTCCTCTCGTACAAGGATATATTCGACCGGAACAACCATCCCTTCGGCCAGACGTCACTTATCAAACACCGTATACTTACAGGCGATAATCCTCCCACCCATTGGCGGCCCTACCGAGTTTCAGCTTCGGAGCGCCAATCATCAAAACGGAAGAAGACAAGATCCTTACGAAAGATCATTGAGCCATCGTCAAGTCCCTCGGCGTCTCCTGTCATGCTGGTCAAAAAGAAGGACGGCACATGGAGATTTTGCGGCTACTACCACCACTTCAACCGCGAAACATAGAAGTACGTCTACCCACTACCTGTACAGATGCAGCCCTTCATTGCCTATACGGGGCACAGTATTTTTCGTCCATCGACCTATGGTCTGGATATTGGCAAATATCTGTGGATGATCTCGATCGGGAAAAGAACACCTTTATAAAGCCTGGTGGCCTTCACCACTTCAAAGTTATGCCTTTTGGGCTATGCAACGCTGCGGATACCCTTGAGCGTATGATGAACTCGTTACTCAAAGGATTCAAGTGGGTGACTTGTCTCTGCTACCTAAATGATGTTATTGTGTCCTCGCCCACATTGAACACAAACCTTTAGTGCCTTTCAGCTGTACTTGCTGTAAAGAAGAAATGCAACTTCGGCCACCGTGAAATTACTGTCCTTGAACATGTCGTCAATGCGTCTGGCATCCGAGTGGGCCCGGAGAAAATTCGCGCCGTGAAAGAGTTTCCTGTTCCACAATCCACAAATTATGTCCGACGTTTTGTGGGTTCGTGGTCTTACTTCGACCGCTTTGTTAAAAATTTTGCCACCATAGCGCACCCTCCGACAGATCTCTTGAAGAAAAGTCTGTCGTTTTTATCGGGAGCCTCTCAGGCCGCCGCCGCCTTTTCTCACCTTACCACCATACTCACCACCCCACCGATTCTAGGACACTAAGATACGTCAGCCCCTACAGAGGTGCGCGCCGATGCCAGGAGCCACGGCATCGGTGCCGTCTTGGCACAAGTTCAGCACGGCGATGAACGTGTTATCGTGTATGCTAGCCGTCTTTTTTCACCTGCGAAGCGGAATTACTTTATTACCGAGCACGAATGTTTGGCCCTTGCGTGGGCAGTGGCGAAATTCCGCCCCTATTTACACGGCAGGCCTTTTTCTATTTAAAGAAAGCACCACGCCCTCTGTTTGCTTTCGTCCTTAAAAGATCCCACAGGGAAGCTTGGACGATGGGCTTGGCAGCTACAGGAGCATTTTTACTCGGTTGTGTATAGGTCTGGTGGTCCACACAATGACGCCGACTGCTTGTCCCGTTACCCTGTACACACGCCCGCCAACACCGTCACGGACGCTTCCGCAAGTGTATTTTCCAGCTTTTGTACATGGCCCACGAGCAACGCCATGACGCTACCTTTAGGACCCTCATTGACCGAATGGAATCTGCTCCTACTGATCCACCGTTACAGTGGTTCGTCTTCAACAACGCTATATTGTACCGCCGCAATTTTCACCCTGATAGCCCTCCCCTTCCCTGTGTCGTTCTCAAACCCCTCCGCTCAATCGTGCTTCCGGAGCTTCATGACGCCCCTACAACCGGACATCATGGGGTTGCTCGCACTTACGACCGCTTATGCCGCTGCTTCTACTGGCCCGGCCTCGCACGCTCCGGAAAAAGCCAGCAATGCTTCCTGCCGGGTACTTACAACTGATCGCTATTCCAACTGAGTCATTCGTCCGCGTGGGTTTGGGTCTCCTTAGCCCTTTCCCCCAGTACAGCTCCGGCAACAGGTAGATCACTGTGGCTACTGAATACGCAACGCGCTACGCCATCACTCAGGCGCGTCCCACGAGCGGCGCGACGGACGTCGCCGATTTCCTACTCCGGTATGTAAATTTGGTGCAAAGCGCCCCGCGACAGCGTCTTACCAACCGCGGCCACAGTTTCCCTTCCCAAGTCATCGCCGATATCCTGCGCTCATTTTCTACCAAACAAAAACTGGCCACCTCCTACCATCCGCAGACCAACGGTCTTACTGAGCGACTTAATTGGACCATCACTGACATGCTATCGACATACCTTTCACCCGACCACAAGGACTGGTATGTTGCGCTACCCTATGTCACGTTCGCCTATAATTCGTCACACCACGATTCTGCTGGGTATACCTCCTTTTAATTTTTCTTCGGTCGTGACTCTGTATTGCCAGTGCACGCTTCACTCCCTTTGGTACGGGATTCGGGGACCGAGTATTCCCGCAATGCCATCGCCCACGCTGACCATACGCGCCAGCTTGCCCGTACGCGTTTGTTGGCATCGCAGGAAACTCAAAAGCACGCTTACACTTGCCGTCATCGTGAGACATATTTTTCACCAGGTTCTCTCGTACTACATTGTTCCGCTTGCCGCCAAGTGGGGCTCTCCGAGAAACTCCTTTCGTGCTGCAAAGGCCCTTACCATGTTCTATGTGAACTTACCGATCTCACCTATGAGATATCCCCAGTGACCTCCGTCATGCCACCCGGTTCCACATCACCTGACGTCGTACACATCTCTCGGCTTAAGCCTGACTATGCCATTCCCGATGGCCCCATCTGAAGCACCGGGATGGTGCTTTTTTTTCACCGGGGGTTGTGCCCCATTGAGAAAAGAGGACAGTCTGCGTGTGCTAAGTTCTTACCAGCTTTCCTCAGTGAACGTTCAAGCTGTCAATACAAACCAGCGTTCACAAACAATCTCCAGAGCGCACTGCCCCGTGCTAATAGTATAAACCAGTGCGTTAGAAGGCAACGAAACACACCATGTTTTTATTTCGTCAGAGAAGAGGGTTTCATTTTTGACGCGTATGGCCTGAGTGACTTCAATTGGGAAGGCTTGGGTTTTCAATCGCATCAATTTTCCCAAAAGAAAACAATACCCGCAACGTACTGAAAGCGCACAATATCAGACGCCGCATAATCAATTGAAAACTTCTTTACTGCTACTTATATTACTAATATTATTTTCATCCATCAAATAAGTGATCTAGAATAGTTATCTGTTGGGCTAGTTGGTTCTGCATAACTGAACAAGTAACTCACCGCAATATAAAAGACAGACACAAGAAAGGGACAAACAAGGACAAGCGCTTTTTTTTACTCACAACTGTTTAATGCAAAGGAAGGATCGTACACACATATATATCCTCTTGTCACGCATGCGCAGGCCAGACGGTAAGAAAGGCACGTGTAGATTAAAGACGGTTGCACAAGAAGTCAAATTCGGCGTCAAGTAAAGAGATAGACGGCTCACTTACACACCGAGCTCTGTTCTGCTTGATAAAGAAGGCCTCCCGTGCAAGACGAGAAGAGGCATTGCCACTCCTGCCCAAAATGGTAGTGTCATGAAATCGAGCGTTACAACCACATGCGGTAACATGGGCCTTGTCCTTGAGCGCTTGTCCTTGTTTGTCCCTTTCTTGTGTCTGTCTTTTATCTTGCACTGAGTTACTTGTTCAGTTATACAGAACCAACTAGCTCAACAATTAACTATTCTAGAATACATTTCTCGTACATTGGGCCCTTCCTTTTGTGTGTTTCCTCAGCAGTCTTCGGTCACCGACGTTCTTCTGTCCCACATCGTCGAGGCCACATGCAGGGCCAGGTTTTATGCCTTCTGTGTCCGGAAAGGATTACACCCGCAAGATGTTTGTGGCTTGTTTGGTATGGTGAAGCCGTCTTGGGGACACCTCAAGAGGCTTTGCAAACTCTTGAAGTCTGAGCTCTGGCGCCAAGTCCGCCTTTTGCAAGACTGGTTACGTGTAGTGTGCCACCACGACAATCCGCACTGGCTAGCGAGCAGGAAGCTGCGTGAGTTCAGACTACTTGCGGCCCAGCTCACGGAGACCAGGTGGAGGACCATGCTCAACTTTATTCTGAGGTCTTCAAATACAAATTGGCCCACTCAGGGGAAGCCTGTGGTCGTTTTAGACGAAGTGTTGCTTCCAGAGGGCATTTCGAGTCTACTCGAAAAAGGCCCTAAATATGCAGTTCCTCCCCCGTCCGGCCCCACGACCTGGTAGGGCTCAACCGAGACGTATCTTCAAGGTGTAGCCAAGACGTCCATGACCAATGCCTGAAGGAGGGTATGACCTGCATCTCAAAATGTTCTACGAGGGCAACAGACTTTCGTGCTACAAAGAGACTAGAAGGTGTGGTGAAGTTTTTCAAACATAACGAGCTTATTCTTTTGCAGTCAGATAAGGAAGGCGGTTTTGTTGTGCTGCCAAAAGGCTGGTTCAATGATAAAGCGTTGGCGGCGGTGAATAAGAATTTCGTCCCTATCAGAAAGAGTGCTGTCAGGGTCAAGTCCAAGTTCATTGAGTTCTGCAAAAGCTTGGATTTGACCACCCTCGCTAAACAAATCAGGAACAGCAAAGAAAAGAGTCTGACGGTTTTCCTTACCGCAAAAACGCATAAGCCCGAGATTCCTTTCAGAACTATTGTGAGTGAACGTGGGGCGTGGCAGCACTGCGTGAGCCTTTTTCTTTTAAAAAAGCTGAAGAAGCTTGATGTGGACAATCCTTTCCGTGTGAAAAGTTCTTCCGAGGTTGCGCAATTTGTAAAGTGTAATGACGGCATTAAGTACGGTTTCTCTGTTTTATGTAGATGACCTTTTCTACTCTATCCCTCAGGATAAGCTTCTGGTTTCCTTAAAAGAATGTATTGAGTACAATGATGTGGTAGAATTCCGGAATTCGGCGGGCCTGTCAGTCGACAACTTTTTAACATTACTTGAGTTTTATTTAAGTGTCACTTTTATTATTTTCAACGAGCAGCCGTATCTGCAACGCCGGGGTGTCTGTATCGGCTCATGTGTCGCTCCTATCTTATGCGACAATTTTTTGTCTTTTGTTGACCGATCTTTGGAGCATGTTTTTAATGGGGGGAAAGTTTTAAAGGTTTTTAGATATGTTGATGATATTTTAGTGCTTTTAAACAAAAAGGGTTACCTTACATCCCCTGCTTTAATTTTAGAAGCTTTTAACAACGAAGGCCAGGGGCTCGTTTTTACGCATGAACTGTCTGACGCCACAGGCCTGCAGTTTTTGGATTTAAAGCTCACCTTTGGTGTTGGCCACGTCTGCTGGGCGTATCAACCGCGTGCTTTGAAGCAATTGCTGCCTTTTGATTCTGCCCATTCTAAGGTGGTGAAGCGAGCCCTGCGAAAATCGTGCGAGCACCAAATGCGGTCTAGTTTCGCAAACCAAGTAAGCCGCCTTTTGGCTGCTGGTTTCCCTTTGGCGGTGGTCAACACCATAGCCGAGTCTTTGTTACAAAAAGTGAAGCTTGGAGCACGTAGGGCAAGAGCAGAGGTCCTACAACCAAAGTTGAGGCCGGAGGTAATACCCTATGTACACAAAGTGTCACACAACCTTAAAAAGGTTGCTAACCGACACGGTATACCTCTTGTTTTTTCTGCGCCCAACAAGCTTTCTAAGCTGTGCTCTCGAGTTTGCTGTGAGAGCAGGCGAGGCTGCCGTACTAGGCACGAGGAGCCCTTTGTGAAGAGCTCCAGAGGGGTTGTCTATGCCATCCCCTTGCACCCTTGTGGGCAGTTGTATATCGGCCAAACTGAACATTGCGTGAACGACCGCTTAAGGGAACATGCGCAAAAGATAAACAAAAAGGAGGATAAGGGCGCGCATTTGGTGGCCCGTGTTACCGCATGCGGTTGTAACGCTCGATTTCATGAGATTACCATTTTGGGCAGGAGTGGCAATGCCTCTTCTCGTCTTGCACTGGAGGCCTTCTTTATCAAGCAGAACAGAGCTCGGTGTGTAAGTGAGCCGTCTATTTCTTTACTTGACGCCGAATTTGACTTCTTGCGCAACCGTCTTTAATCGACACGTGCCTTTCTTATGGTCTGGCCTGCGCATGCGTGACAAGAGGATATATATGTGTGTACAATCCTTCCTTTGCATTAAACAGTTGTGAGTAAAAAAGCGCTTGTCCTTGTTTGTCCCTTTCTTGTGTCTGTCTTTTATATTGCGCTGAGTTACTTGTTCAGTTATTCAAATAGGGATCACTTTGGGAGAAGTTAATCTGAGGACATAAATAGAGGCATTTTCTCCAAGCCACTCGTTCAATGGCCAATGACTTGCAATAATTTTTTTTTCAATTATGAAAATTCTACATTTTTCTCTGCTTCGTCTTATCACCCTTTGCTCTGGTTTGGTCGAGAGCAAACCGCTTCCAATGACTGACACCTTTCTAATTTATTACAAATTGTTTACAAAAAAGAAGAAGATCGCACCCAGATATTTGAATATCTTGGCAAATCTGCAAATCAGTCTACACAGACTATGCCGCGAATTAGCCATGAGCTGTCGAAATTCCTTCGTCGCTTCAACTGTCGCATTCGATACTTTATGCCTTTTTGATCGCTGATTTAGGTGTCAGTAATTGGTCTCAGTTTGTACCACTGTGTATGGACAAGTGGGTATGTGTCGCTCCTCTAAGAACCTGTTTACCGCAAACTTGGCTAAATGGATATGTATCGTAAGGCATGTGTCATTCTTCAATGGACATATTTGACGGCGATTTGAATAACTAGCTTTTTGTAACAGGGTATGTGCGGCTATTGAACGAACCTATTTGAATTGACTTGGGTCACTGGGGTATGTTCCACTGAGTATGTGCCCCTTCGTATGTGGCACCCTTCAATGAGAAAGTCGTTTAAAATTATCTGGTGCTGGGCAGAGTTGAACCCACATCATAAATATTCAAACAATCTTGTGTAAATATCTAATCACACAGGTGCCACGCGGGGACTTCGCGTCGATGGCGCTAAAAAGCGTAGCGTTGTCAGAGGGAACCACGATACAGCATCCCGGGCAGCATACAAGCCATGTGCATTGTACGTTTCAGCGGTTGCACTGTATAGTGTCGATAAATTGCTTCAATGCTAATGGCAGTAACGTCAAATTTTATTGCGAGATAGGTTCTGTCCGATTTTTTACATCGCATTTTGTGCGCGAGAAATGTGTGGACCAATTACTATTAAAAACAAACCCAATGGCTCTGCAATGGGTGGAGGTATGCATATGTACCACGTGTTCTTACTTCACACTGCCTAGCGCGCATAAGAAATATCTTCATAAGAATATATATTTCTATTTCAACGACTTTGCGAAAATATTTGAATGTGTAACTACTAGTCACGTGTGAGACCCGTGTATCACATACACAATCACAGCTTCCTCTCACTAGGCTGAACCTTTAAACACGAGTACTATATGACCGTCTATACGAAGGTTCGAATATTTGGCGATACTTGGAGGCTAAGCAATCGACCTACCTGACGCAAGAGTAAGGGGAGCTTGGGGCTGCAGTGACAGATATGATTTAAAAAATTCCCGTAACAGTCCAGCAATTAGTAATTTTAGGTACAAAATTTGAAGTCAAGTTTGCTTTTGACAAAACTTCAATCGAACTCGAGCTACACTGGGGAAACGGGGCGTGCATACCTAGAAGTCATAACTGTCAGAATAAATAATTGGTGTAAAAAAACTAACTGATCACCTCATTTCTAAACTTTCACAATCGGTCTCTTTAATTTGTGAATAATACTAGTATTCGTACTGCTTACAAAACACGAAGGCAAGACAGGGATACGTGTGGAATTTTCGTACAGCCCTTAGACGTGTTAAGAACGGCTACTACAAGTGACGAGGATATTCCTTTCAACAAACTGCTGCGCTGTTCTATGAGAGATAATAAATTCATTTTTAGAGATAGCAATTTCTCTTGTATAACATGAAATTATTATTGACCAAAAATCAAGGGCAGAGAGACGCGCTGTTCTACTGAAACGTGTGTTTCGCATAAGTATGAATTATGTTTGGAAAGGATTGTTCTTAGCGACTACAATGGGCTATGATATCACCAGTAGGATTGGGGACCTAATTTATCAGATAATTTTGAGCCATATTTATGTGTAGCGTTCAACTTATTGGGTGTGCCTGTTCACCGACAATGTTTTTAGCGCAACTTGTATGGCTTGCCATGGAGGTCCCCCAGCTTTATATATTTAATTGTTTCTACACCGTGCCACAAACCTTTTTCACCACTTCCATGAGCGCTGTGCAATGTGAAGGCACTGAATGTAACGAAAAGCTGCAGCTAGACATTTCCCCTCTATTATCAGTGCCAATTTTTGAGAGCCAAGCTTTTCCAGTGCCTAAAATAAGTGTCCTCGCATTGTAGAGAGTGCTTAGTAGAGAAAAGTGCATTTTCTTGACTTTCTGTAAAGGAGGGACCTCCCAATACACAATATAGGGAAAATTAAAAAGAACCTCCAGTATATTGCACGAACAAAACCGACGCTGGTTTTTGAATACGGTTTCTGAATAAAAGTAGCACATATTTAAAATATCCGGATTAATATAGGCAACCCTAAAAAAACATAAAGAGACAACATGTCCTGAGAAGAAACATTTTCGTTCAGTTGCAATAAAAAAGTTCTATACATTTATATATAAAATAAATATTTTTGCCCTCGCATTGCAGACCCATTGTTCTATTTGCAGGAGGCCAGAAAAAAATGAAGGGGCTGTGAAATCTAGTCTTTCATTGTGCTCGATAGAAGTGACTGCAGGTAAACTGAAAATGCTCGAGCAAGCTTGCATTGTTTGTGACCATACTTTTCACTTCCTAGTTGCGAAGTTTTCGCCGTGCGTCTCCGACATTCGGCGTCGTACCAATAAAACAGAAGACGTGAAAAACGTTTATTTTCGGCTGAGCTTTGCGCGCAAGTAAATGGTATTTCTCGCTGCTCTTATTGTGCTATATTTACGGTTTCCCGGTAGGAGAATATTTTAACTTGATTTGCATCTTAGAAGGTGACCTCGAGTTGTGTAAGGCAGTGATATTAAGCAAAGGTCACCGACTGGTCTTCTGTTTACCTATATGTAACGTAATTTTCCTCCAAAATTGCAAGCATTGCTGTTTCATAAAATACAGACATCCTTGTCACACTTTCTGCAATACTAGGACATATTTTTTCTCCTTTTCAGGAAGCGCCTTACCCGAATGTTTGTCAAAAACGTTTCTTAATTACACCTGGCTTCTATGAAGCTACACACAACGCATTCGGAATAATAATTTTGGCACTTCCATATTGCAATACGAGCGAAAATAACACGTTACACAATAAGGCAGTAAACTATTGGCGAGCGAATGCCATTGGCACATGCAGCTATTGATATCCAGTGACCACGAAGAAGTAAATTAACAGAGCTTTTGGTCGTGCTCGAGCTTTTAGTCGTGCTCGAGCTTTGTTCAATCAATCGCAAGCAGTTTTTTTCTGATAACGACGAGGTATCGAGGTGGAATTCAAAAGCTCCAGTGGAACAACATGCATGCATATTTTGGGATGATTAGGGTGCTTGTATTTGGTGGGCTTTCTGAGAACTTTGGGACAATATGACACGTAAATTTAACGCAAAAGAGATGACCAAAACATTACCTGGCATGATCTGTGTTTATTTTTATTAGGTAGACAGTAATACCTTAATTTAAATAATCAACCACGGTAGCCCTCTTGCTATTGCGCTGCGCTGCTGAACTCAAGGTCGCGGTTTCACTCCCGATCATGGTAGCTGCATTGCAATAGGAGGCAAATGGAAAAAACGCTGGCGTTCCATGCATCGGATGCTTGGTTAAGAACCCTAGGTTCTCAAAATTGATTCAGAGCCCCTCACTAGTGCGTGATTTATAATTACATTGTGGTTTTAGAGCGTAGAATCTCGTACATAGAATAATTTTATTTATATTTTACTTAAGTCAATGAGCTTCGTTGCGGGAGTAAATATTTTTATTTAGTGAGTGGTAATGATAATCAGAAAGTTTAGACTGAACCACTGTACGTTTCCCGTAGATTTTGAAGTAGGTGTAAAATAGACTTCATGGTAGCAAAAATATTTGTGCGGAGTTATTTTTTTTCTTTTTTTATGGCATTCTCACTTGCGTAAACCTTCAAATATAGCCAGACAATCTACTCTACTGTTCGGTAACTGAGACTTGTACATAAACGTGCCACATTCTGCTGATTAACCACGTACCCAGATGTATGATTCCTTAAATTATTTCTTGCCTGAAAGCTGTATTTTCATTTCCGCTATATATCAAATAAACACGTAGATTGTTCTTTCAAACTGTAGTATCATCCAGTGCTCTCTATGACATCTCTGATCGCCAAGTATGCAGCCCAGTTCGTTTATATTTGCTGAAGTATTCCTTTTCATACTCACTACGCTCCATGCATCACATAATATGGTGCCCTGGGCACTCAAATAGTTGACACGAAAAGTTCTGTCTAATGTACCATTTCATAGAACGGTTTGTCTAATGAATTTCCTGCACTGACCATTGCCAAAGTATTATATAAATAAATAGCTTAGCATTCTAGCAGAATAGAAACTGTATAATTCTACCATGAGCATAATCGGAAGTTTTTTTTTTTCTGCTTTCATCCGCATCCTCAACCTCTTTTTAAAGTCCTGTGAATTTCCAACGACTACGGCTTCGGTTTCGACTGTCTCATGAAAATACGGAGTCTGCGCTCGAGTAACAAAGGGCTCTCGCTAAAACATGTCGTGCAAGGAAGGTTGCAATTTGTTGCTAGAACTATCGATTTACAATAACCTGTCATGAAAGATATTGCTTTCCCAAACTTTCCATTCTAAAGCTGCATAAAATCTGATAAGCAGGCTACAAAAACCTATTTGGGAAGGGATACAAAAATGAGATTCGAAAGCATAAACATTTTCACGACAAGAGCGGTGCATTCCATTTCAAGATATTTTGCATCTTTCGTCTGTAAGCTACACTAATAAATCACTACGCGGCCAGTTTAAACAATGGTATTAGTTAATAAAAAGCACGAAATGTGATATCTAGCTTGCTAAAGTTATAATGCGGAAACAAGATGCACAATCCAACACACCTACACCCCCCTAGAATCCTACGCTTGTTTGCATCTCAAATTAAACACAAGCACAGAGTGGCAATGATGTGCCAGTTCGCTGTGGGACGATCGGTGGCACTGGAATCATGATAGCACTGCCGACTTAGGAGCACTATACGTGACCGCCCTTCATATACAGCGGCCAATATGCTTAAACGATTCCTGCTGCGCCCTCCTTAGCAGTCACAAAAACCTCATTAGGTAGAGCGTAAATGAGAAATATTATACACAAGACAAATGTGAATAGAAATTTGCAATTATTTCTGTACCTGCATACCTGGAATTGTAATTGTTTCTGTTCAGAATAAGTTCTTTGTTAATACGAATATAAATGCATAATGTTTCCTGCTGTTTCCTGCTGCAAAAGGCGTGAGACCTTCGTCAAACGTTCGCCGCTTTTAGTCTCACGTCTTTCATCAACCCCTGTATTGATGGGAAATAATAACAATTATTAATATTTGCGACGATCATATAAATCAACCAGCTGTAATCTTTTGCTACTTGCTCCATTTGCGAAATATTTGCAAGTAGAAATACTTGCTTTTAAAGCTGAAAGTTGGGCTAGTTGGTTTCCGCGTTAAGGGCATTAAATGAATGAACACTAGGCTATGAAAGGAAGCAACAGGACTGGCCTGTCCGCATCGGGCATGCTAGATCGAATGCGCGCGGCAGTTTGAACGCGCACTCAAAACTAGACTACACCTTTCACTTAGCCAACACGGCTAGCTTTCAGAATATGTACAAATACAGTGATAGGTGCGCATATTGTAGCAATAGTGCGTGCAAGCTAGCTTCAAGACTGCTACAATACTTCAGCTGTCAGGCGGCTACACAGTGCTCAAAACACCACAGTAGAAAGCGTAAGTACACAACAAAAAAAAACGAAAAGAAAGAACATCAACCATAAAATTCACTTCCGCAGTCACAACATAGGCTACTGTAAAGGTAACCAATGTATTAGAAATAACTATTGATAGGTGTAGAATTAGGGCTGGTGGGTTGATTGGCACTCTTAGTTACACCAGTGCCAAGCACAATATTATGTGTGGTGATGCTGCAATGAAATTCATTTGATGAGCAACACTGCAATAACCAGCGAATGCCATAGCAAGAGCAAGCAGATAATTTAGGACTATGTGTGAAATTGCGTGCTTCATTAATGATAGAGCATGAGTACACTGAACTATCTACCAGCTAACTGTATGGTCTCTGCTGTAGTGAGGTAAAGTGGAAAATTACGTAACTTGACACAGACTCGCAACTGCTACAATGCCGCCTACTTGCATGAATAAGGAAAGCTCGCGAAGAATTAAAAAAAAGGTAAAAAAATGGACGAGAAAAAAAGACAGCTTACTATAAAACACCTCACTACTGTAGTAACTGCAGCACAGGGAATACTGTTCTTCATACAAATTCGTAGAAATTCAAGCTTGTCTAATGTAATTGCCAGTGACAGTTATTCTGGGAACAAGACAGAAATAATTGTGAATATCAATGTTAAACGACGGCAAGCATGCTGCATGCTTAGACCTGTGACATATTTGGCCCAATGCACTTTGAATTCTAACACGTACAGAAACTGCATTAGCGTGTAGCAGTAAACAGACAAAATGCGGAAATAAAACCTACAGCATAGGAAACATTTTCAAAGCAATAAAAGCAAAGTAAAAAGTGATAAATATACTGTGTACTAAGCAAAAATAAAATGTAACTTGCAGCCAAGCGATTGATGCAAGAAAGACAGTAAACATGAGGACATGTTAGGTTTAGCTTTGTGTAGAACACGATGTGTGCATAACGTCTACAAACACAAATAAGCAGCAAATTGAATAAATATTAGGCCTATTTAGTAAGCGATGTTACGTAATTTGCTGCATCACGTTCGTCCAGTACAAATCCTCCGATGATGCTCCTCACGAACACGAATCCAATTGAAGTACACGTAGATGGTGTCCCGTTGACGGCATTCATTGATACTGGAGCTCAAGTGTCCATAGTGAGCGCTTGCCTATGTCGTCGCTTCAAAAAAGTTCTTACGCATGCCGTCACTCGAGCCATACGCGTCGCCAATGGCGCCACTGTTGCCGTCAAGGGTATGTGCACTGCTCGCATTGAAATCGCTGGCCGCCAAGTTCCAGTTCTGTTCACTGTGCTGACCAGTTGCCCTCATGACCTAATCTTCGCGCTCAATTTTCTGACGACGCATTCTGCCCTCATCGACTTTTCCTCCTGTACGCTGTGCCTCGAGCTTCCTCTTCTTTCAGATGTTCGCCCCGAACAACCAAACACCCTCTGCACTACAGAGTTTGTTCGTTTACCTCCGAAAGCCCTCACCTTCGTCAAATTGGCCTCAACGGCAACCGTGCATGATGGCGACTATGTCGTCGCACCTATTCGTGATTTCCTCCTGGCGCGCGACATCTCTGTGCCACACTCCGTCGTTACCCTTGCCCCTAATCGGATGTGTCTCCACGTTATCAATTTTGGCTTGACGAAGCAAGTGTTACGTGAAGGCATACCGGTGGCCACGCTCCGGTCAGTGACAGACGACCACGTGACTGCTTTTGCCACCGACGCGTCTCCAGATCCTCCTGATTACCCGCTGGATGCCTCGAACCTCGACGGCCCATTACGTCCCATGGTCGCTCCGGACCTCGCACCTGACCAATCAGCCGCCCTATATCGCCTTTTGTTGTCCTACCGCGACATATTTGACACTAACAATCGACCACTTCGTCAGACATCCCTTGTTAAGCATCGGATAAACACTGGTGATGCTGTTCCCATTCACCGCCGACCGTATCGCGTATCCACGGCAGAGCGGCAAGTTATTCAGCAGGAAGTAAACAAGATGCTCCCCAAAGGCATTGTTGAGCCCTGGTCGAGTCGTTGGGCGTCGCCAGTCGTGCTCGTCAAAAAGAAAGATGGCACGTGGCGTTTATGCGTTCATTACTGCCACCTAAACCTAATCACTAAAAAGGATGTTTACCCTTTACCACGAATCGATGACGCTCTTGATTGTCTTAATGGTGCCAAATACTTTTCGTCTATCTACCTTCGCTCTTGTTATTGGCAGGTTTCCGTCGATAAGCAAGACCAAGAAAAGACAGCTTTCGTCACTCCAGATGGCCTCTACCAATTTAAGGTTATGCCGTTCGGTTTGTGCAATGCCCCCGCCATGTTCGAACGGATGTGGACTCTCTGCTTCAAGGTTTCAATTGGTCAACTTGCCTTTGTTACCTCGACGACGTACTTGTGTTTTATCCTACATTTGAGACGCAGCTTGAGTGCGTTGCAGCCATCCTTGACGTCTTCCGCAAGGCTGGGCTCCAATTAAACTCATCAAAGTGCCACCTCGGGCGCCGACAGATTACAGTGCTAGGCCATCTCGTCGATGCTTCCGGAGTACAACCCGACCCGGAGAAGGTTCGAGCAGTAACGACTTTTCCTGTACCTCAGTCTGTCAAAGACTTCCGGAGTTTTGTGGAGCTCTGTTCTTACTTCAGACGGTTCTTGAAAGATTTCGCAGCAATCGCTCGACCACTCACTGAACTACTGAATAAAGACGTGCCTTTTACGTGGGGTTCCCCTCAGGCTGCCGCATTTTCACGCCTCATCGCGATTCTCACCAACCCACCGATCTTGGCCCACTTTGACCCGTCCGCACCTACAAAGGTCCGAACCGATGCCAGTGGTTATGGGATCGGCGCCGTCTTAGAGCAACGCCAACTCGGACACGACCGCGTTATAGCCTACGTTAGCCGGCTCCTGACAACTGCAGAAAGCAACTGTTCTATTACCGAGCGCGAATGACTTGCTCTCATCTGGGCTGTTTCAAAGTTTCGCCCAAAATTATATGGCGACCCATCTCGGTTATCACTACCATCATGTGCTCTGTTGGCTTTCGTCGCTCAAGGATCCTACTGGCCGGCTGGGTCGTTGGGCCCTCCGACTACAAGAATATCCCTACACAGTGACGTACAAGTCGGGACGCCAACACAAGGACGCAAATTACCTCTCTCGCTAGCCAGTCGAAGACCCGACCTCTACAGAGTCTGATACTGACACCGACGCCTGCGTGTTCTCTGTTTTTACACTAATCCATCTCGCCGACGAGCAGTGCCGTGACCCGTCCTTGTGTATCATCATTGACCGCCTGGAATCGTCACTTGCCGACAGTTCCCTTCGCTTATTCACAATTCAAGATGGCGTACTCTACCACCACAACGTTCACCCCGACGGCCCAGCATTGCTCCTTGTGACCCCAAAACACCTTCGCTCGGCTGTTCTCCACTAACTTCACAACCTCCCCACTGCCGGTCACCTCGGTGTGTCACGTACCTACGACCGGATCCGCCGACGCTTCTTTTGGCCAGGGCTTGCTCGCTCCATTCGAAGATACGTAGCTGCGTGTGAGAAATGCCAGCGACGCAAGACACCATCGACGCTCCCTGCTGGGTACCTTCAACCACTCGACATTCCTGCGGAGCCAATCTTTCGGGTTGGTTTAGACTTACTTGGTCCTCTTCCTCTTTCTACCTCTGGGAACAGGCGGATCGCCGTGGCCACAGATTACACCACGCGCTACGCCATCACCCGAGCGCTCCCTACAAGCTGCGCCACAGATGTGGCCGATTTTCTTCTACACGACGTGATTTTACCACATGGAGCTCCGCGACAACTTCTCACAGACCAGCGCCGGACATTGCTATAAAAAGTTATCGCAGACATCCTGCAGTCCTGTGCCACGAGGCACAAGCTACAACGTCATACAATCCGCAAACTAATGGCCTCACGGAGCGTCTCAATCGCACTCTCACAGACATGCTCGCGAAGTATGTCTCTTCCGACAACACAGACTGGGACCTCGCTCTACCGTTTGTAACTTTTGCCTATAATTCCTCGCGCCACGACACATCCGGTTATTTCCCTATTTTCCTTATGTTCGGCCGAGAACCAGCACTGCCCCTCGACACAACCCTCCCTGTTCACGCCGCACCGACCAGTGATTATGCACGTGACGCCATCGCCCGCACTGCCCACGCAAGGGAAATTGCCCGTGACTGCCTTCTGAACTCCCAAGAGAGTCAATGGCCTTTGTACGACCGGCGACACCGAGACGTGCATTTCCCCCCTGGTTCTTTGGTGCTTCTATGGTCTCCGTCACGTCAGGTCGGCCTATCAGAAAAACTGCTGTCTCGTTACACAGGCCATACCGAGTGCTTCGTGCCGTGACTCCCGTCACCTACCAGATAGCCCCTGACGCCCCATCTGCTTTCCAGTTCAGTGATATCCTGCACGTTACACGACTGAAGCCGCATCACCCCCCCAGTGATGACATTTAGACGTTCCGGGACGTCGCTTGTGCCACCGGGGGATTATGCTACACACATGTGGTATTTGATTGTGTAAATGAGGCGCGTGGGCGCCATCACTCGACAAAAGAGGAAGAAGAACGAGCTGGGCTCGTGCGGTGAATCTAACCGGTCAGCGCAGCAACCGCAGTTGAAAATATAACCTGTAAATAGTTGCTCGTCTTACTGACTCGTCTTTCGCGTAACAATATGTCGATAAACCTATCCAGAAATGATACCAAAATCCTACTTTTTGGAACACATACACTTCATACATACCTGACCCGACCATCCAGATTACACGCCGTGCTGCTGCAGCCATACGCGCGGGATGCCTGCATTGCGGGGGCTCATCCATGATGAGGACACTGTTGTGGTTCACGGCCTCACCAATACAAAATAATTTCTGTGTTAACTTATAGCAGTGGCACATTAAATCTGTCACGTTGTGAACACATGCAAAGAGCACCTAAAAGTCACCAAAACGACCTTTGAAGTAGTACAGGGTGGCAACATAACACAAAATCAAACTCACTGATGATTATCATTCTAATAGGGACCCCTTATTCACCGCAAAATGGCGACCCCTTCAACACGCAGCAACAGCACATTACAAAAAATCGGATACCTAGATGGTGAACGGGATCTAGCATCTTTAGCGCGCTTGGGGCGGCAGAGTGATATAATACAGCCCCATAATCTAGTTGCGAACGAATCAGACTCTTATAACGGCTCAATAGACACTTACTGTCGCTGCCCCGTGTTGTGTGAGAGATAATCTTCATTAGTTTCATGGTTTTTAGGCATTGTCGCCTTGAGATAGGTTATCTGGGGGTTGAAGATAAGCTTAGAGTCAAGTATGATGCCTAAAAACTTGTGTTCTTTTTTGACAGGTATTTGCTGTCCACACAGTCCTACACAAGCATCTGGGATCAGACCTCTCTTGTGAAAGGAACACAAGAACATTTGTGGGGTTTACTTTGAGCCCGTTTTCGTCGGCCCACTTAGATACTTTGTTCAACCACTGCTGTACCTGTCTCTCGCACGCGGCCAGGTTACAGGACTTGAAGCCCATTAGTGTATCGTCCACGTAGATGAAATAAAAAATAGGTGGTGGTAGTCAAGCTCGAAGCATGTACATTTTGTCGATAAAGAGCGTGCAACTGAGCACGCCTCCCTGGGGTACACCAGTGTCCTGTATAAATGGACGCGACAGTGCATTACCTATTTTAACCCGGAATGTGCGCTTGTGTAGGTAGCTTTTCAATAATGGCTAACATATTACCGCGGATGCCCATTACTGACCGATCGCGTAGGATTGCGTAACGCCAGGTTGTATCGTGCGCCTTTTCCATATCGAGAAACACGGATAAGAAGTATTGTTTAGTATGAAGGCATCACGAATGTTTGATCCGATGCGCACGAGAGGGTCGGTTGTAGACCATCCTTCTCTGTAGCCGCACTGATATGGATCAAGAATTTTGTTTGACTCAAGGAAGTGTAAAAGGCGACGGTTTATCATTTTTTCAAAAAGTTTGCAAATAACTTTTTCAAAAAGTTTGCGGTAACTTGTTACCAATGTGTGGTATTTACCTTGTTTAAAAATCGGAACAAGGGATTCTTTCCATGCAGTAGGTAGTTACCCGGCAGCCCATATAGCATAGAAAAGTGCGAGTAACGTTATTTGAGTATCACTGTGGATGTGTTTAATTATGTCGTACATGATCCTGTCAGGTCCAGATGTAGATCTCCGACATGTAGTCAAGGAGGCTCTCAATTCGGCTGTGTTAAAAGGCATGTTATAGGGTTCGTTCTGTCTGCATTTTCAGTCAATATCCTTGCGTTCTGCGATTTGTTCGTGCTTTAGGAATGCCTCGGAATAATGATTCGAACTAGATACGTGCTCGAAGTGTTCGCAAAGAGCATCAGCTGGGTCTTCCAAGCTGTTCGCTTCGTCGTTCACTAGGGGCAACGGATCGATTTCTTTTCCCTTTAGCCTGAATAGCCTGTCCCATACTTTGCCTCTTGAGTATACGAACCTGAGAGAAACCTTTCCCAACTTGCCCTCTTAGCCTGCCTTCGCGTCCTTCTTCCCTGCGATTTGACATGTTTAAATTCTATTAGATTTTCAGCCGTAGGACATTCACGTAGGATTGCCCCAAGCTTTATTTTGTCTCCTTCGTGCCTGTCTGGAATCGTCATTCCACCAGGGTACCCGTCTTTTGAATGAAGTGCCACTTGTTTGAGGAATGAACTTCTCAGCGGCGTCAATGATAAAAGCAGTAAAATTTGATACGGCATGCATCCATACTAAACTTTTTTATAAAATCTCATGATAAGTACGTGGATTCCCTAAAGCATTTCCAGTCAGCTGAGGCCAGTTTCCAGCGAGGGACATGGGGAAGGGAGTCATGTTTGGTTAATAAGTTTAGGGTTACTGGGAAATGATCAGTTCCGAATGGACTACACGCCATTCTATATCAGGGAAAAGTGAGGCAGGGCCAATTGACAGGTCTATTGATGAATATGAACTATGATGGATATTTTAATATGTTGGTTCCTTCTTATTGAAGAGGCACGCACCGGAGTTAACAAGGAAGTTTTCAATGAGTCAACCTCTCGCGTCGCATCGCGAGTCTTCCCAAAGAATATGATGAGCATTATAATCACCAGTGATGATGTATGGTTCTGGGAGCTGGTCGATGAGGCTGTAAAATTCAGTTTTACTGAGGTGATGGTTAGGTGGTGTGTAAATGGAGCAAATCGTTATAAGCTTGTTGAATAAGATTGCTGGCGCAGATACAGCCTCGAGAGGCGTGTGAAGGGCAAACTGTTGGTAAGCAACACACTTATTTACAATCATGGCTACACCTTCGGACAAGGCAGAAGCGTTGTAACGATCTTTACGGAAAATGGCATATTGCTTGAGAAAGTTGGACTGTGTAGGTTTTAAGTGTTTTTCTTGGACACACAGCACCTTGGGATATATTTATGTATGAGTTCAGTGATGTCGTCGAGGTTAGGAAGTAGTCCTCTGGCGTTCCACTGTAGTATCTGTGTGGCCATGTTGCAGACGTTGTTTGTGCTGTGTGTCTCGCTGTAAAACAACTAACTTAACTTACAGAGCTCTTATCGGGCCCTGTGATGCGGGCTTTTTCTTTTTTGGAGCGATCGAGAGATTCTCGCCGCTCCTTTGGCACTGGCTGTGCCGTCTGGCTGGAAGATGTCTCAATCGGCTCTTGCGGAGCGCTGGACACCCGTACTTGAGAGCGGTTTGTTCGCGGTACAGGCCTCATCTCGAGGGACAAGACCATGGAGGCCACCAGCCCGGAGGTGCATGGCCCCTTCTGCCGGGGTGGCGGAGCAGGGCTTGCTGCAGCCGCCGAGGGGGCGGATGGCGTCACCGCTGGCTCACTACGCGTGTGCCAGACAGCCGCGGGGGACCGTTGTGGCGCTGCCCCCTAACGCGCCACTTCGGCAAAGCTGGTTTTCGGCAGGTACGCTACCCGCCTGCGTGCCTCCTTGCAAGTTATGTTTTGCTTTACCTTAATTGTCACTATTAATTTTTTTTCAGGATTCGCACGACCGCGATTATGCGGCGTGCTCCCCGTCACAGTTAACACAATGTAGAGACCTTTCACAATACTCAGAGGAGTCTTCATGAGCACTGCATTTCGCACCAGTTTGGCGGCCTCGGCAGTTCTGCGAACTATGACCGAACCACTGGCATTTGAAACATCGAAGAGGATTTGGCACGTATGGCCTAACACGAAGCTTGATGTACCCGGCTTCGATGGACTGGGGCAGAACACTTGAGTTGAAAGTAAGTATCAGGTGCTTAGTTTGGATTTTCTTGCCGTCGCGCCTCATCTTAATCCGTTTAACATTCATTACATTCTGGTCACTGAAACCCTCCAGAAGTTCAGCCTCACTCAGCTGCAACAGATCATCACCTGAGACAACACTACGGGTGGTATTCATAGTACGGTGCGGAGTTACTGTTACTTGGGCATCTCCAAATAACTCTAGATTAGGCAGTTTCTCGTATTGTTTCACATCACCGAGTTCCAAGAGGAGATCCCCGCTTGCTATAATGGATGCTTTATACCCTGGTCCAAAAATGTCAGTCAAAGTCTTTGACACAAGGAAAGGTGAGATTGTTCGTACTGATTTGTCTGTTTTTGCTGAGTGAATTACCTGGAATCAGGCAAAAGTTTCCCTTTGGCGACCAAAAAACTGGAAGACTTCATCGGTGCGCCCTCGTTTCAGACGGCGATCAGGGAGTTGGGAGAATGAACTTGCCATAAGTATTTATAGATTTTTCGGCAGCAACGCCAGCCACCCACCATGGAGCCCAACAAGGGGATACTGCAGGGCCGGTAAGCACAAGACCTGCAGACGCCAGCCTTATGTCACCACTATAACCAAATATGGAATATCCAAGGTTGGCTACCCACACAAGGTTAACCCTAGCTGCCTGTGAAATTGGAAGTAAAAGAAAGTGAACAGAATACAGGACAGATCGAAAGCGAGAGCGAAAGACGAAGATTTAAGAGGAGGACAGGAAAAGGCAACTGCCGATTTCCCCTGGTTGGGTCAGCCCAGAGGTGCCGTCTATGTGAAGCAGAGGCCGAAGAGATGTGTCGCCTCCGCCGGTGGGCCTTAAAGGTACGAACACGCGGCATTGGCTCAACCCCCAGGATCCCCCTTTCGCCAGACATGGCTAAGCCGCGCACGGCTACAAGCGGGAGGGTCCAATCCCCATGTGCTCGGGTACGTGGTGTCGCAACTCACCAAACGCATGCTGACGCAGACGCCCCTGCAGGGGGTGGCACCAAATGCGTATTTACATAAAAACGTTGCGAGGCGAGAAGTTGATAAAGACTTTCGACGCTGCTCGACGAGTTTGCCGTTGTGATCTCGTCGAAAACCTTCGAGCCGCCCCCAGAGGTCCTGGCAACAGTCATCAACGTATGCGCGCGTTCGGTGCGAACGCGGGCAAAACGGCGATGGCGTCGACAACAGTTCTGCGCGTTGCTGGTGCTGCTGCATGTCCAAGTTTATACAGCTAATAAAACTACTATCCTTACTCCGTATAGCTCTCCACTAAGTTGCTATCGCAATTGATGCTTCGCCTTTCGGGTGAAACTGCAACATTGTTTTTTCAAAACTTAGTTTAACAAGTTTCCCCTGCCATGTTTAGTTAGGTCAAAGTTATGTCCACACACCGTCTCTTAAGAAGTAAGCTGTGCTAGTAGCAAGCTGTCATTGCTTACATCGCCTCCCCCCTAAAGCTGCTCGCAAATCGAAAACATTGTAAGGAGAGATTATTTACAATGCCGAGGCATTTATAAACGAGGGAATGTAATTGCAGTAAGAATTGTGGAAGAGGCAGAACAGTCGTTATTATGCAACTTCACCAGATAAGCGGGAGCTCACGCACAGGCGCAACCGATTTATTTACCAACATAATCTTTCACTTCAGAATCAAAATAAAACTGCTTATCAAGATTTTCAATTTTGCATTGATGTAATAAATTTGCGCAACTAAATTATGACAACCAGCGCTCAGCAAGCATCAGTACAGATTTCACGGTTGTCGACGGAGTACCACTTCCTGCGTTCGCAAGGCACTCTTGCACACACGAGAAACACGGACAACACGCGTGTAGTTAGCAAGCACGATTACTTACCTTTTCAATGGTACTATGCGGTCGCAAGGCGCTCTCCAAAGTACCGGGGCTGCGTCGACGATGATACTCCCAGCATATATTGCTTGATTGCCAAAATTAGATACGGATTGCTGCATAAACAACTAATAAGCCGTCTCGACTTCATTCTGCTCTGCAGAAACATTGGCTCATGGCTGCTATTTCATATTATTATTACAGTTACTCATTTAGAAGGGACTCTAGAAGTGTCTTAACATTGAGTCCTAATTCCGCAAATTCACACAGTAGTGTCCATGAGACGCAGACAGGGAGGAATGATCGAGAAGATGGCTAACAAATAGCCAGTTATTCGTATTTCGAACCATTTCCTCACGGTATTAAAACTACAAATACATTCCCGTACACTCTCATTGGCTTTATTATTTGTCGACTGCATATGATTGTGAATAACAAATATCGGGCCCCTCCATCACCATTCGTCTCGTTCATCGCATAGCGAGGGTCTCGACGTCGGCAGGTTTTACAGAGACAGATATTTATTGAACCATCGAGAGGTTTGCCTGCCGGCATGTCCAGCATGCTACTCCAGATGGATAGGATAGAAAATGAAATGATTGGCCCACTCATTATGCAAAGACATGACTTCCACAAAACACAGCATTTAAACCTCGACTAAAGCATCTCAATGAAATGGACTTAGTTGAGAGAGATGCCAAGGCAGAGCAAGCCCATGGGCCAAGGACTTGCCTTTGTGAAGGACTTGGGCCATGCCCTTTGCCTTTGCCTTTGTGGACGTTGAATGCTGATTCGTAGTTTATAAACTTTGTAGTTATATAGCCTGCAAGCGCAGGTAAGTTGGGCTATACGTTCCTGCACTGCACTCAGGTCACAGTGGCCTTATCGGTTATATTTTATTCAGAAAATACTTTGTTTTTGCCACGTCCTGACGAATTTAGTGTAGAATTGGTGTCACATGTAAAGGCCACGTAACATGCGAGGGTCACGCATAAGTTCATAAGTGCCAACAGGTCCATACTGATTTTCCCATAAAGTCCCCAATGCATGCTGCGCGCGCCATGCAAGCCACGACACCAGGACTGATCGAGCACTCTGTAGAGAAAGGCGATACGTTTGATGCCTTCAGGTAGCATACAAGAGTTCATTTGTCAGCTGCCTGCTCCTAAGTTCACTAAGTAGGTTACGCCATTGGTCAAAAGTATGTTCCACATCCACTGTCATAGCATTCAGTGGTGTTCTCCAACACTACCCTTGATAGATCCAGTAGATATACATAATGTGGTACAGGCGAAAGCACCCGTAGCACAATTGGCAGTGCAACGCACGCGTAATTAGGAGGTTGTGGGTTCGGCTGCCACCGGTCGCAAAGTGTTTTTATCGTCCACTTTCCCTCCCATTTAGCTTAACAGTTAAAACTACAATAAAACTACAAATAAGTTTCCCTATTCTTTCGATGGCTTCATTATATCTTGGTTTTATGAGACAAAGGGGAAGAAACTGAAATGACTGCAAAGACAAATTGAATTATTTAGATATCAATTGACCCACGTACAATGCTTAAAATATGTGAAGTCACTACGCGATGCCACGTTGGAGACAGAAAATTGAACGAAAGATATAGCACAAACACCTGAGGTTTCAACAGTGATTTTAATGAGGATTCTTTGGCCAGTACCCCAGCACCATCAAGCGAAAAGTGTAATGCCTTGTTTCGGCACAGAAATGCGTAGTTTGCAAATTTAAGACATTAAATCGTTACAATAAGGTAAATTAGATAATTTTTAGCTTTATAGGCGATAAGGAGCAATTAAGAAAATATAAAAAAAACAGAGACAAATAATACTCCATAGAAAATGAATGCAGGAGCTTACAGTAGCCGTGGGCCAACTGAAAATTTTGGGGTTGGTAAACTTGAATTTTGGTAGTGAGCCAAGTGAATTTTGGGGGTGGGCCAACTTGAGTTGTGGGTGCACTAACTTGAAAGTTGGCGGTGGGCCCAATTAAATTGACGGGTGAGCCAACATAACTTAGGGTGTAGTCCAACTTGAAAGTTGCGAACAGGCCAACCTAAATTTGGTGGTGGGCCAACTTGAATTTCTAGGTGGGCAGACTCAAATTTGGGCATGCACAAGCTTACATTTGACGGTGGGCCAACTTGAGCTTTGTGGGTGGGGCAACTTGAAATTTTCAAGTGGGCCAACTTACACTTGGAGGTGGGGCCACTTGAAATTAGCATATGGGACAACTTAAATTTAGGAGTGGGTTAACTTGAAGTTTGTGTGTGGGCTGTCGCCGAACCGAAATTTCGGGGCGGGTAAACACACATTTGGGGGTCGGTCAACTTGAGAAGTGGGGTTGGCACAACAGAAATGCGAGGTTGCTCCAAGTTGAATTGGGGTGTGGCCCAACCTAAATTTGGGTGTGGCCCAACTTGAGATTTTGGGGTGGGGTAATGTCCAAATGAACGCCACTGAGCATCCTCCGAGTTATGAACTCGTCGCGGGCAAGTGAGCGCATTGAAACACTTGGCGCGTTTTCATTGGACCTTATCGAGGACTAGTTAGAACGCAGACAAGAGCTTGCGCGGACAACGAACGTGCGCATAATACAGGCTTGCGAGAGGGACAGCGAGGCTGGCATGACACAATGTCGATGCATTTTCACCTCACGCAACACCTCATACACTACAGTGACAGCTTGTGTACGCTTTTGGCCATTGTGCTCCGCCGAGGCGCTCTCGTGACCGCCGTTCCGGCAGAATTGGTACGATCGCTTTGAAGGAGCCGGATGCGGCGAGAAAATCTGTTAAATGCCTGCTAAAGCTTAAGTATTCTTTGCCTCCGCAAAGGCCATGGGTAGACGCGCATAAGCTATGAACAGCGAGTAAGCAAAGGTCAGCAAAGCGAAGTCACAGCCCAGCCAAGCAGTGCTTGCACATTAGTAGACAATTCTCTGAATTTCAGTAGCGTTTTACCTTCCATTACAAAAGGAGCTTCCATTGGATTCGCTGACATGCACAACCAACACCAACAAGCACATTCAGCAAGATTTGATTAACGATAAACACTGTGCAACGGCCACTGTAGCAGTGCTAATTGCATCTAGCCTGCCACAGTGGTCATTTACATAATCAGCATGCACGGATATTGCGTTTGTTCGAAATGAAAATTTCATGTTTCAATTTGTATGCGGAAAAAAGTGAAAATCTGATGATTGCTAAAGTGAGTTTACTTGGAGACTACTCATTCGCTGCACCAACATACAAGGTGGCTACTTTGGTAACCGAATTCGTTAGTTGCAGTCCTGGAACGGATAATATAGAGGGAACTTGGAACGTGGTATGTGCAGGACTTAAGACACATGTTTATCAAGCAGCGCTAATCAAAATTTTCTAGGTTGTTCTTGTGACAACCATGCGTTGCTTGTTAAGGCGAGCCATTCACTTCCTTTGTGGTTAAAACGACCCATATGTAACAAGATACGTACATGGTGGCCGACCAGCACAAAATGGTCATGAAACGTTTGACAGCTCCTTCGAATCAAGTCGCACTACAAAAAATAACATCACCGGTCACAATACAACAGACACCATTAGTATGAAAACAGCTCGTTTCAGAATGTGAAAGGTTGTCATGAATCTTCAGGGCATTGTGTAACTCTATACGGAGAGTACAGAGGCAACAAATATTTGGCACTTTTCGTCCAATAACAAAAGATGAACAGTCACATAACAAATGCTACGAGAGCGTGCGCTGATATATATATATATATATATATATATATATATATATTGCCACGGGTCTTCAAAAGGGGCTGACGACGTTTATTGGGAGCGGCTGGGGCTCTGGCGAAAACGGCAGCGAGAGGCAGCTGTCGAGCGGGGCGGTTAGCACGCGCACTTCTTTCTTCTTGCGCCTCTGCGCTTGCCCTATGCCCACTACTACAGGTGACAATTCCCCCCTTCCTCGGAAAGAGCATCGGCTCGATGCTCAAGAAGTGGTGTGGGAAAGGAAAAAAAAACAACAACAACAACAAAAAAAAAAAAAACAACACACGCTCAATGAAGATGCTCGCGCACAGAATACAGCGAGAGCTACAGCAGCGTAGCTAGAAACAATTCTCTACCTCTCTTGAAACGAAGAGGTAAGTGCATTAGGTGCAAATGGGCGCGTAAAAATCACTAACGCGCAACGTAAGGCTTCATGCGTACGACGTGAACTACGTCAGAACTAGGTGGTTGTCGGCGCCGTGTTTGCGCCGCACTGTCAGGAACGACTTCATAGTTCACGTCACTAATGCGGCGCAGCACTTTGTACGGGCCAAAATACCGGCTGAGCAACTTTTCACAAAGGCCACGGCGGCGAACAGGGGTCCACACCAACACTTGGTCGCCGGGACTGTAGCGCACTTGCCGGTGACGGATGTTATAGCGCCGTGCATCTGCGTGTTGCTGCTCACCGATGTGCAGCCGCGCGAGCTGGCGAGCCTCCTCAGCGCGCTGAGCAAATTCTTCGGCGTCAGTAGTTAGGTTCTCGGCGTCGTGGTACGGAAGCATAGCGTCCAGCATCGTCTGTACTTCGCGGCCGTAGACAAGGCGAAATGGTGTGAAGCGCGTTGTTTCTTGTACGGCGGTATTATACGCGAAGGTCACATAAGGCAGGATACGATCCCATGTTTTGTGCTGGACGTCGATGTACATAGAGATCATGTCTGTGATGGTCTTGTTTAATCGCTCCGTAAGGCCGTTGGACTGCGGATGGTAAGCGGTCGTCTTTCGATGCCTGGTGTTGCTTAGTTGAAAAATTTCGTCCGTGAGCTGTGCCGTGAACGCCGTTCCTCTATCTGTGATAACAGTGGCTGGGGCACCATGGCGCAATACAATGTGACACATGAAGAACTGCGCTACCTCAGAAGCCGTGGCTCGTGGGAGCGCCTCTGTCTAGGCATAGCGGGTTAAATAGTCAGTGGCGACAATCACCCACTTGTTGCCGTCGGTTGACAGAGGAAAAGGCCCAAGAATGTCCAAGCCGACTTGGTCGAATGGCTTATGAGGTGGTTCAATGGGTTGCAATAACCCGGCGGGCTTCAGGGGTGGTGACTTTCGTCGCTGACATTCACGGCAGCCTTTCACATACTGCTTGACGCTTGCTGAAAGTCCGGGCCAGTAATACATCTCGCGCACTCTAGCAAGCGTTCGTGAGGAGCCGAGGTGGCCAGATGTAGGCTCGTCGTGGCAAGCGAAAAGAATATCGTCCCGCAAGTCTTTGGGAACTACTAGGAGGTAGGCTCGATCATTCGGGCGGGCGTTCTTCTTGTACAGCACATTGTCTCGTAGACAGAAGGACGTCAAGACGCGACGTAGATGGCGTGGTATGGTTGTATCACGGCCCTCGAAGTGGTCGATGAGAGGTGGAATTTCAGCGTCGTCACGCTGCGATTTGACCAAGTCCGACGTAGTAAGGGTGGCCAGGAAGCCGTCGTCGTCCTCTGACTGTCGACTGAAAGATTCGGCGGGAGCACGCGACAACGTGTCGGCGTCTTCGTGCTTGCGGCCAGACTTATAAACTATGGTGACGTCGAACTCCTGTAGCCGCAAGCTCCACCGTGCCAGCCGTCCTGAAGGATCGCGTATGTTCGCCAACCAACATAGAGCATGGTGGTCTGTCACCACTTTGAAGGGACGGCCGTAGAGATAAGGGCGAAACTTCGTGATCGCCCAGACGACCGCGAGACACTCTTTTTCTGTAGTAGTGTAGTTCGCCTCGGCACGGGACAGCGAGCGGCTAGCATAGGCTATTACTCGTTCAATGCCGTCTTGACGTTGGACGAGTACTGCGCCAAGGCCGATGTTGCTGGCGTCAGTATGCACCTCGGTGTCAGCCTCTTCGTCGAAATGCGCCAGGACAGGTGCTGACTGCATGCGTTGGCGTAGTTCAGCGAAGGCCGCTTGTTGCTCATTCGTCCAGGCAAATGGCGTGTCATCCCTGGTAAGGCGAGTCAGGGGTTCCGCAATCTTCGAGAAGTTGTCGATGAAGCGGCGATAATACGCGCACAAGCCCAGGAAGCGTCGGACGGCCTTCTTGTCGGCAGGAAGAGGAAAAGCTGCTACAGCGGCAAGCTTGTCGGGATCGGGTCGAACTCCTTTGGCGCTGACGACGTGTCCGAGAAACTTGAGCTCTTCATAACCGAAGTGGCACTTCTCTGGTTTAAGCGTGAGGTCAGCCGATCGGAGCGCTTCTAGCACATGCCGCAGGCGATGAAGATGTTGCTCAAATGTTTCAGAAAAGACAACTACGTCGTCAAGATACACAAGGCAAGTCTGCCACTTCAATCCAGCGAGGACAGTATCCATCATGCGCTGGAAAGTTGCTGGGGCTGAACACAAACCGAAAGGGAGCACTCGAAATTCGTAAAGGCCGTCGGGAGTCACAAAGGCAGTTTGCTCGCGGTCTCGTTCATCTACCTCGATCTGCCTCGATCTGCCTCGATCTACCTCGATATATATATATATATATATATATATATATATATATATCAGTCAGTATTCGCACACGTGCACATCGTTGGTTCTACTTATTCGGAATCTGCTATTTCATATAGAATTTTACAAGCACAGAAGGCATGCTAACAAAAAAAATTATTTTTCACAACTATCTAACAGCACATATAGAGCAATGTAATATTATGAACATTGCTGGAATTTTGTACATACAGTATTGCAGCCATCATTGAAGTACTATATCAGAAAACTAATGACCTTTCGAGGAATTATTATAAAAATGTGAAAATTTGCAATTTTGAATTACATTCTGCTAACAATAAAATTTCCAAAAGCATTAATAAAGTGAATATCTTTTTTGGGGCTCTCGGCCGTTTCGTGGTAGGACGGTGGTAGGGCCGTGGTAGGACTAAGGGTAGGGAAGGCGAGGAAACGCGTCCAGGGACGGGACGCATACTCTCGGGCAAACCAGTTCTGAAAAGGAATAGAGGGGAGAAGGCAAGGGCGGCCGGTGTGCGTGAGCTCTCGCGTAACTTAGTGGTGTGGAGGATCAGGAAGGCGGGGGGCACTATGACTTGTTAGCTCGCTCACTGGTTCGTCGCGGGACAGTGAGGGCAAGCGGGCGTGCTCTCGGGCAAATGAGTGGCGGGGAGGAACACGAAGGGGGAGAAGTGGAGCGTGTCGCTCACAACTTTCGCCGCACGTCTTGCTGGCCGCTCGGTGCTGGCCAGCCCATTATGGATGAGGCGCTGAACTAGAATGCGTAGCGAAGTCTCGCTCATGAAAAGTACACCGCAGATGCAGCAGCGTACCGTTGAACGCTCGCGGCATCGAGATCAACACAACGAGGTGGGCAAAAAGTGGATCCATTTACTGTGCGCCGCTGCACACGAAGGAACTTGGCAACGCTAGAGAAGGCGCTGAGGGAAAGCGCGCCTTCTCTCGGGGAGGGAGTGACTGTTATCGCTCGCCCGCTCGTTCGTCTGTTCGTTCGAGCTATTCACGTACATTGACGATCATCGTCGTTGGTTCCGCATATTAATTAAACTTCAGAATAATTTGATTTCAAATTTCCATACATTCATTAAATTTTTTTTCTCCTTGCCTCCTAGCCTTTTATTTTCCGTACCGCGCAGCCAATCATGCTCAGTGTTGGTTGCGCTTCATGCCTGGTACTTATTATTTTGTCTTTTTCGTTGGAAACACCATATAATCATGTATATACTTTGAACTCATACAAAATATGGAAATCTTCCATATCCTCTGAAATACAAGCATCCGTTGCACGCGAAAGTGTCAAGCTAAAATATGCAGTTTTCAAAGAAAGATTTGGAACGAGTCCCAGGTGGCCTGCTTTATCATTGTGTGCTAACACTTATTTATGTAGTATTTGGAAACCTACTCTACACAAACAAACCAAGACAATGCTTTTTGCTGTAGCCTTGCTGCATGTATTCTTGATGTCGGCGAGAATATAAATAGCAAATTACGTGCTACGAGCTGCCCTTTTTAGGCTATCTCTACCCCAGAGCCATGTGTATGAAATAATGTTGTGGGGAACGTGTGTATTCAGCAGAATTAAGTTTTTGGTCATTGCGAACTCTACAAAGGGAATTCTTTTCGTAGAGTCTCCCGGCTTTGATATTGGTAGCACCGTCATCCCTGACGTCAAGGGGAAAAAATTGTTATTTCAATGTGGTCGCAGCCGAGACAAAAAAGAAACAAGCCGAACAAACAAGCAAAAAAATTAAAAATCAATACTCTGTTCAGAGGTGAGTTTTCACAAATACTTACGCCCACATTGTTCACACTTTTGCCAAAAGCTACGTCATTGGTCAAATAATTTCATACTTTTATGAAAGAATTTTTAAGGCTAGTTGAGTGATCAAGAAAAAAAAACTGTAAACAAACGCACTTAATACAACCAACACTGAAGTGCCGTAGAGCACGAATCATCGCGTGTAAAACGAGTAGAGAGCAAATGATGTTTGCATCAGCTTGCAAAAGGCATTCCCTAGGTCTTGCTGCAGTGCACGGTCATTGGTAGTGCCAACAGAAGCAGAGCAGTAAAATGGGTATTGTGCTGCTATGGAAAACAGGAAACGCGGACTTCTAAGAACTGGAGCGGCATTAGACATACACCTATATCTGGTGGTACTTTATTGTTGCCGGAACCAAGCCTCGGATCGGACACAGGTAAGCGCTACACGTATATATATATATATATATATATATATATATATATCATGCTGCATGCGTATATAGCATGCAGGCATGCGTAAATAGGGCAGCAGCCTGTAACTAACCTCATTCGTCTCTCGTACTAACGCATTGTCAGAAGATTTAACCACGCCGATAACGGAATGACGTAGCATAAAAGACCAACCCTCATTCGTCACTTTATTTAATATTGGATTTGTGCTGAGAGCAATCGGCACTCTTTCGTATTGCACTTGATTTGGTTTTTCTTCGCTCAATTTATTTTCGCAATAGAGGTATTTATTAGTCGCGCCATACTTCATATGTTTTTGTTTAACATTTCTCGTGTATGATTATATATGAATTCGTTGGTTTGATTTCTTGATATCCATGCACATACCTACCATTCGCAAGTTTTGCTAGTTTTCATGCCATTATTTATACATGTTGTCGTTCGTTACAGGCATTGCATTCAGATAGGTAGATCAGTAGAATTTCATTTACAAATTTTTAATACCATATTAGTGTACTATCGACCCTTATACGTTACCTGATTTACAGGCTTGTCACGTACATGAATATGTAACAGAAATAAGCATATAAACAATTTTTCGTTCTCATTTACTGGTTGCGCCTTTTTTGAACAAAGACAACCTGTTGTATAGCAGGTTTAGAGCCTAAGGTGGTGACTAGTTTATAGTTATAATATATAATAATAAAACAAATTACCTTGTCACTGATGATTACTATATCGAGTACGCTGCCAAAAGAGCTGACTCCGCATTTTAGAGTGCACCTCTCGCTTTCACTACCTGAATAACTACCCGATAAGCAAGGGCTGTGAACAAAAAATGCTGATAAATTATAATATTTATTCATGTAATCTGTGAATGATTTGCCTTGTTCGGTGTTTAGCCTATAAGCGCCCATAGTATGTTCGAAGCAAAAACCATATTTATTTCAAAATAGCAATGATGCGTACTGTGACTGCGAACTTAAGGCGCACAGAATTAACTTAGTCTGTCTTGGTTAAGAGGGCACTGAAAATGAACAATGGTTACGTCTGTAGCCCTAGATACCATTACTGCTATTTAAATCATAACACTACCACTGAACGTCTATATCTATAAAAAACCCACGAATTGGGTCACTTCAACAACCTACCCCTCATATTGCTGACATTCTGTTTAGGAACGCTCTTTGAGCACAATGTTGACGAAAGTACTTCAACATTACATAGAGGACTAGCATCCTTTCCAAGACACTATGTTCGGCTTTCGGCGCAACCTTTGTGCCCAAGATATCCTATTTCAACTTAAAAAGCAGCCACGACCATGTCACACCAAAACATTTCGCAGTATGCATCTCACGATCACCGTAGACGGCGATGCGTTTACATATAATCAATATAGCGACAAAACGATTTGCCACCGTGGAAACGAGTTACCTATAAGGCGTATACTGCAGCGGGACACCCCTTTCACGCTTCCCTAAGAACACTCGGTCCCATCTAGCGGCCCCACGGCGAAGCCTGAGCGTGGCCTCCGAAATTTATGGCGTGCCGGTATGCGCCCACGCAGAGAAAAGCGTCACGCTGGCAGCCGGGCTCCTCGCTCGCGCTTTTTTTCTGTACGCGCTGCGCCATTTACTGGCGCTGCTGAATAGTCAGCGTGTGACCTCCGAGACTAGAAGCGTGGTGCACCGGTGCGTGCGAGCGTTCAGAATAGTTCCTTCGCTTGCCGCACACAATGTGGCACATACACAGTGACGAGAGTTGGCGAGAGTCACATACCTATAGTGCATTCATCGTGTAGCTCGCTAAAGCGTTGGCGTCAAAGACGTTCATCGAACAGAGGCCCGTATACAGTTTGTTTGTAGCGCAGCCTGCTAAAGCGTCGAGTTGCTGTCCTTGGAGAACCCTTTCGACGTAGGTTCAATTCCGATCAGCATCGGATCAATTTAAAAGATCTATTTGTCATTGTAATAACGGCACACAGCTGACACGCCGTGACCCAAGCTGGCATCAAAGATGTTCATTGGATACCAGCACAAGACGATTCGCACATACTCAGTACTCCGTGTCAGCGTGAAAGAGTTTAATTGAAGAGCCGTACGTACCCAGTGCCGCATCTACGGTGACCCGTGTAAGCGTGAAAGACGTTCGTTAAAGAGCGTCATATAGATACCCATTGCCATCATCATCCCTGACCTTCTGCTGCTTCGCGCATGAGCTGGTGCGTTTACTTTTTGGAATAAAAAACGGTTGGCAGCTTGATCGGTCTGGGTTGTAGCGCCCACCGACGCCGCCACGCGGGGCGCTTTGGTGGGTGCTCTCAGCCGCTGCCTTGGCGCCAGCTGTCGAAGTGAAAAATAAAGAAGCGCAGCGCGTGCTCGAAGCGCAAGCTCGGCACGCGCAGTGTCGTTCTAGAAGCCAGCCGCGCTGGTCGTCGCAGGCCGCCACTCCGCTCGCCGCCTTCGCCCTTCTGAGTAGGAAACGACGACACGGCTCGTACAGCCGCCGTCACGTCCCTCCTACAGGGTCTTATAAGTGGTGGAGGTACGTCAGGACCACCACACCTTTTCGCACTCCCGTCCTCCCGCGGGCTACGTTGCGGTCGCCGCCTCCATCTGGCTGCCTCTACGACGATGGATACTTCAAACCATGGCTTTGTCGGTGCCGCTAACCATCCTAACACCGGCGACTCCGCCTACGGTGTCCTCTTGGACTGTGACGTGCCCTCAACGCTATCCCTCTGTCAGTTGCGGGACCCCGCTATGATGAAGTCGACGAATCGGTCGACAACTACGACCACGCGGGTTCCTGCAATCGGTAGACCGACACCCAGAAATTGACGCACGTCACATTTTATTAGACGGATGCTGCAAAGACGTATTTCAACCATGAATTCGCAGTCGTGGATTAGTCAGCGTTTACCACCAAGCTTCGGCCAATCTTCGCTTCCTCGTCTGGCCGAGCAGAAGCTCGACACACGCTTACAACTTTCCACATGGCTTACACCTCGAACATAGAGGATTTCCTAGCTCTGTGCAGCCATGCGAACGCCAGCATAGTGGAAGCCTACCGCGTTCGACACATTTTATAAGTAACTGGCTTTGTTGCGTTCAAAGCCCTAATCATGCAAAATCCGGCTTCCGTCCAAGGCATCACTTCCACGTGTGAGAGCCTAGACGAGCTGCAGTCTGTTCGTCTTCAAAACGACATCAGCGATCACCAGGTTCCCCCTTCTTCTGACCTACGTGATCTCATCCTCAGCATCATCCGCAAAGAGCTTCAAGCACAAGAATTGAGGCTTTCTCCTGCTGCCTGCATCCCAACCCCAACGTTCCACATGCGCGAGGTCGTAAAGCAAAAGTCGACTGCGATGACTACACCAACGACTTCTGTTACTGCGTTAGCGCGCCCAACACCCACGTACGCGGGTGTTAATTGGCTACCAATTACCTTCGTAGTGATCTGTGTGCGTGGTTCCGGAAAGTAAAAACGCCTTATCGGGAACCTATTTTGCGCGATGCCAATAATGTATTCATTCACCCCGACGAACATTGGACTGCTTGTGTTTTATCGATGGATTGTCACCACAATGAGTTCATCATCCTCCCCACGTGTATCCATGAACTTATCCTGGGTTGGGACTTCCTCATCACCGCTTGTAATCACAAGTGATTGAAAGATTTCATGGCTTTAGAAGTATAACAAATTGTAGCTGTCGTCTGTCGGAATTTCAATTTTGTATAATTAAAGGAATAAGAAATGCAATTTTGCGTACAATGATCACTCATGTTTGGAATTTCTCCTTCAGTGGTATCGAGACATCTTCAAATACTCCATAATGGTACTCCTCTCCGCATTCATTCTCGCAATGGCAACTGAGGTCCTAACACGACGAGTCCATGACCCATACAACGTAGGAAAAATGCAAATTGTCAACAGTAAGTATGGGTTTTCTTCTAGTGTAAAAGATTATTTAAAAGTGTTTACAGGCACTGACCGTCTTAGGTCTTCTTTACAAAGAAGGCCTGTACGCATTTCCGTAACTCATCTAGACCGTATTGGGTTGGCTGTCTGGTTGAAAAAGCACGTGTTACGCATTTTCTATTTATATAGGTCAATATAACCAAAACGATTGAATATTAGGTTTCCGTCGTTCCCCCTATTGAGACCCTTCTCGGCTCACCTACCTGTATCTCTATTCAAAGAATAAACTCAATGAAATGTATACTGAACTCGTAAATTGCTCGATATATTCATGAATTGTTTCGGAGATTGTCGCGATTGGAGCGTGCCGAGGTATCAATAGCCAAGCATGCAAATATGCTCTTTGTGCTTCTACTAGAACCAAAGAATCGCTATGGGCGGCAAAATTTATCCCTTGTTTAAGATATGTCAGCATGGCGTCGTTAGTGTCCCAGCTACAGAATTTTCTTTATTAAAGTAGCAAGACCTTAGCTGTCGCAACTGGTTGTGACGACCAGAAAGACCGACATGGCTTGCATAGATGCATCCTGCAGTAGGTATAATTTACAATACGTCCTAGAGAATGTAAAATTATTTACGTATGTAAATGTGCAGCTTATTTGACTGACCCTTCACTTTAGCTAGGTGGCTTTATTAGGAATTCTGACACTACCTCAATCTCATAGAATTACGTTTCTACAATTTCCCCAAATATCATGTGGTTGTACACAATATTTGCCGAAACTGTCCTGAAAGCTCTCTAACAACCCTCCGTGCTCCGCAAATGCGTATTTTTGACTTTTTTCTGTCTCCAGGTTATCACTCCTGTGGCGTAGTGCTTCGAACAGTGACCTCTCTGCCAACCTACATGTTTTGCCGACTTTTGGCACCATTTTCGATTTCATTGTAAAAAAAATGCTAGTATCATGGTTTATTGGGAGCTACAGAAAGCTTCTATGTGGAGTCTGGATATGTTGCGTTTAATGAAGATGTTAAATGTGGCAGATGACTTTGTCGGGTTCACGGGAGGGCAACCACGCTGACAGAATAGAATCGTTTATACCATAGTTGTACAAACAGAAGTTAGCCGGTGGCTTGCTCAAGGTGCCTTATTTAGAGCCACCTTTTCTACAACGCCAAGGGTGACAAGGGAAGGTGTGAGAGTAAGAGCGCTGCTATCGCCGTGCTTTAGGGCGTGCTATGCAACATCCCTCTGGACTTATGTTGTTTAGAACAGTCGATAACGGAACGCAGCGGGTAGAGGGTGTTCTGTTGTGAACTGGGTAGCGACGCTCAGGCAGTACAGACTCCTGGAGTCTGTACTGGCCTGGAGGTCAGGAACCCTGGCATGGCGAACCAGAGACTGCTTGACTCGAGGCTGTGGCTCAAGCTCCAGCAACGCTGCTAGATGCGCCCTAGTGTCATCTTGTGGTGGAACATGCACGAGGTGGTTCTTGCGAGGAACCCACAAACACAGCTAGAGGAGCAAAGACAGTTTGTACGAAACTGAACATGTCTGCGCGAGCACAGTAGCTGAGAACCATTTCTCACCTGGCCTAAAGTTCCGGACCTTAACACAGTCACCAACACTTAAGTGCTTCTGAATTTGTACAGTCGCCATCGTAGAGTCTGCGTAAACTGCTTCGTGAAAACCTTTTTGTGAACCGAAGACAGTGCCTGATCGAGCCGTGTACGCAAATTTCTACCAAAGAACAAGGCCGCTGGAGCTTCGCCTGTTGTGGTGTGCGGAGTGTTACGATAAGCTCACAGGAACTCCCCAAGGGGGGCGGATGGTAGTGATGCAGAATAATTCTTGCGTAACGCTGTCTTCACCGACTGTACGAAGTGTTCTGCATGACCGTTACTGCTAGGATGGTACGGTGCGGTTCGCACGGGACGAGTACCAATGCTGCGCGTGTAGCTAGCAAAAGTATTGGATCTATACTGAGGGCTATTATCTGATGCGAGGGTCACTGGTAAACCAAAAGACAAAACAAACCGTGGAAACAGTCGACTGTTCTTTTAGCTGAAATGTCTTTCATCACGAACACCTCCGGCCACTTGGAGTGCGCATCTCTAACGACAAGTAGCATGACACCTTTGAATGGACCTGCAACGTCTACGTGAACTCGTTCCCAAAGACGGGTGGGCGGAATGGGCTGCAGCGGAATGGGGCAAGTCAAGTAACGTTTCGACTGAGAGGACTGGCAGTTGCTGACTTGATGCTCCATGTCGCCGTCTATGGTTGGCCACCACACGTAACGTCTGGCCAAGTACTCGGTCCGCACGACTCCATGGTGCCCTGGTGCATGTCCTCTAGCATAAACGAGCGGAAACGTTCTGGAATTATGACGGGGTTACCAAGAATCACGCATCCTTCTTGCAAAGAAAGTTCGCAGCGTCTGCTGAAAAACGGCTTTCGTTCATTACTTGGTGCGCCATTAGGCCACCTCCTCAGCACACACTGTGAGACTGCTTTCAACAATGGGTCTTGGCTCATCTATTTAGATATTTCTCGGCAATTAACAGGCAGCGTACTGAAGCGTAGACCATAAATGTTGTCATCCTGTGCTTCACCGAAGGCCTGAAGTAGAAGACGGGAAAGGGAGTCGGAATCTGCATTTTGGGACAACGATTTGAAATTCAGAGTAAGGTTCTACGGAGACAAAAGAACTACCCAACGCTGCAATCTTGAGGCGGTTCTTCTAGGAATGGCTTTCTTGGGTCCCCAAATTGCGTGCAGCGGTCTGTGGTCACTTACTACCACAACCTTACGCCCACCAAAGTAATTGTGAAACTTCTCTACGAAAGTTAACGCCAGTGCTTCCTTCTTAATTTGGCTGTACCCAACCTATGCCTTCTATGAAGTTGTCGACGCTTTCAGGCGAATGAAGACAGCTTCGCACTCATTGCTCCAGGATTACGGCTTGTCACTGCGCAAAAAAAAGCCTATTGAGGGACGAAACCACACTGAACAAATTTGAAAAGAATTTCCGTAGTAGTTGACTAGCCCAAGAAAGGACCTGAGTTGCTGCTTCTCTTTTGGCTTCGGCGCCTTCTGAATCGCTTTGACTTCATCTGTGGCTGGACGAATGCCATCGGTGCGTACGATGCGACCCAAGTGCTGTAGGCGCCTCTTGAAAAATTCGCACTTGGCCCGTTAAATCGTGACGCCTCTTTCTGATAGGCGTGTTAGCACGGCTCCGAGATTGCCCACGTGTTCCTTGTCAGTCATTCCTATTAGCATATCATCATCGATGTAACATGCGACACCTCCCAGTCCCTTCAGTAAGTTATCCAGTATTCTTAGAAACGCTGCTGGAGCCGAAGCTATGCCAAATAGGAGGCGATTCACGACGTACAGCTCTTCGTTGATGTCCAGCGTTAGGTACCTTTTCGTAGACTCGTCCATCTCGGTTGAAGTTTAACTTCGAGAACTTGTTTCCTCCTGCATGGCTAGCGAAAAGCTCGTCCGCTCTCGGTAGAGGGTAATATTCAGTGTCCAAAATAGGGTTGAGGGTGACTTTGTAAACACCGCACAACCGGATAGAACCGTCGCTTTTTATCACTGGAACAACTGGAGTCGCGAAATTACTGGTAGGCACAGGGGAAGTAACGCCAAGCTTTTCTAGCTTCAGAAGTTCTTCCTCGACAGCTGAACGCGACGCAAATGGCACAGGTCTAGCCTTCAAAATTCTAGGCTGTTGGTAGTCTTTAAAATAAAGAGTTGCCTTCTCACAATTGATTCGACTGAATTCGTGGCTGAACAGGCGTGCATGCTTCTGCAGCAGTGACGCGAGTTCAGCCAGAGCATCCTTCGATGCAGGCAGCATTGGCTCGACGGCCTTCAATTCACGCATGCGGCCCAAATCGAGCTGAATGTGCTGAACCTCTCTCGTCCTAGAAGTCCATCTTGCGGAACGAAGTAGAGCGGTAACAGCTGCTTCTGAGCGTTGGTCTCGATGGTGACATGGAGCACGCCGATCAGCTTGATGGCTTCACCGGTATACGTACGCAAACGAAGACTGGTATGTTTCAGCTCTAGGTCCGGAAAAAGACGACGGGAAACGCTCTGTCAGATAACAGACACCACGCCCCAGTGTCCAGCTCCATCTTCAACGGTAGGCAGTCAACAAGAACAGTCACCATAATGGGGGTTACATGGGTGTCTGACTTAACAGCATTCAACAGAAATTCCTCCCGGGTTTCCAACAGAGCTTCCCATGAACCTTTTCTTTTGATGCCTTGTCTTAAGCTTACAAACGCGCTGAATGTGACCTTTGCGCTGGCACTTGTAACAGGTAGCCTCTGCATGGGGACCAGTCGTGGTTCCACGTTGTGGTGACCCACATCGATAGCATTCGAACGACTTCGCTTTCGACTTCTGTTGCGACCTGCACATTTCGTGCACGTCTTCATCATTGTCGTGTACATGAGTTCCTGCAGCAATCTTAAGCGCCGCTTCCATTGCCAAAGTTTGTTCTGCAGCTTTCTGGAAGGTTAAAGCTTTATCTTCGGTGAACAAATGTAGCTAAGTATCGAGGCGCTGAAGGCCACAAACAAAGCGGTTACGCAAAGATTGATCCAAGAATCCACCGATGTCGCAAGGCGTCGTATCACGGCCACAAAATCTTGCATTGTCTCGGTTTCTTTCTGTGACCTGCGAAGAAACTTGGCCCCTTCACCGACAACGGATGGCTTTGGAGACAAATAGTTATGAAGCAGCTTAAGTAACGTTTCGAGCGGCTCGCTTGAAGGCGTTTAGGGAGCGGTCAGGGATTTGAGAAGTGCGTAAGTCTTTGGCCCAATGAAGCTGACAAACATATCAACCTATAGTTCTTCCGCTATCTTATCCGCACGGAAATAAGACTGCGATCGCTCTTCATATCAACGCCAGTCGCCTGTAGACTCAATAAACTTCGGTTCTTGCGGTTCTTGCTCCAGGTGCCAGTTCGGTTCTTGCTCCAGGTGCCAAAGATCAGCAAGGGGCGTTATACCGGGGTACGCTCGGCATCCTCGTCACCATTATGTCGTGTTCATGGCAAGGCAACCACACTGACACTATGGAATCGTTTATTCCATGGTTGTAAAAATAGAAGTGAGCCAGTAGCTTACACGAAGCGCTTTATTTAGAGCCACCTTATCTACAAGGGCAAGGGTTACAAAGGAGATTTAGAGAGTAAGAGCGAGGCTATCACCGTGCTATAGGGCGTGCTTTTGAACCGCTTTAGTGACCATTCCAATAATATGCTTGATGAACGTTACAATTTTGTTTCTATCAATAACAAAGCAGCGTCCAAATCTAGCAATGTTACAACAGAATCAAAAGGGCCGGAGTAGATCATAATAAATATTCTTCACATTTATTGCATATTAGTGATAACATTAGGATTGCTTTGCAGTGAAATAGTCTCGGCTACTGACAATTATCAATGCTTGAGTTTTAACGTAGGGCTTACTACTACGCACTACACTATTCGTTATTAGGAGCACATAAAGCAATTTTAAGCGGTGTTCTTTCCTAATCAAGTCATCAATTAACAATGTGGGCATATGTCTTATCCCGACGAATCGCAATTCGCTCATGTAAAGCTTATAATATCGTAGGAGCCCTACAATGCGACAGGTTATTTATTTACGTTACTCTGCGCAGCATTTAAATCACCAAGGACTGTGAAATATTGAGAAAAACGTTTGAGGAAACTGTTTTGTCTCCCAAAGCTCACAAAAAAACGTTTAAAGTTTTGTTACCAGAATTTTTCGAAAGATTTCATTATTTCCCCGCAGATACCTGCCGATACCGTGGATATGGCGTACCTGACAGTCTGTGTTTAGACTTATCAATTCCCTGCATAAGTGTGTGCTGTAAGGCAAAGAAATCTCAGCTCGTACTTACCGGGTAAGTAATTATAGCGTACTAATGGTTAATTCTTTCCACCCATCACTATTAGAAGCGGTCATTAAAACATATTTAGTACTCTTTTCGCATCACGGAAATAAATGAACATACCAACATTAATTGCCAAAACTCTCGCTCTGCGAAGCAACTGAAATAAGGTGGCGAATTGCGGAGAAAGCTGGTGCTTGGGGTTAAAAATGACTAAAACCAGCACATCACATTCACTCATGTTACAAAAATAGACATCATTTTTGGAAGTGATGAGAATGCTGGCATTTCCCCTGAAAAATGTTTCAGGCTTTGTATTTACAACACGAGCAATCTGGTCACACATAAAACACTTGTGTCGCCCCTAACAAGAAGCAGTGACCGCATAGCAGGCGGAATGTAATGCGCATTATGCCTTAACATGTTTTGTGCGGTGGTAGTTGGAGCGAACATTTCCAGATGTGAGCGAGAAACCGCATTTTGATAAGTACAAGAAGTGTGAGTCATATTCGTTTTTCGAAGTCGGGCCTTCCGGTCGCGAACTGCAAATAATCTGCTTTTATTCCTTCTCTTAACTATTCGAAGCAACTTGTCTCTATTAAAGTACCTCTTTAACTTCTGTCTGTTCTATTCGCTTGTGCTTTTTCTGAATAATTTCGGGGCTACATAATGTTTAGTACTAACGCTACTGTTCAAGAAAAGAAGACTATTTAAGCACCACCCGGCAAATGTGAGAATTCGCACGTTAGAAAAAGACTGAAGGAGAAGCACAGGCGCTCAATTGTTGTCAATATATATATATACAGGGTGTTTTTTACTTGCACGAATTTTCTTAAATTTGACTGTGGCAAATAGCACAATTGTTACCAGTGATCTGAATGGTTCGATGAGGTGGCCACTATTCTACGAGAAATCAAAACGCTTAATTGAATAATTACCATGCTTACACAATTAATTTTTTAATGATTACACCACGGTACATATTTCAGTCTATGAATTGTAGCTAGTCGGCTTGCAAGGCATAGCTACTTCGAAGAAATTCCGAGGATTTCACCGGTTTCTATATATGCGCCGTCAAACTTCCGGGCAAAATGCACTGCTGTTCCACCTTCTTTCTTAAGAAAACGTTGTTTCATGCATTGAAGGACCAAATTTACTAGAACACTTTGGCATTTTGCGGGATACTTTGAAAATGATTATCTCGAGACTGGTGTAATCCTGAAGTGCATGCGCCTGGAGAACTAACCGGCTACAATCCGTACTTTCAAATATGTGCTGCAAATGAAATAACTTAAATGGTATTTACGGTAGTTATTGTAATGGTTTAACTAGGCATTTAAATTCTTCTTCGAAGTAAAGGCCATACGAACAAGTAATTTAGCTCAAAGGTTAGAATTGTGATATGTACCACAGGCAAGTTTTAAAAATTTTGTGCAGAAACAAAAAAAAAAAACTCTGTACGTCACAGAAGAAAACCTTAATTTAGAAGCGTCTTCACCACTGGGAAGGAGGAGTGCTAGAATACGAAAAAGACGCCGACGCCAGCTGTATTCACTACACACATGTTAGCGGGCATTGCCTGGTCGGCGCGATCGTGCTCTTTAAGGCTACGTTGACACTTGGTAAGCGGCAAGCAGGCAGGAAGGCCAAAGCGGCCGGAAAATCTTTTCCGCGCATGTCCACGTTGTTCACATTTCTTTTGATACCGCCGCGGCCACCGCTGCCGCTTGCGTCCACATCCACCTAGTCCGCGTATGTTTGTCAGTGTAGTGGCGCTCATTATCGCATCATTTCGAGACGTATGTTCAATCATTGACCCATCCGTCACAAAAGCAATCATTTCGCGCAACTTAGCGTGTCATCTGCCCCCTTCGGTAAATTCCTCGTTGGAGTTGCATTTTTCTCCTCACACGGGCACGGTAGCACTGAATGAAAGGTTGGTGCCTAGGCGTATTATTGCATCATTTCGTATTCTTGGCGGCGCCTCCAGGGCACCAAAGCGGCTCCGGGAAGACCAGAGCTAAAACTCGGGCTGTTCCTTGCGTTGGGACTCGCCGAGGTCTGCACGTCTTACGCGAGACCTACGCTCCGGCCTCGGCAGACCCAACACACGGACCGCCCTGTTTCCAGCTTTGATCCCCCAGCAGGCCCTTGGGTGCCCTGGAGAATCCGACGCCGCCTGCTTTATTATAATCTCTGGTGCACTCCTGAGGCCACCTCAGGTGTACTCCGTGTGCCGGTTACATGTGCCCTCTTGGAGCAGTACTGGAAAAAAGAAAAAAAAAACTATCGTTGCGACGAGAAAAACTCCCCGCAACGAAAAAAGCACCCCGCGACTTCTGCTACATACCGCGCCCGTGCGAGGAGAATTACGGAGAGCAAACGAGGAATCGGCCCAACTTTTGTCTGCCATGGAAGTGGAAGAAGAAATGGTTTTATATGTCCTGCCTACTTGTTTGTTAGAAATCGATAATGAATAACGGAAGAAGCGGATACCTCGGAAGAGGCGGTGGTGGGTTCGTCCCGCTACTGCAAAAGGGCGAGAAGTTGGGTCACGTCAAGGCTTCGTTGCCGCACCTCCGGTCGCGCGACGTTGAATACTATCGCGAATATTTCTCACAGTACGTTTTAGTACCAGTCTTTTCGTAGAGCAAGGGGTGGTTCTTGATCGCGTCGATCAGCATCGCAGCCTACACTTTATGTGGCATGATCAATTTTACGACCGGATGTTTACATGTTAGTGCTGCTTCCCGTCTAGAGGAACATCTTTCTGCCACGATTCCGCTTCGCCGTGGCGAAATAATCGCTTCGATACCAATCTGGCTTGCAGCCTGGTTTTCCGCCCATTTTGCCGCTTAGGCGGGCGGGTTTTTTGAAGTGTTGAAGTAACTGACTATTATGAGCAAGCGACGAGCTTGCTCATAATAGTCAGTGTGCTTAAAGAGTAACGCGCCTCGCGTAAACAAATGTGTTCGAGATTCCATGGCATTTGAGTCATAGTGTCTGTTGAAGAACTTTTTGGCTTCAGGGCTGAAGTTCTGGAACCAGTCCTGAATACATGACAAGCCATAGCAAAGCCACGCTTTGAAAGCGTGCCAACACTTATTACTAGAAACGGAGAGAGGGAAGGTGGGTGGAGTTCCGTGAAACAGCAGCGAAGGGACATAATGTGCCGCTTGCTCGCAGCAGCCCTGCAGTTGCACATGCACGCCAACAGTTACATCTTACCTACTACGCAAGCGCAAGCGAAGTCAACAAAAGGAGGCAATCATGTCTGTCCTAAAATGTCATGTCTGGCAAACTGATAATTAAACACAGTACCAGGAAGCGCGTAATGCGTTTGGGGTCAGATGACCACTTGGCTGATCATTGCTGTAGGTACGAATGCACTGCAGCTTTAGGCCGTAGGTACGTTTTGTGGTGGGTCTCTAGGAGACGTCTCTTGAGAGCACGTCTTCCTAAAAAATTGCGGAAAAATATGCGGAAACAGGTTCACACTTAAAGCATTCAACTAACTCGTCCTTCAGAACCCAACTTTTCTCACACCCTAAACACAATGTCTGTATCAAAATACTCCGGAGGGGAGATGTCAAAGCTACGAGATTATCAAGCTTCTGGAAGTTTTTGAGAGCACATGAGGTCTTTATACACTGGCCCGTATATTTCCCTAAATGGAGATTGCCGTTTGCTACAAATACTTTTGAAAAATTTACTGTGATTTATCTCTCCGAAGATATATTGGTATCTTGTATTGGTAAATTGTATTGTAAATCGTAAATCGTATTGGTAAATATCCGAAGATATATTGTGCCCGTCAGCAATTTTAAATATTCGAATATTTTCCCATATAGCAATCAAGTTTACCTTCAGAAGCGCAATAAATGCAAACTTGAGGCTGGCCAGGCGCTACAGTATACAAGCCGTGTCCACGTATGATTGAAAGTGGAATTTTCCTCACATTTAAACATTGGATTCTCCCACCCCGATGCTCCCGACATTTCTATGCCCCTGTCACGTTCCAGCGCCTACTTGTGCTTTCATAATTATTATGCAGCATACACTCGAATGCCAACGTTTAGCAGACATCTAGAGCAAAAATGCGATTTGTGAACTCATGTATGACATAATTAGTAGAAGCGTAGCTATATTGTGTGAGAGCTATGTTTAAATTTTGCACAAACGAAGAAGCGTTCATAACTCTGCCGATCCACGTATTATTGCAATCACGTGTTTGCCCAACTTACAGATGCCCCCTTCCTAAAGGCCACACAATTTCGGCTCATGATCGAAGGCCATTTTGGCCGGCGTGCTGCGTTGAACCGATCTCAGAACCACCTGTGACCTTACTTGAACGTTCTTTATCTCCCGAGCCGGAGGGACATAACTTCATGTCTGCCTATCAATACAGGAAATTCCAGTAAAAATCAAGCAAGGCAATCCTTCTTTGTGTTGCAAAAATTGTTTTCTGTGACAAGCATGAATAAAACAAATATTTATACCTTAAACAAAGATGTCAAATTGTTATTTTTGTAGTTATTACACCAAATCCTACGACGTTAGGGCTTAGACTTCCAAAGAGGTCACACCGTGCAGGCTGTCTTTTTGATGAAGTGGGATATACGCAGAAAAACGAACACTAAACAAAAACCAAACGCGGCTTCAAGCAGCCATAGCTGGAATCATGCAATAAAGGTCTTGTCTTGTCTTGTTACCTAAACTTTGGCGCATACCCACTACGGGGGATTGGCCAAGAAGCAGGCGGTTTCAACTATGTTTATAGAAAAATTTAACGAAAACCTAATGTTATTTCTTAATTTTGAGATAAAGCAATTTTGTCATGAGGAAGTGAAGTAATAGGAATAATTCATAATTCTAGAAATTCAGCAAGGTAATCTTTTTGTATCTCTAACGAAATCGTACACTGCGAGAAAAGCATCCCTGTGACAGTGTGCCAGTGAAGTCGCCCCAAAGGAGAGAATGGTTGGTGAGGTTAATAATAGGCCAAGTTTTCGAAATGCAATTTGTAATATTTTTCTTTCTCTTAAAAATTGGCTGCACGAAAGGAAAAAAATGCTCTATGGATTCAGATTCATTGCAAAAAGAACATAAAGGGGACACAGCGAGACCAGACCTCTGTAAGTAAAAATTTAGAGGCGGTATACGGCATCTCAATTTTGTAATGGAAACTTCGAATTGCCTTGAAGTACACCAATTATTATTCCATGTGAAGAAAAGATGGTGGAAATCAGAAGACGATGTTAAAAGCGATTTTGCGGAATTTTTCGATATAGAGAAATTTCTGTACCTAGCCACGGTGACATAAGCTGATGTCGGCAAAACAGATATGACAGGGCCATTAAGTGATGCTCGTGCGAGTGAATCAGCCATTTTATTCAAGTGCAAACCGCGATGTCCCGGTACCCAAAGTAAATATACTTGCCGCAATACGAAGGAACCATTGAACAAAATGTTTGCAAAATTGTTGAGTTTGACGAGGCTGTAAGTGCTGTGCAGACAGACAGTGAGTCAGTCACAATAACTGCTAATGAATCGTTTTTGGGAATTTTTCGTTGGGCTAATATGATCGCTATTAGTTCTGCCTGAAAAATGGATGTGAAGTCGGGAAGGCGAAGAGAGTAAGACCATTGAAGAGATTCAGAGAAGATCCCCACTCCTGCCTTCTCATTGCACACGGAAGCGTCGGTAGCTATTATGTTGTCAGTAGCTAGCTGGTTTAGCTGGTCTTCTAATATAATATTTAAATGTCTGCTAGGCAATAGTTTAGCGTGATTTGGAAATATGTCCTCGAATTCAATTTTGAGGTCTGTTAAGGCATTATTCGAATGGCAAACTTGACGTAATGACACATTCAATTGTTGTAACTGTGCGTGCACAAATATTATCTGAGAACTGTGTAATCGCGACCACGATACGTTAAAAAACTCAGACGGTTCAGTGAAAAATATGTATTGTGCACGCCTCCTTGAAAATTCATAAATTTTTAGAAAAGTCTGAACCGTAAGCATGCGGAATCTACAATCTAGAGTGGGTATATCAGCTTCCTGATATAACACGGCGTTGGCAACGAATCTAGGTAACCCAAAGCATAATGGTAGAGCTTTCTTTCTAATAGTGTCAGAGGTTTAATCTTATAGGCGGGACCACCGGAAAATCACACGCAACCGAATTCTAATATTGGCCGAATATACATTTTATATATAATCATTAAAGTATCCCTGCGTAGTCCACAGCGACGGTGACTGAGGCGGTGGAGCATAGCTACGGCACGTTCTGCCTTTGTTGCGATATGTTCAATGTGGGTGCGCCAGACAAGCTTGCCATCGTATATGACATCAAGGTATTTCACCGAGTCAACTTGAGGAATGGTTTCCTGATGATATTGGAGGGATATATGCACTGGTGCAGTTAACGGGAAAACTAGTACAGCACTTTCAATAACATTTAATGACATACATAACTCATCTAGCCATGTCTCAAGCCTTCCTAGGTAACTCTGCAACAACTGGTGCAGTGAGTGTACATTAGTTGCAGATGTAAAAAATGCGATATCGTCCGCATAAACATAAACGTTCACTTCCCTGGACACTTAGCAAAACGTTAAACAAAATGGGTGAAAGGACTGCACCCTGTGGTACGCCTCTTGTTTGCTTGTATTTACACGTCGAAATGCCATGTTGATAACAATAAAATTCTCTATCTCTCATAAATTCAAATATCCATGCGGTAATATACTTCGGTAAATTCGTAGACTTCAGTTTATTGAATAGAATAAGGTATTCGACAGTGTCCTATGCTTTTGCCACATCCAGCGTCACCAAAGCTGCCTACTCTCGTTTGCGACGAGCTAGTTTAATGCGGCTCTCTAGATCTACATGAGCGCATCATATCGAGTGCCCGCGACGAAATCCAATCTGACAAGGACTGAGAATTGTATCGTCCTGCGTAGAATGTGTTATGCGCCCATGAACGATCCTTTCTATTAATTTTACGACATTCGAAGTAAGAGAAATTGGCCTTATGTTGTCTAGGTCAAGTCCAGCTGCTTTTTTCTTCAACAGTGGAATAATCTTAGCTACCCTCCACTCTTTTCGAATCCAGAAATTTTTCGAGAAAAATTTACTATATTTAATAGGTCTTGAGGCGCATAATCAAACAAAACTTTTAGCATTCGTGTTGTAATTCCATCTGGGCCTGGTAATAATCTAATTATGTTTTCAAGCTCTGTCAATGTGACTTCCACAACGTCGTCTCCCGAGGGAGGTTTCAATAGTGCTGTCAGCAATTTATTTGTAAATCGTTGCGCTAGACCTTTAGCAATTTTCTCAAGTGACTCTGATAACTCCTTTGTTGATAGAACGACTGAGTCGATATTCACTGAGGCTGGTATAACTTTACGGGATCGAAGAAAGTTAAACAGAGCTTTTTTATTACAAGACTTAGAAAGATATCTGTAGTGCTTCGAATCGTAATCGTCCTTAGCTTTTGCAACTGTTCGCTTAAATGTAGCAGCTACATACTTATAATCTGCCCAATTAACAGGGCATTGGTTATATAAAAGTTTTTTCCACGCAGCTTTTCGACGTCTAAACTCTCGCTCACAGTCAGAATTCCACCATGGACAATAAGAACCACCTTTAGTAGATGGTACGGCAAATTGAGACTTTTTTGATATTTGTTTTAGTATTGAACAAAGGCGCATTGCCTTAATGTCCTTCTCCATGCCTTCCTGAGCGTTTAAAGCTGATTTTAACACATTTTTAAATCTTGAGTAATTTACAAAAGTGCGCACATGATTATCTAAACAAGTTGACGGAGTAATCAGTTCAAAAATTATAGGTAGATGATCACTGTTAGTACCGGAGTCAACAGTGTTCCAGGAGGTGATTGAGATGCTCGAGCTGACAAACGTAAGATCTAGGGCAGAACGTGACTGACCGCGAACGAAAGTATGTACTCCTGAATTTAAACAGGAGAAATGATTTGATAAAGTCCAATCCCACAACCGTTTGCCACAAGTATCCGTTCGGAAACCCCACGATACATGGTGAGAATTAAAGTCGCCTACTAGTATGACGTTTTTCAGACTGTTAGCAATAGTGGTATCGAGATAACGGGTATCTTGCACCCCAGCAGGGAAGTACGTGTTAACTAGGGAAAATGGCGTGCAAACAGGAAGCGTTATATCCAATACTGATATCTCACATTCTGGTGACATTATTTAATGTGCTATCGTAGCTTTATGGCAGATCTTTGCTGACACAAAGACAGCTCAACCACCGCCTCGGCAAAGGCGATCCAATCGAAAACATCGGAAATTTTTTACATAAAATTTTGATCAGCAGTAAGCCAAGTTTCCTGTAAATTAATAATATCTGGAGAATATTTAGAAGCAAGATATAATAAATCTGTTGCAGCGGAAAGTATGGAACGACAGTTCCACTGAACTAGTGTTAAACTTCCTATGGTGAAAAAAGCAGAGCAGCAGAGACTGCTTGGTCTAAATCGCTCCCTTTTAAGAAGTCTTTCTTAGTAGGAGTCTCTCTCACGTACTCTTTAGCCTTTGAGTTGGTGAGAGAGCTAGATTTTTTTTTACCGGTGATCTTGTGCGTTCAAGTGATGGGGGGTCCATTTCTACATCTTTATTTTCGATCGCATCTGTGTCTGAAAGGCAGGTGTGGTCAACTTTCTTAGAAGTTGATGGCTTTGCAACATCGTTGTTTATCGTTGGTATCGCGGTCGACACTTGACTAGAGAGAGAGAGAGAATAAACATCTTTAATGTATAAATGCAGCTTTGGAGAGGCGTCCTCATTCCAGGATGCCTTGAGCTCGGACCGCGTCCTGGGCCCTCGCAATCAGCCGTTGCTGATCTTCGAGGTCGGAGCTGGCCAAGGCTCTTGACTAGATTGACTTTTTGATAGAACAGGCTCCTGATCCTCAGTGTTGGTTTCATTACTAATTTGAAACCACTGATCGAATTGTGTGGACATTGCCTGAACAAGGTAATCGGTGAGGTTCACCATAATGCGTTCCATTGATTTTTCTAACGCCTTTTCGTCGGAAGCTGCAACAGCCTGAGAGATCGAGTTATCCATACCTAATGTTTGACGGGCCGTTATACCAGCATATCCTTGAGTCCTCCTCTGAATTTCTGCAATGGCCTCGCGACGAGAGCATCGGCGTCTATCAATTATTTCAAGGATTTGTAGTTCTCTTGTCCTTGATGGGCAGTTAGGCTCATCTGCAGGATGAGTACCGCTGCAAAGGCAGCAGGATTCATCACGTGAAGAACATTCATTTGAGCTATGCTCTTCTCCACAAACGCGGCACCGTGTGTTTGATCTCCAAGCTTTTATGGAGTGTCCAAACCGCGAGCATTTTAAACACTGAAGGACACGGGGTGATAGAGGTTCAACTCGGTATATGAGTGGCCATGCCTTGATTTCAGATGGACGATTAAAGCCCGCAAACGTAGAAATGACAGTTTCTGTGGGTACGCGCTTGTTATCAACGACACGGCTGCAACGATACACAGAAATCACGCCTGCCGATGAAAACATTTCCAAAATTTCTGCGGGACACAGACTTATGTCAACACCACGGACTAGGCCTTTGGTACACGCGAGGTGAGGAGGAATGTAGCTGCTCACCGGATGTGTCACAAAAACATTGCACCTCAGTAAATCTTGAACACAAGCGTGGTCTGGAGAACAGCAAAGGATGCCCCCTCGGCCAAATTGTCGAACCTCGGTGATCTGTTGAAAATTGTCCGAGGCCATCCGCAGTTCGGATTGAATCGCCTTGGGATTCTTCATGCGAATCATTCCCCCATCACTCGGGACTAAAGCCACAGGTACGCTGGGGGTCCCACTGCGTAAGAAAAGCTCCACAGGCAAATCAGGGGGAGGAATGGACGCCGACCAGGAGTATGCCTCCTGGCCTGGCGAGGAGAGAGACATTGCAGATGAGCGCGGAACTACTCTAATGTGTTAACAGCTATTGTGAAGAAGCGTCAAAAACAATTAGCTAAAAAGCAAAGATCAATAGAAAAACCGCCAGCTACTTGACCAAAACCCGCGTGGAATCTTCACGGACGGCTGAGGCGATGGCGGTCCCAGTCAATGCCTAGTCGACCCCTTCGAGGCTCTTCTTCTGCAATAAAGGTCTTTGGTAGCAATTACGCTGTATTGTTTTTTTTTCTTTGTGCTGCAACGGTACACTGACTGACGCCCACTGTATAATGCTATATCACCGCCGGACCTACAAGGATGTTGCCAAAACGGACGTGAAAGAACCAGAAAAAAAATCATGAGCCATTCCACTCTATGAAGTCGCACGACCAGCGAACCTGTTTGGCACAACACGGAGAGCACACGACTGACTACGTCTGCAATGGCAAGCCGCTTGCGGCTGGCGTCCCGGGAACTATCTTCATCGGCGTTTGCCACCCGCCGCCGCCAATTGCATTCTCGCATCTGTTCTCGCCGTCGTTATTCGTAGGCGCTCTGCTCCTCACAAGTGCGCACTATTCGCGGCCTCCCCATTACGACGACAGAAGAGAAGTGAAATTCAAAATGGAAAACGGCACCTTGTTTTCCTTCCTCCATGCCGACAACGCACGATGATGCCGCCACCCCGGGAGAGCCGCAGGAAACTAGGCAAGCGCGAGCTTGGAACGACGAAAAGAGAGGGTGGCGGGAACGTAGGCATGGCCGACGCGGGTCGCACAGCCGTAAATATTTGAGAAAAGCTTATTATCTACCACAGAGTCTACTGATCTTGGAAATGATGCCTATTGATAACTAATTTATTCAAAATGGATATCCAAGTAATCGGACGTGTAAGGTTTTGCTTAGAATGAAGCGATTTTGCATGAAATTCGGGAGCTGAGTTTGTCTCAATGACTTTGTCAAGGAGGGCTCAGATAGAGAGCAGCTGAACGCCGCACTATTGCACAGCAGGAGTATACACGAGTGCCTGAAGTCGGGAAAATTTTCTTCACATGAGAAATAGACCACCTGTGGCGCTATAACGTAAATTGATTCCAAGTTGTTTTGATTCCCATTTCTGCATTTAGCCTCCACGATTGGTAAGAACATTTTCGGGCCACTCCCAACTTCGCCTGTCTGTCACGCGACGTCACGAAAACTGCGATAGCTCCCCATCTGATCGTGTACACACTAATTATGCATGATTAAACCGCACAAAAGAAAAATAATCCTTCTTCATTCGGCGCCTTTTCACCATTAGCCCTCTGCTATTCGTCCAATGTTTTCTGGCTACGCCCTCTTCGCCTGTCATGCGACCTCACAAAACCGCGAAAACTCACCACGTCAAAGTGACGTGTACGCAAAAAATTCATTATTATGCCAAACAAAACTGAAAATTTTTCTGAATAGCCACAGTCTGCCCCGTTCCGAAAGGATTAGAAGTTGGCTACCCGCCGTCCGCTCGGGCCCTCGCTACTCGCACCTGCTGGTGAGCATGTATTTATTTGCGCATGATCAACCTTCTTGCGTGGCAGTAAAACATTATCGAGGCCTTTCGGCATGCATACTCTTTCTTGCTGAAGATCCATTTTAGCGGCATTCTTATCCTTCCGTTGCACGCCGCCGCGATTTTCGACCAGCCACCGCAAGCTAAGTAAGGCGAAACGGACCAATCGGAGAAGCCGACACCACCCTCTTCATGTGGTTATCTATTTTCACTGTGCTGGCTCGGCCCCATCAAAACCCTCTCCATTAGAGCGTGCACCTCGCCTCTTGTCAGCCAATTAGATAACAAAAACCGCTGAGTGTAGACAATGTTATTGGTTTTGAAATCGAACAAAGGTGACCTCCTATAAAGGAAGAGGTCACCATTTTACGTTATAGCGCCCCTGATAATCACACGACACAGGAGCGGACGAGAAAGTAGACTATATAGCTAAGTCTTAACTTTTGCTCCCCAAATCATGGGCGATGGGGCAAAGGCGTTGAAACGCTATGATATTTCACTCGCGGCCACCCAGTCAACAGCGCGAGCCACGCGTTTTACAGCGGCGTCGGATATAACGAAGAATATCGGAACTACGTAAAACAACAAGCAGACAGGAGTGTGTTATTGTACTTTGCCCGTGATTTGCAATTGGTGAGTTGCTCAACGCTTGGGTACTTGTTGAATGTGGAGTGGCTGGTTAAGTGATAGCCCGACCATAACTCGTGATGACCATTCCCGATTTGTGATATTCCTCTTAAATGGGCTGGCTCAAGCGCTTAGCACCAGAGTTATCGGCAGTAGTTCTACAGCGAGGTGACAATTCAGGGAGAGAAACCCAGGGCTTAATTGCCATGATGTTTAACGTGCCAGGAGATGTCTACAAAGGGAGTCGCTGGATCTCGATCGATGTCCTTTACAGGTTCTATAGAGGAACCATCCAGGCTTGCTAGTGGAGATGCAGTACGCTGCACTGTCCAGGCTTATAGTTACCTTGGTCAATATATTTCAGGCTTGCACAGCCTCATCTTCCCAGTAATCGGAGGCGCTGCTCACCCTGTAACAACCACAATAGAATAATTTTTTTAAAGTTTTTTTTTGAGAACCTACCACAAATGAGGATAAAATGTGCGATCATAGTTGGGCGGTTAGAAGTTCTTTTTCTTTTTTCGTGGAGCTCCCTTCAAATATATCCTTGGCCGTAAACACATAATTGCGATATTGTATAGGTTACCTGCGAGCTTTGCCATTCAGACTACTGTTATCTAATCATTTAAATGTATATGACGGGAGATTCCCGTTGGGCTCCACTTTGATAAAATATAAAGGTTTAGGTAAACCACATTATTATTCCATACTTAACGAGAAAAACAGTGGATAAATTTATTTCTTGAGAGCATTGGCTTCTCTCTATACAGGGTGTCCCAGCTATCACGCAGCACGATTTAAAAATAGAGGAACGGCGTTACGCGAAGCAAACCTAGTGCCTATTGTTTCCAGTACAATGGAGTAGCCACCGGTAATTTTCTCGTTACTGGGATTCAATTAGGTAATTGTAATAAATTATCTAACTCGAGAAGTACTGTCCTATTTATCAAAGTGTCAATGAGAGAATTGTAGAGCAACACGAAAAAAATTACTCTATCTCCCGCTATAGGGAACCATGTGTGGATGCGAAGCAGCGGGGAGATGGTTAGCTTGAGCAGGAGATGGTTTCGCGGCAGCGGCCCGAGCGCTCATTGCGTCACTGCACAGGAGAGAGAATGAGTCGCACGCGCTCCGTCTTTTTCATACCGTGGAACTACTGTGGTGCCCCCAGCGGAGTATGCACCTGTCGCACCACCTGTCGTGCGCACCGCTCCGGATTCCTTGAGGAGAGAAAGGGGGGAGCGTAGGAGAGGAGAGAGAGGGGAAGGAACGCGCATGCGCTGTCGGGGTGTGGGACGCGGGCGCCGCTCCGTAGAGGATTCCTAGAGGAAAGAAAGGGCGAGCGTAGGAGAGGAGATAGAGGGGAAAGAGACGCGCATGCGCTGTGGGGGTGTGGGACGCCACGGGACGGAGGGACGGACAAAGCCCCCGCCATAAGCCGCTTCGCATCTAAAACTACAGATGCAGCTTTCTGTTGCTTAATACGCGCTTCATAAAAGTGTTTTTCCGAGCATGAAAGGACCCCGCGAATACACGCAGAATTGCCGCGCGACTGGCCGCTCGAGACACTTTGCGCAACAAGGAAGTTTTCTGGAATAGCCATGATACCTGGGGACCAGTGCTACGAGGCAACCTAGTGACCACATAAGATGTGGAGAGAGGCACCAGCACTAAGATGGTCTACAAGAACACGAAAACCGGTTCACCGTTATGGGTACAAAGACGGAAGATGTGTTACAGTGCACGCGCTCCCAAGGATAAGCGCAAGCGTGGGCCGCGCATGAGCCATTCTCTCTTTTTGTTTTTCCTCTGCCCTTTCCCTCTTTTATTTGGTGTATATATGCTGCGGAAAATAAACGCTGTTCTGCATGGTAAGACATACCACTTCTTATGAGAGGCGGCGTGACCGCCGCCAACGTAACACCTTGTATCTGTGCAAAAATGCGTAATTTGTAGACATTTAGTTGTTATAGTAGTGTACATGTAGATTACTGGTAGCCTTTTGAGCTATTAGAAACAATATAAACGAATAAATAATTGATCAGAGAGAGCACCCATAGGGATACATAGGGATCCATAGGAAATGCATGGGGAAGCTTACAGTAGGGCTGCACCAACTGAAATTTGGAAATTGGCCGACTGAAAATTTGGGGGTGGGCCAATTTAAATTACCAGTGGTCCAACTTCAAGTTTGTAAGTGCCCCAACATCAAATTTGAGTCTGGGAATAACATGAAATTTGCGGGTGGGCCAACTTAATTTAGGGCTGGATCAATTTGAAGTTTGTGAGTGTGCTAACTTGAAATTTAGGGATGGACAAAGTAGAAAATTGGGGGTGAGCCAAGTTAATTTAGCAGTGCACCTACTGCAAATTTCTAAGGGGGCCAACATGAAATTTGCGGGAGGGCCAACTTAATTTAGGAGTGGGCCAACTTCAAATTTGCGGGTGGGCCAAAACCCACTTTAGTTGGCCCACGTAAAAATTTCAAACTGGCCACCGCCAATTGTAAGTTGCCTCACCCCAAAATGTTGAGTTGTCCCATCCCTTAATTTCATTTACCCCACCCCCCAATTGCAAGCTGTCCCACCCCTACTACGAGCTTCTCCATACATTTTTTATGGAGCTCAATGTATCTATATGGGTACTCTACCTGATAATTTTTATGGCTTTAAATGTTTCTAATCGCTTATAAAGCTCATCTACATTTACACTATTGTAACGAATTACGCAAATTACTATCTCGTAACAATTTTGTTGGCGAGGAGGGCCCCAGTGGAACTGGTACAGTAGCTTCTGGTGAATCATCAACCCCTGAACGATATTCTAACACACTACTTGGTGAAGAGGGTCTCGGTGACATTGGCAGAACAGATTCTTCTAAAATTCTTCATGTTTGACTACCCCCTAAAAAGTTTAATGGTGATGATAGCCCTGGTAAAACTGGTGCAACTGCTGTTGCTAAAATTCCACCCCTTGGACTAACCCCTTAAGGACTTGGTGAGGGACACGGTGAACCTAGTACAACACCTGCTGCTGAAACTCCACCCTTTCCACCACCTCCTTACGAACTTCTTGGTGAGATGCACATTCTATATGGTAAGTGAACGTAACATTCAGTAGCGTAAGAACGTTTCACTGCATAGAGTGTCAGCCAAACGCCAGGAAGAAATGGCTGCGACTGAGTAGCACAACTTAGGAAATATCAAATGACAATGCATTAAGAAGTTTTGGGGGCTTTTATAGTAGTGATAAGTGAAGTTGGGGCTAACGTTTGATCAATCAGTGTTGAGTACAGGAGAAAGTATATCTTGCATTGCAGCGACCTTACTATTGAAACCATAATTGCTCAAAAACATCAACACAGATGCGTAATCATTGCGAAAACATGCGAACGCAGATGCTTAAGTAACAACGCGGACCTATCTGAAAAGCGAAACATTGCGTGCATCAGCACCGTTTCTGTGAGAGGTAGACGAGTGCTGCCACCGAGTACCTACAGGTAAAATAGGTACAAGCGCACTCCCGGCCCCGTGCTAGGCATCTACGGGAACTCAAGACGTTTGGAAGGACACCGACCTGATGAGAAGTTGGTAGAATGGGACCACCAGATTCCTTTTTGAAGCATTTGAAGTACAATGAAATAAAGAAAGATATGCCAGGTCTCGTTGAACCATCGAGCTGTAGTTAAATATGTCGTCGTGTTTTCTAGAAAAAATGAAAGTTGGTGTCGTTTTGCCTTTGCAGGAAATAGCTGCAGATATCAAGATTATAGCTTGAGTATGAGCCTCTCACTTGACTTGGGAAACTCGTGCATAAGTCTGAAATGCAGACCCGAGCAGTCCCAACTGATAATTACTGGGTAAGCGTCTACGAATATTTGACATTATTGCAATTTTGATGCGGTAGTATTTTGTCGGAATATGCAGCACGAGCAAAGAAGCAAGCTATCATTTGCAAGGAAGGAAGCTACAATTTTGCATCCGGTTAGAGTGCTATTTCAACCTCAATAATACATATTCACATTTGTTGTGAATTTCGTTATAATAATACTACTGGTTTTATGACCAACAATTTTGCACGCATTTGAGCCACTATTAGACATTTTATTGTGATAGCAGGAAATAGCTGTCGTCAACATATAATCGAGTGTGAATACTATTATTGCTCAAAGTTGCACTCATTGAACACTTCGTCTCTTTAGTCTGCTAATATCGGTAGTACACAGGGGCCTAGAAAAGGAACAAAAGCGTTGGTGATAATCGTAATAGCACCGCAGCTTTCTTCAAATAAGAGCTGAAGCAGCTCTCGGCCAGCTGCACTGATATATCTAGATGACCCTCGTATACAGACGTTGCATACACGTCACTGCGCCAAGATCTTACATAGGGGGTCGCCATCACCGAGCACATTAAAGCGAACCGCTTATGTCCTCATAGGATGCAGCTCTGCCAGATTCGCATTCTACATCGACGTCGTCGCAATGGCGATTTGTGCGATATTTTCTGCCACATAGGAAGCAAATGCAGGTAAAATGAAAACAGACCAAGCACGAGAACGTATACTGTCTGCCGAAGGCGATGACAAACCAGCGCGAGCGTAAGATGCTGATGTCAGAAATGTGACGAGCCACTTTGCATGCGCAGGATAAACAGGAAAGACTTGAAACCAGGCAACAACGTCATCGCCTACGCGCTTAACCGGTTGGCAAGGCGAGAAAACTTTCACCTCAATATGCTTGACAGCTGGTATCGGACTCCTGTCCTTAGCCACAGGGATTTGATAACGCTCAATGACGTGGCCCCATGAAATTGACTCACTGTAGCAAGCCGGCGTCGGTCCTACAATTTTAGAAAATTTTGTGGGAAGCAGTTCTGGGAAATACTTCTCCGGCATTTGAAGCATAAGGGGTCGAAAATGTTAAAATTGGGGCTCCAAGATCTTGGGACTCAAAGCTTGGGTTCGGAGTAATATCAGAGTTTTAGCATTGAGACAAGATCAGCGTTGGGTAGCGCACTCGGAACACTGCAGTGTTGAAAATAGCAGGCGCTTCAAAACCAAAAACGCGTAAAAGAAGGGCCTTTTGCAAGTGAAGCCTAACTGAATGTATTTGCAGAAAAAGCAACGCTTGCAATCGTTTGTGAGATTACTAATTACCATGTTATTTTTTGTACGACTTCTTTCTGCCCTTTTTAAGCCAAACGTGGTCAGATGTGAGCTAAGCTAGCGTCTTCTTACGTTGCCTTGAATCTCTTGCCTCTAGAAATCCCGAAAAGGCAAGCTTGCTCTGCAACCAACTTGACTGAGCTATGCGACATTTGGATGGCGGCGGCTCGTATATCTGTCTTGGAAATCTCGCAATTTATCGCCACCAACGAGGGCGACCCAAAACGCCTTGGTGACTCACGCTACTTTTCGCGCAAGCCTGGTATAGAGTATTGTCTTGTCGCTCTGCCTCAAGCTTCGCAGCAGGCTCGAGCACCCCAACAACCGCGGTATATTTTTATATTTCCGAGGAACTGACAATGGCTAGCCATGTGCACAGTTGCTTTCCGACGCAAATCGCGAATTTTCCTTTTAGCGTGTTTTTTCACTTTTTTTCTTTAAGGGTGTAGCAAAGTTTCAGAGACAGGTAATTCCCGGAAATCGCACTTTATATGCCATTTCCGTCATAACTTTTTGGCAGAAGGCTTGCTCTGGCATGAAAAGCTCTCTTCTTAATCAACAGTACAAGCTTCAGACAAATATTTACAATACTTAATCGATGACAAGCTCGCATAAGAAAATGAATTTTCCTCTAGACGTTCCCAAATGGAACTTAATCTACACTAGATCGAAAATTTTCATGTACAAGTCATAACACTTGTATTTTTTGAAGCCAATTGTTAAAGAAAAATATACTCCTCATAAAACCACTTAGTGCGTTTACGAAATCCATGTAAATGAATTATACAGCTCTAATTGCTCAAGGCAAGCATAAGTTCATGCAACGTTCGTACCATTTACTATAAAAGTAATTTTTTTGAAAGAAATATGTTTTCTTGGGCTACTAATGCTGTTGTTACGCAGCCAAAGACGGTGGTTTTTGTGTATGATCACTTACATATTTAAAATCGTGCCCATTTCTACCCGTATTTGACCAATTTTGTCGTCTCCACAACACAATCACAAAAAGATCGGAAGTTTGAAATAAGCTGCTGATTTTTAGCGCCTTCCCCGGTTCGCCCAATAATTCTTGACTGCTGGAGGAGTAAATAGGGCAAGAAATCTTGTATAACAGGCAGGCACGAATGTATTATATGCTAGTGCATAACTCCCTTGTTGATTTTTCCGAGTTCTTTCTTGAGAAAAGAAGATATTGAGCTTGATGCGATGAAGTGGTTATGGGCGTTCGGCAGATGTTAGAAATCTTCTTCTGGACTCACGCGTCAGCTAATAAAGATCGCTGCGTGTTTTGACTCCTGGTCACCTTGTACGTCAGGCGTATATAAAGGCGAAAGCCGTAAATGCCTCTTATTACAATGATCTTCAAACAACCTTGAAAGATAACCGTGTCGATGCTGCTGTAAGTAAAAAGGTCACGTGGTCACAGAGACGTGCTCGTGCGCACTGCCCACTGTGCAGCTGGTTCCGATGCCGCTCATAATGCCAGCGTTCCCGTAAGGCCCCTACGCCCGTGCCACTACTCGCGCATTCGTCGTTGTCTTCTTGCACAGCTGGCCCCGGTGGCGCTCGTCATTCCAGCGTTACCATACTACACCTCCCTCTGCGCAGGCGCTGACGTTACTGGCCTACTAATATTCGATACGGTGACAGGCTTTCGCGCATAAAGAAATATACGTAAAGCGCGGACACTCGAGCCGTTGCGCGGCCGAGCAAGTAAGGGCCTGACCACCCGCCAGACGGCGTAGCGATGTCCGCTTCCACTTCACCTCAAAGGTAGACAGCTTGTCATACATCCACCGGGTGACAAACACGCATCCCGTTTCCACAGAGACGTTGATGTAGCGCCGGTCATGCGCCGCTGGTCACGCCGACCCAATCGAGCTTTTCAACGCATCACCTCGCTTTTGCGGTAAGGTGTTTCTTTTTGTATGCGCTAATAATTTTTGCTGTTTCTTGCCTTAAGAACGTTGTTAGCAAGACGTTTGTTATGCTGGGCGAGCGTATTTTGCACATGTAGCATAGAATATGAGCCGTGGTGTCCGTTTACCATGCATCCACCCGCTTGTTTTTATACCCATTTTTTCCGAAAGAATATGTGCATTACTTCCAACGCCTAATTTTCCAGAAGTCACTCGCAACATGCCCCGCAGGGGCATCTGCGGAAGCAGGCGTTTGGTGTGCGACACCACGTACCCGAGCACATGGGGCTTGGACCGTCCCGCGTCTAATTGTGCGCGGCTGAGCCTTGTCCGCGGTAAAAGGGGATCCTACGGGTTGAGCCAATGTCGGGTGTTTGGACCTTTATGGCCCCACGGCGGAAGCAACACACATTTTTGGCCTCCGCGGAACGTAGACGGCACCCCCGGACTGACCCAGCCGGGGGAAATCGGTAGTTGCCTTTTGCTCTGCTCTCCGATCTTCGTCTTTCTCTCTCACTTGCAATCTTTCCTGTATCCTTCTCTCTTCCTATTATTTACGACTTCTCAGGCAGCAAGGATTCACCACGTCTAGTCTATAAAACCTAGGATAATTATATTAGGTTTGTAACGGAATGAAAGACACAGAGACAGCACCCGTTCCTGGGCCAGCCATTCTATTATCTACCCACCTCATCTTCCTCTACCTCGCTCTTCGCCCAAGCATCCGAGACACGGTGCCATACTTACACATCACACTCGGCCACGCTGCGGACCTGGCAAACAAAAAAGACACGACAGTTCAGTCCAATCGGCGTAATCTTTAGACATCAATTGAACATCAATTTCGTTGGCAAGCCATGTCTCCATTCAAACCTGCGTTGCAGAAAATCGACTAAATAATTGGATGCCAGGAATGGTACGGCAGTTACTTCCACGTATTTGGACAGATAGTCCACAGCTACAAAGATGCAGCGGTTTCCAGAAGTGGAGGTGGGTAGTGGCACTATGTAGTCGATGCCCACCGTATGAAAGATGTCTTCGGGTATCTCCACAGGTGTGAACAGTCCTGGCTGGGGCCCCGGCAGTCGCTTAAATTGTTGACACGCTTCGCAGCTAGCAACGTAGGAGTGCACATTGCTTTGCATCTTCGGCCACCAGAAGCGTTTTGTAGCTTGCGTAGCGTGGCTCGTTCACCAATGTGCCCTCCTTCGGGGGTGCCATGAATGGATTACAGTATCTCGGCGCGAAAACATTTCGGAACGGCCAGGAGGTAACATTCTTCGGAGCAGTCCTTTTGCCACCAACGACGGTACAATACATTATTGCGCATTGCAAACATCGAGTTTGTTATTGTGCCAGTTATGGAGGCAATAATTGTCGCGAAGTGTTTGTCCTCTTGTTGGGCTTTGGGCTAGTCTACTTGGGCAAACGAGATGTGATTTTGCCTGTTTCGTTCCAAGCGTTCAAGGGGGTTGCGTGATAAGGCATCCGCGATGTTATTAAACACCCCCGCACGATGACGCACGTGGAAACCTTATTCTTGAAGCGTGATATTCCACCGGGCAAACTTGTGCTTTAGCTGTTGCTTAGAAAACATCCACATTAACGCCGAATTATCAGTTACCACGGTAAATCTGCGCCCGAACAGATAGTGTCGGAATTTGTCATCCACGCTCCACACCTATGCCAGACATCCCAGCTCATTGCAGTGAAAGTGGCGCTAGGTGTCGGGGAGATAAGCAACGATGTGTTCGACACTATCGGGATCGCGTTGCACGAGCACTGCCTCTAGACCGACTTGGCTAGCATCGGTGTGCACTTCAGTGGTCCAGTCATCATTGAAGTGGCGTAATACTGGACAGACAGTGAGCTTTTGCTTTATCGTCTGGAAAGCGTTTTCTTGCGCGGCGCCCCACTTAAACTGTGCATCCTATTTAAGGAGATCACTCAATGGAGCTGCGATCAAAGCGAAGTATGGAATCATCATTATCATCATCGTCATCATCATCAACCTATATTTATGTCTACTGCAGGACGAAGGCATCTCCCTGCGATCTCCAATTACCCCTGTCTTGCGCTAGCGTATTCCAACTTGCGCCTGAGAACCTGCGGCACGCCGAAAGTGAGACGGCGTCGAGTACACTGCTGCAGTTCCGCTGCTTTGTGAGCGATAACCAGGGATGCGATCTCAGGAGATAGAGAAGACAGGACGGCAGCATTCGCCTCAGGTTGACGCTATGGCCCTTCAAATTTCTCCTTCGGTGCCGCCGTGTGACCCTACATTTTCCAGGTTTATTGATCCCCACCTCACTCCCGGTCAGCACGCCCAGATCGTCAATCTCCTTGACCGCTTTCGCACGTCATTGGACCTACAACAATCTCGCTTAGGCCGTACTCCACTGTTGTCCATCACATCGACACCGGCTACCATGCGCCCTTACGCCACAGGCCGTATCGTGTATCCGCCACTGAGCGTAGCGTCATCGCTGAGCATGTTGGAGACATGCTCCAACGCGGTGTCATACAACCTTCGCACGGTCCCTGGGCTTCTCCTGTAGTGCTGGTTAAAAAGAAAGATGGCACAATTCGCTTTTGCGTGGACTACTGGCGCCTCAATAAGATCACCCGCAAGGACGTTTATCTACTACCCCGTATTGACGACACACTAGACTGCCTACAAGGCGCCGAATTCTTCTCGTCTTTAGACTTACGATCCGGGTACTGGCAAGTACCAGTGGCGGAGTCAGACCGTCCAAAAATGGCCTTCATCACACCTGATGGTTTATTTGAATTCACCGTGATGCCATTTGGCCTGTGTAACGCGCCTGCCACATTTGAACGCATGATGGACAACATACTTCGCGGCCTCAAATGGCAGATATGCCTGTGTTATCTGGACGACATCGTTATCTTTTCACCGGACTTTCGTTCCCACTTACTTCGACTTGAACGCCTCCTCAAATGCATCGCCGATGCTGGCCTCCAGCTTAACTTGAAGAAGTGTCGCTTCGACGCCGCCCGGCCATGTCGTGTCGAAAGAAGGTGTCCTCCCTGATCCGGCGAAACTACAAGCTGTTGCCCAGTTTACGCGACCACAGACCTTGAAAGAACTGCGCAGCTTCATTGGGTCAGCGTCATACTTCCGCCGTTTCATCCGCAATTTCGCCAGCATCATAGCACCTTTAACGCAGCTTCTTCGTGGTGGCCACAACCTTTCGACCTGGTCACCGGATTGCGATGCCGCATTCACAAAGCTGCGTCGTCTCTTGACGTCTCCTCCAATCCTGCCCCATTTCGACCCAAGCACTCCAACTGAAATCCACACGGATGCTAGTGGCGTCGGCCTTGGTGCCGTTCTCGCTCAGAGAAAGGCTGGCTTCGATGAGTACGTCGTCGCCTTTGCCAGTCGTGCACTTACTAAAGCAGAATCAAACTATTCTGTAACAGAAAAGGAATGCCTCGCTATAATTTGGGCCATAACCAAATTCCGTCCGTATCTCTATGGCCGCCCATTTGACGTGATAACTGATCACCATTCGCTGTGCTGGCTGTCGTCCTTAGAAGAACCATCCGGTCGTCTCGCTCGATGGGCGCTTCGACTGCAGGGGTATCACATTCGAGTGCTGTACCGGTCTGGCCGAAAACACTCGGACGCGGATGTCTTGTCTCGTTCGCCTCTAACAGATGAGGTTAGCTCCCCGAAGGCCTCAATGTCCGAGTCTTCCCTTGCTGTCACGGACATTCTTCTGGAGCAACAGAAAGACCCAGGGATTGTGTCCATGCTGAGTTTCTTATCCACCCCATCTCCACCCACTACCAATCGCGCAATACGTCGCCAAGCACACCATTTCTCCATTCGCAACGGGCTCTTGTACCGTCGTAACTACCTCCCGGACGGCCGCAAATGGTTGCTTGTCATCCCTCGGCATCTACGTTCGGATATTTGTGCAGCGTTCCACGACGACCCCCAGTGCGCGCATACAGGTGTGCTTAAGACATACGCGCGTCTACGCGTTCGTTACTACTGGCGGGGGATGTATCGATTCATCCGTCATTATGTCCGCTCCTGTATCGTTTGCCAACGCCGCGAAGATCCTCCTCCTCGTTCAACCGCTCAATTGTAGCCTTTGCCTTGCCCAGCACGTGCTTTTGATCGCGTCGGCATCGACATTTATGGACCTCTGCCACTCACATCCGACGGCAACCGCTGGGTAATCGTGGCCATCGACCATCTTACGCGCTATGTGGAAACTTCCCCTTTGCCCAGTGCTTCTGCACGTGACGTCGCCTGGTTTCTCCTGCGCCGCATCATCCTTCGCCACGGATTTCCCAGGGAATTACTCAGTGACAGAGGCCGCGTCTTCCTCTCCGACGTCATCGAGGCTCTCCTCAAAGACTGCCGCATCATTAATCGCACCACTACTGCATACCATCCGCAGACCAATGGCATGACCGAGCGCTTTAATCGCACTCTGGGTGACATGCTGGCCATGTACGTTGCGTCCGACCAAAGCAAATGGGACCATGTTCTACCATTTCTGACCTACGCTTATAATACGGCCACGCAGACTACCACGGGATTTTCGCCCTTCTTTCTACTGTACGGAGGCGAACCTTTTTCCACAATGGATACTATCCTTCCGTACCGTCCTGACACCACGAAAACCACTACCTTGTCTGAAGCTGCTGCACACGCAGAAGAGTGTCGCAAGCTATCCCGTCTCTTTACGTCAAAAGACCAGCACCGCCAGAAGCACCTTGGAGAAACTTCCCCTGCTACTGCTTCCTATGCCGCTGGCTCGCTAGTGTGGCTTTGGGTTCCAGCCCCTAGCCCTGGACTGTCACCGAAACTCGCGTCGAAGTACCAGGGCGCATACCGCGTGATCAACCAATCGTCTCCAGTCAACTATATCGTGGAACCCCTCGAGCTACCTTTGGATCATCGCCGTCGAGGACGCGAAATTGTGCATGTCCAGCGTCTCAAGCCGTACTATGATCCGCCTGTGTTGTCGTACCCATAGGTCGCCGGGACGGCTCCCTTTTCCGCGGGGGAGATAACTGTACTGTGAAATAAGGAGCAGTGGGGCTGTAGCTATAAGATGGAGAACGACGACGAGGAAGATAAGCCTTGATTCGGTGCTCGATCGCCTGCGTTACCTCTCGCTGCTTTATCGTGCTAGTCGCGAACGCTTACTTCCAAAGTGCTTCGCGACACTAAGCTTTATCGCACAACTACCTCAACCATATACCGTCGCTGGCGATCTAAATGTCCATACTAGCTTGTGGGGCGACTCTCGTTGTGAGGCGCGAAGGCGCCTAATTGAAAACTTTATTTTCTCCACTGATGCGTCCTTGCTAAATAAAGAAGAGCCCACCTTCTACAGCGTTGCACACAAAACATGCTCATCTATAGATTTAGGCGTCACAGGAAATACACTCATGCCATATCTGGAGTGGAATGTCATCTAACACCCTTACCGGAGTGACCACTTCCCGGTCGTTTTAACTTGAACAAAAAGTGAAGACAACTCTCCTCATGTTCCCCAGTGGAAGATTGACTCTGCTGACTGGAAGCAATAGAGAGCTCACCCACCTAACTTAGGATGACATCCGCGCATTTTACATAGACCACGCAGTGGCATATTTGACAGAATTTATTGTGAATATTGTAACGAATGATACAAGGACTTCTGAGATAACTATTTATTGGGGGCGAACTTGTGCCCGGCAAGTAAATAAATTAAATAGCTGCAGCGTTCCAAGCAGGAGATCAAGAAGCCTCTTCGTCACGAGCGGCGCTTCACTTCCTCCTCTTTTTGACAACCGTCACATTTATCCGAGTGCGTGCGGCCAATGCACGTGCCATTACGTTTTCGTCTTTTTTGTTCTTACTAATACGCCGTTGTCCTCTTGGAGGGCGCACGAACCTGCGCGCGTTATTTAAAGACGGTTTTTGTCTTGCGTCATTATTCCCCCTCCAAGAACGCATCGTCCCGATGCGTAAAGTGGCGAAACTGTTGACAAGCTGTTGTCCATACTAAAGTGGTAAATGGCACTGAGTAGAGGTGTTTCCGAGAACATTCACTGCCTGTCATAATATGGCTTCATTCTGACCACATGCACAATTTCTGTGCGACGTCGGCATCGTGACTTGTCCTTCCGGCGTAACCTCGTAGTTTAAGGGACTAATGCGGCGAAGTACTCGGTATGGGCCGAAATAACGGCGCAGAAGCTTTTCGGAGAGGCCGCGCGTCCGTACAGGAGTCCACACCCATACTCTGTCACCTGGTGCATACTCGACTTCTCTTCGCCGCAAGTTGTACCGGTCGGCGTCAATGCGCTGTCTTTGTTGAATGTGGTGTCGCGCCAGCTGGCGTGCTTCTTCGGCCCTCTGTATAAATTCGCTGATTTGAGGGGTTTGTTCTGCACTGTCGTTTACCGGTAACATTGCATCTAAAGATGTGGTAACTGTTCGGCCAAAAACAAGCTGAAATGGCGTCACTTGAGTGGTCTCTTGCAATGCGGTATTGTAAGCGAATGTTGCATATGGTAGTATCTTGTCCCATGTACGGTGCTCTAAGTCTACGTAAATTGACAACATATCGGTCAGCGTCCTGTTCAGTCGCTCGGTCAACCCATTTGTTTGAGGGTGATAGGCAGTTGTTTTCCTGTGGCTCGTATGAGTTAGTTGCATAATGGACTGCGTCAAATCCGCTGTAGATGCAGTTCCTCGGTCCGTGATAATAACTGCCGGGGCACCATGTCGTAGTACCACGTTGGTGACAAAGAATTCAGCCACTTCAATGGCTGTAGCACTGATTAGAGAGGCTGTCTCGGCATATCGGGTTAGGTAATCAGTCGCTACTATAATCCATCGTTTTCCTGATGACGATGTCGGAAATGAACCAAGCAAGTCTATTCCTACTTGTTCGAACGGGGCTTCTGGGGGTTCTATTGGTTGAAGGAGGCCTGCAGGCTTTAATGGAGGCGTTTTGCGTCTTTGGCAATCCCGACATGTTCTCACATAATGCTGCACCGAACTCAATAGCTTTGGCCAGTAGTACGTGGCATGAATTCGAGCGAATGTTCTACTCACTCCGAGGTGTCCTGCGGATGGGTCATCGTGACAGGCTTCCAAGATTTCGGATTGCAAAGATGAAGGAACGACGAGTAAGAATTTCTCTGTGCTGTGCTCAAAATTTCTTTTGTAGAGGACGTTATTTCTCATCACATACGATGATAATCCCCGTTTGAAAACTCGCGGAACATGGACGGGGTGTCCTTCCAGGTGCCTGATGAGTAGAAGCATCTCGGCGTCAGACTGTTGATGTTTGGCCATCTCAGACGTGGTCACGGCTCCAAGAAACGGAAAGTTGTGTCCATCTTCCACAGCACCAGACTCGATCGGAGCACGTGACAAGCAATCAGCATCACTGTGCTTGCGACTAGATCTATACACGACCGTTATGTCGTATTCCTGCAGCCTCAGACTCCATCTAGCAAGTCGACCAGAAGGATCCTTGAGGTTTGCAAGCCAGCACAACGAGTGATGGTCGCTGATTGCTCGGAACGGCCTACGGTATAAGTATGGTCGGAATTTTCCTATGGCCCATATTACTGCAAGACATTCCTTTTCCGTTGCCTAGTAGTTAGTTTCAGCCCTCGAAAGAGTGCGGCTAGCATATGCAATCACTCTTTCCTCTCCGTTTTGCCACTGAACGAGGACGGCACCAAGCCCGAAATTGCTTGCGTCCGTGTGGATGTCTGTTTCCGTTTCGTCATCAAAGTGCGCAAGAACCGGGTGGTCTTGAAGTCGGCGTCGTAGCTCAATGAATGCATCTTCTTGTTCACTTAGCCAAATGAAAGGTACATCTTCTTTTGTCAATCGCGTTAACGGCTCGGCAATCTTTGAAAAATTTTTGACGAAACCTCTATAATAGGCACAAATTCCTAAAAATCACCTGATGGCCTTTTTACCCGTTGGTCTAGGAAACCTTTGTACTGCTGTGGTCTTCTCAGGGTCAGGACGGATGCCTTCAGAACTAATCACATGGCCGAGGAAAAGGAGCTCATGGAAGCCGAAGTGACATTTTTGTGGCTTTATCGTCAGCCCTGCTGAACTAATAGCGTTGAGCACATTCCGTAGTCGTTCCACATGCTGATCAAAGGTGGTAGAAAAAATCACTACATCGTCAAGGTCTGCGCCTGTGTCTATTAAAGCAGTAATTTTGTAGCCGTCTACAACCACACACAAATCGGAAGTAACGTCACTGTTTCTACAACTGCTCTCACGTCTGTCGTTAGATTTCGGAGTCAGCACTGGAGGCTCTGTTCTTGCGTCGACAGCGGCCTTACCTCCACAGGTCGCCGGTATTAGTTTTCCCGACGCGGGCTTTGGGAACTTCGCCTCGGGGAGCTGGAGGATGGACGTGGACTCGGTGATCGATACCGCAGTGGTACTGTTGACCGAGGTTGGTGTTGCTGTGAAGTATGAGGGCTTTGGCGCGTCGACAAATACTCCCGGATTTCAAACGGGCGCTCGCCGTTTCTTGGGCAAGGAGCGTTTACGGAAAAACCCCGAAGTCCCGCTCTGCGGTACTCGCACATCCGGTAAAGATGACCAGCTTCGCCGCAGTGGTAGCACAGTGGGATTCGATCAGGAGTGCACCATATGTCAGCCTTCCGCAATCTCGCCTCAGGCGGAGGCGGCGTGAACTGAGGTTCGGGTACATGGGTAGGTGCCGTGACGAAAGTACGTTCAGGCGTTCCTCTGAGTACCTCGGCGTACGATACTGTCGGCCGTACCATTGGTGACGCTTGTGGCTGTGCTTGTGGGTGCTGTTCGCGGACTGCTTGTCTCACTTCTTCACGAACCACTTCTGCCAATGAAGAGACCGCTGTAGGGCCATTGTTCAGCTGTTGCCTCTGGAGCTCTTCTCGAACCACAGACCTTACGAGTTCTCGTAAGACATCGACGCCGTTCCCGAACACCGTTAATATGGCGTCCAGAGATGCGACATCCATATCGCGGTTGTAGAGCCTCGCTCGCTGTTGGAGTGTCCTCTCCATAGTTGTCGCCTCGGCGCGGAATTCGGCAACGGTGCGTGGAGGGCTTCGAACCAAACCGGCAAAAAGCTCCTGCTTCACACCGCCCATCAGATGCCGAAGCTTCTTGTCCTCGCTCATGCTCGGATCGCCCGGCGAAATAAGCGGGACATATCTTCAACATACATTGCCACGCTTTCGTTGTTTCGTTGGCTTCTTGCTTGCAAAGCGGCTTCAGCTCTTTCTCTGCGGTCTGTGCTCGAATACGTATCCAGCAGCTCCCGTCGGAAGTCATCCCACGACCGGAGGGAAGCTTCATGGTTTTCAAACCACGTTCGTGCAGAATCTTGCAACGCGAAATAAACGTTGCGGCGCTTCCGGTCTTCGTTCCATCCATTGTAGTCCGCCACACGCTCAAAGCCTTCTAACCAGTCCTCGGCGTCTTCAAAAGTGTCGCCGTGGAAAGGCTTAGGCGTCATCGGCTGATCAACGACAACGTGGGTTGAGGCGGTCTGGGATGCCATTTCGATATTGGCTGCTGCTGCTATTCTAGTTGGCTCCGGCAAAAGAGAAAACTCGGGTCGCTCACCACGTAGGCGACGGCTCGTGCGCTGGTGGACAGGCGTGAGCTCGTTGGGTCCGAGTTGGCGTGGCTCCGGGCTGCTTTCTTCAACTCGAATGGGGCTGGAAATCACACCCAGCACCTCCACCAGAATTGTAACGAATGATACAAGGACTTCTGAGATAACTATTTATTGGGGGCGAACTTGTGCCCGGCAAGTAAATAAATTAAATAGCTGCAGCGTTCCAAGCAGGAGATCAAGAAGCCTCTTCGTCACGAGCGGCGCTTCACTTCCTCCTCTTTTTGACAACCGTCACATTTATCCGAGTGCGTGCGGCCAATGCACATGCCATTACGTCTTCGTCTTTTTTGTTCTTACTAATACGCCGTTGTCATCTTGGAGGGCGCACGAACCTGCGCGCGTTATTTAAAGACGGTTTTTGTCTTGCGTCAATATAGCGTTAATATGTACCCCAGAAACACAAGGAAAGCATTCGAAACAACGTGTTTTCTGGTAGAACGATGACTGTAGGGAAGCACGAAGACAGCAAAATAAGGCTTGAGGACGCCTTCGTGACCCTCCTACCCTAGAAAATCCCATAAACTTTAAGAAAATAACATGTGAGGGTACAAGAACGCGCCGCCGTGATAAACGGGAAAGCCGGTAAAAATAAATATCAGGTATAAACTCTTACTAAGACGGAAGGAAGGCCTGGAACCGAGTTAACAAATGAAACGGCCGGCAAGCTCATCATCTGCCATTAGTGAAACACTCTTGAAGACCAGGCTGATTATCTATGAGCTCACTTCGAGTACATTTTCAGTTCGGTTCATTACACCGATACTTTTCTATGGTACCAGCGACAAGCAGAGTGATTGCCCCTGGATTGGAAAATAAAAAAAATGAATCCTACAACCGTCCATTTACCATGACTGAGTTTCAGGCCTCACTGACTTGTAATAAGCCAGCACCAGGAAGAGACAGAAGTGCTTACGACAAGATCACTTACAAACTGAAACTCATAAAACACTTTGTCGCTTTTTAACTCCATATTATGCGGTGGGTACATCCCGGCTGCCTGGAAAGAGGAAGAATAATTCCTATTCTCAAAGAGGTGAAGGACCCTACTTCGGCCAGCAGTTATAGGCCTATAGCCCTAACAAGTTGCCTGTGCAAACTCTTTCAGAAAATGACTAACCGGCGCCTGATCCATGCCTCGGATGATGCCTTTGTGCATCAACAGTTTTTCTTGTCGGTCTTCTTCGACATACAGATAGCACATGATACCACTTGGCGTTTCGGAATCCTTCGTGATCTGGCTGGAATGGGCGTCCGAGGCAACTTGCTCAAGGTTATTCAAAGTTCTTTCTCGAACCGCACATTCCGTGTTAGAGTTGCTAACGTCTTATCTCGTCCATTTACCCGAGAAACTGGTTTACCACAAGGAGGTGTGTTTAGTTGCACTCATTTTGGTTGTGACAATGAACTCTCTCCACAGTGTCATATCATGCACAATGTTTTATTTCCTGTACGTGGATGATGCGCAAAATGTTTACAAATCTTGTAATCTTGCTATTTTCTAGCGACAGGTGCAGCTTGGCGTCAACAAGATTTTGAAGTGGGCGGACGAGAATGGATTTAGAAAAAAAAAACACGTGCGTCCTCTTCTTGAACGAAAGAGGTATGCAACCAGATCCCGGTATTGACCTTATTGGAGAACGGCTATCTGTGAGTCATGAATATAAATTTTTAGGCGTCATCTTAGATTCTAACTTAACTTTTTAGCCATATTTTATAACTCTGCAACACCTAGTGCCTTAAAACTGTTAGCCCCCGTTCACCATCTGAGTATTCGGCTTGCTGCAGGCGCCTTCAGGACAAGCCCTGTAGAAAGCCTGTATGTTGAGTCGGATGAATGGTCTCTGCACCTCCATAGAGCGTATTTTAATTTATCTTGCTCCCTGAAGGTAAAGGTGGTAACGGTATATGTTACCATACCATTACACTATTAGCGACATATCAGCTGCCAGGCTTTATCGATACCGGCCGTCTGTGAGGACTCCTTTGTCCCTGCGTCTAGAAGCATCGGCTGAAGAAACAGGCATACCACTTCAAGGGAATGTCTTAACGGCTCCCAGTCGGCTTCCACCACCTTGGGAGTGGCAGACTATTGAGTGCGATGTCTCTTTTATAGAAATTTCCAATAATGCACCTGAGACTCATATACGTTCGCATGTCCTTTAGCTTTAGGTGAAGTACTCAGGTGCAGAATTTTACGCAGACGCTTCCAAATCTCCTACAAATATTACTTACGCAGCTCTGGGACCGTATTTTTCAATGTCTGGTGCACTAAATCCGCATACAAGTATTTTTATAGCGGAAGCATACGCAATGCTCTCGGCTGTTAAACACATAAAGCTAATGAATGTCGCCACCGCAATTGTGTTCACAGACTCATTGAGCGTCGTTAGAGCTGTAATGGACCTACGAAACACAAGAATCAGTTTTTAATGAACTCTACAGCTGGTTATGTTCAGCTTACATGGGCTATGCTGCAAGACTAGCCCTGTAGAAAGCCTATATGTTGAGTATAGAGGCATAAAAGGCAATGTAGCTGCAGAGGGAAGTGCCCCGTCAGTAGTTTTTGAATATACAAACACAAACGTAGCTATCCCTCCCAAGGACCTAAAGCCTTTCTTGCGCCATCAGTTGCGGAGATCTAGGAAAAGGCAGTGGGACAGCGAAGTTTCAAAGACGCGACATATTATCAAACCAAGAATAGGGAAATGGAAATACGAGAAAACAGCAAGACACAAGGAAGTGCTTCTTTGCAGGTTAAGAATAGGTCATACCTATCGCACACACTCTTACCTCCTTTGTGGAAGTGATGCTCCAAAATGTCATAGGTGTGGCGACATTCTTATAGCCCTCCGTGTTCTTATCCAGTGCCCCGAATAAGAAGCCCAGCATAAAAAGTACTTTAATTCCCTATTATAAAAAGTACATTCCTATTTACCCAGCATTGTTTCTTAGCCATTAGCCGCTTTTTGACTTTGATGCAGTCTTAAAATTTTTAGCAGATGAAAACACTTCACAAATGATCTGGCCAGGGTATCAGTAGCGCTGCCTCTCAGCCCTTGGCATCAAGGAACCTCATGAGGCACTTGTACTATTGTATGTGTTTTAGTATATCATTAATTCTCAACGTAATTTTTATACTCGTAACTCTAATAATTAGTCATTGTCATTATTTTAATACGAATATATTTTACGCAATTTACTGCGACTTGCTTCTAGGCCTTTTTACCAGCCACGTTACATCAACCATTTATAACTCAGAGTCCACTCTATAAAAGACTGAAAAACCACCACCATATGTCATGTATCATATCCATGTCATCAATCAGATAATAGAGAAATCCGCGGAATACAATTAACCTCTCTATATGGCTTTTACAGATTACGAAAAAGCATTTCATTCAATAGAGATACCAGCAGTCATAGAGCCATTGCGTAATCAAGGAGTACAGGAGGCATAGGTGAATATCTTGACAAATATCTACAAGGATTGCACAGCAATCTTGGTTCTACACAAGAAAAGTAGAATGATACCTATCAAGAAAGGGGTCACGAAGGAGACACAATCTCTCCAATGCTATTCACTGCAAGCTTAGAAGAAGAAGTATTCAAGCTCTTAGACTGGGAAGGCTTAGGAGTAAGGATCGATGGCGAATATCTCAGCCACCTTCCGTTTGCAGATGACATTGTCCTATTCAGCAACAGTGGGGACGAATTACAGCAAATGATTGAGGACCTTAACAGAGAAAGTGTAAGAGTGGGGCTGAAGATTAATATGAAGAAGACAATGTTAAATAGCCTGCCAACAGAACAAGAATTCAGGATCGCCAGTCAGCCTCTAGTGTATATAAAGGAATACGTATATCTAGGTCAATTACTCACAAGGGACCCTGATCAGTGTTGCCATCGCTGGAGTCAGAAATGCGCTAAATAACAACAAGAAATCCGCCTCATTCCGCTAGATTCTAAAACGTATCCGCTAAATTTCCCTTTAAGACCTATTTTATTTTTAAAAAACAGCGCAATTTTCTATAATAAAAAGCCTTTATCATTATTCAAAGCTCGCCAAAATATGAGAGCTGAAATAACATATAAAAAGTCTTCCAAAGAGTTTAACTAGAATACTAGAGGCTTCAGTGCTGTGGTTGTCGTCACTCGTCAACCTCATCACAGGTGAGGTTAATGTTAGAATTGTTCACACTGGTGAAAAAAAAAGAACTCACAGGTCACCCAAAAACCCATCGAGGTCTTTGTCACGACTGTCATCATCTGACACCATCTCCACAGGATCAATGGTACTTGTTGAGGGACCAGAAAGGCGACTTGGTTGCACGTACGTTGCAGATGTCCCGATTGCACTAACAACCGCCACAGAGAGTTCGTAATCAAAATAACTCTTCTTTTGTCGCTTCAGCCCCGCTCTTACGAGCGGGGCTGAAGATGGGGTTTGTTGTTTCAGGCTTCAGCTTATTCCTCCGCTTGGATTTTACTATGTTAAGCTGCCTAAACGTCCTCTCTACTTCGGCATATGAGTAGGGTAGCACCAGCATCGACATAGCAAATCCGGCCAACTCGGCGAACGGGTTTTCGCCACAGGCGTCCCTACAGTAGTGAACTCCACACTAGAAAGACTGCGTGAACGATTTATGCTCCCAGTTAAGGAGGGTGATTTTGCTTCACTGGTTGTTAATTTTTTCGATTGTTTCAGGGGGCACTGCCATTGCTTCTATCAGAGGAATCAATGGCTCCTTCATGACGCACATAGCGTATTCGACCAATAAAAGGGATGTGTTCTGGGCTCGATGTTGGCACCGCAAGCGGCAGGAGTCGCGCCGAGTACACGGCTTGGGTGCATCGCAGCTCGTCCGTTTTGTCTTGCCTAGAAAGCGATTGCCGCTTTCAAGCCTTACGGATTTGTTTGTCTGAGACGGGCGCAGCAAGTGACTAGGAGCCCTCCTACCCTGCTGAAATTAAACAATTTCTGCAGTTTTAGAGGACATGGAAATTAATTTTTGCAGGACGATTTTGAATCGGCGCACTGCGTGAGGCATCTATCAGAAATCTGCCATCTATAAAAATGGCCCGTCAAAAATCCGCTACCCGCTAGACAAATGTTTTCCCCGTCAGAATGAAATATAGTCGCCAGGTTTAGCGGAATTGGCATCATTGACCCTGATCATGAGAGAGAAATTTACAGAAGAATAAATATGGGTTGGAGTGCATACGACAGGCATTACCAAATCATGACTGGGGGCTTACCACTGTCATTGAAAAGAAGAGTGTACAATAATTGCACTCTAACCCAGCTAAAATATGGGACAGAAACTTGTAGGTTAACAAAGAAGTTCGAGAACAAGTTAAGGACCACACAAAGAGCGATAGAGCGAAAAATGTTAGGACAACGTTAAGAGACAGGAAGAGAGCGTTGTGGATCAGAGAACAAACAGGGATAGCGGATATTCTAGTTGAAATTAGGCGGAAAAAATGGAGCAGGGCAGGCCATGTAATGCATGGGATGTCTTCTTCTTTCTCGGGTTTTAGGTGCCGAAACCAGTTCTGATTATGAGGCACACCGTAGTGGAGGGCTCCGGATTAATTTTGACCACCTAGGGTTCTTTAACGTGCACTACAACCCAAGCACACGGGCATTTTGTATTTCGTCTCCATCGAAATGCGGCTGCCGCGGTCGGGATTCGATCCCGCGATCTCGTGCTCAGTAGCGCAACGCCTTTGCTGACTAAGCCACCGAGGCGGGTCAATGCGTGGGATGGTTAACCGGTGGACCATTAGAGTTACACAATAGATACCAAAAGAAGGGAAGCGCAGTCGAGGATCGCAGAAAACTAGGTGTGGTTTATGAAGGAAGTAAATTTGCAGGCGCAATTTGTAATTAGCTAGCGCAAGACAGGGGTAATTGGAGATCAGAGGGAAAGGCCTTCGTCCTGCAGTGGACATAAATATAGGCTGATGATGATGATGTCATGGCGCTCTGTAGCCATATCTGGCCCTTGCCTCAATATAAATAACATAATATTAATCGCAACGTATTCAGTTTAAAGCACAGGATGTGTTATATGTGGCTCACCCGTATAATCACACAGACGTTTTATTTAGCGCGGCTCGAACGTTTTGTGAAGTATGTTTACTTCACTGGTTATGCATAATGCATGCGCCTAGGCCGGTTCGCAAGGGCCGGTTCACAAGAGCCAGTTTTACTTGACACGTTGCTTGCCATGAATAAACATTCTTGTTGTGGTTTGTGTACTTGGTCCGCGTGTTTGCGTGTATCAAATGTGTGACAGTATTTTTGTTTCTGTGCAATTCCCAATGTAAACGAGAAAAATTAACTTTTTTTGTATCGGACCACTGCATCATATTGTGCGCAACTGAGAAAAGCGACTCAAGAACGGCCAAAATTGCAATCAAAATAGCTCTGATAGCATTATTTTTTCCAACCTGCATGAGCTAATTCAGCCTTATTTAGGTTCTTTGAAAAACTTGACGTTTTTTACACTAAAAAGTTTGCGATCCGCGAGCTTATTACGTCTGTATGTACGGTGTGCTTAAGGAGGAGGAGGGAAAACTTTATTTTCGTCAGATGCAGAGTTATTTAAATTACTGGGTTTCTTCTGCTAGGCGGCGTGAGGTGGCCGTAAGCCCTTGACTTTCGGCGACCTCCAAAGCCCAGTTGACGGTCCGCAGCTGGACCGCGGGATCCGAGCTGGACACCGCCACCTCCCAGTCTGAAGTGTTATTAAGCTCGAGTTCCGCCCTAGGTTCAGCCCGGGGCAGTCGCTCATTATATGTGCCAAGTCCGCTTTATAGGCGTCCCAGTTCTTGCATTTAGGTGAGAAGCAGCCCGTATATATTAGTGAATATTTGTAAGGGTTGGCAAATGAGCCAGTCTGCAACTGTCTCCAGGTCACCTGTTGCAGTTTATTCAGTGATTTATGCGGAGGGGGGTATTTTTGTCTACCTTCGCGGTAGTGCATAGTAATTTCATGGAATGTCACCATGCGATCCCTCGCGGAACCCAGGTCGAGGCCTTCCACCGCCCAGCTGACGAAACCTCGGGCATAATTGTGGGCAGCCTCATTTCCTGGGTGCGAGGAATGTGCTGGGACTCAGATGATTTGAATCTGGCGATCAGGCGGTGGATATTTGTTTAGAATTTGCATGGCCGGTTTGTGGATTTTGCCACTGGCAAAGTTTCTAACTGCGTATATTTATGTGCTTAAAAAGTAAATATTAGATAGTTTTAGTTTAGCGTGGTTACCGGAACAGCGGGCGTACCGGAATAGCGGGATCGAAATGCGCATGCGCAGAACGCTAAACGACCCATGCCGTTTACCGTGCTCACGCTATTTCTCAGAGTTAACGTTACCGTGTTTGCGTAGTTCACGTAAAACATGGCGGCTGCTCCGGTCGCCCGCTTCGAACTCAATTTGGCGTTGTTTTTATAGAATTCACTTCGTTCGTAGCAAATGACTGCGTAAACGGCTTTTGATTAGTCTCATGCCGCTTCGACGAGAAAGTGTTATGGCTAATCTTGAGGAATTTTCTAGATCGCTTCTCGTTTCGAACGCGCCTAAGCCTAAGGAGAGAAACTTTCTCCGAGATGCGAGCGCCACCTGTCGGTAAAGTCGGGAGATAAGCGTGGCGACGGCATATGGCCTCTGAGATCGGAACATTTCGGAGGCTTTGGTAGACAGCTTGGACTGCTTGTCTGTTTCGCAGCAGATCGGAGGACATGACAAGTAAAATACAACGCGTTCCTGGCTTCCATTGCGCTGCCTCTCGCACTTTTCGGACGCACACACACATATATTAGGTGCCCTATCTATGCGAAATTCAAAGCGTAATGGAATAGCGTCCCGCACGTAAACTACGCTATCACGCTATACTAAAACTCTCTTTCTGCAAAGTTAGTTTGCGGAACGGTAACGCTATTTCCCTTAACCCCGCTATTACGCTAACGTTAAACTAAAACTGTCTATCAAAGCTCTTGCCCTCCACCGTAGACGATGTAGTTGAGCATTTTAACAGCCAAATGTAAACCAGAATCGAAATAATTCCTATCGAAACCGAAAACAAAAGATAAATTAATTACGGGTCGTAAATCTCAGAAAGCAAAACTGGTGGTCAGACCAGCCGCTCGGGGCACTGGCGGCAGTGTAGTTGCTCGGCCGCAGGGCTCTACGGGAGTGTCCGCTCTTTACCTATATGTTTCTCTATGTTTTGCCTTCACGTTCTACAAACTTGTAACACTTGCCTAATTTATTTATTGTTTTGGTATGCCTAAGTATTTCTGGATCTATTTATTTGCTTTGCTATGTATCGTGAAGGATCGCATAATGTGCAGTCCAACAATTATGTCCTTGCCTAGACGCAGGCCTTTTGTTTATTATGTGTACGAATCTAAACTGGGGTGTCAGCCTAAAAAAATTAATTATGGGGTTTTGCATGCCAAAACCACTAGCTGATTATAAGGTATGCCGTACTGTGGGACTAAAAACAATGCTTTCCTTCTAGCCCGTGGATGTGCAAGCTGGAATTGTGATGTTGCTGATTAGAGATGGGCAAAACGGCTCACTTCAGTGAGCGGCTCGGAACGCCTCAACTCACTGAAAGCAACCGATTCATTTGAACGGCTCAGCGGTTCACTTAAGCGTGTCACCTGAGTTATGCATATTTTCGGGTTATTTGGCTTTTAAAAAACCATATATGCATAATTGAATAACCGTGTTATTGGTATTTTCGCTATGTTTAGAGGTTATTTTGACATATTTTAAAAGCATGAATTTTAGTTGGAATAAATTTTCTTTTCTCATATTGAAGATAAAATGCTTATAATCCTATAAACAGCGAGAATGCGACGTACTTTTCTCAGAAAAATAAAAGTTACTCCATTGTCATTAAAGGAGCTTTTCTGTTTTTGTGGTACTTTAAAATCAACTTTGGCCAAAATAAGAACACAAAATTATTGTACATTATCTTTCAACTTTATTCATTTATGCTCATACGCACGCTCACTATAATGTGAGTGAGCTGTAAGGCCATGCAAAATGAATGTCGAGATCATCTCTTGAAGTACAATACAAAAATCGTACTAAGGATCCACAAGACTACCGCTCGTACCTTTCGTTTTTTTTTTTTTCTCTTGAGCGCACGCGCAATACTGGTGATCATGCTATCATGCGCCAGGACGAAAAAAGAAAAAGAAATGAAGTTCTATTACGACACAAGAGCTAATTCTCCTCGTTTTATTGACGCGCTAATGATACATGCTAAGAAAATGCAATGAAGTGGATGCCATGGGTGACATTTTCATGACTACGCTAATTAGCAGAAATGAAGACCAGGACGTAAACTGTACCTGTTTTCTTTACAGACACGGAAGACCATCTTCAAAGTGTTGTTGCACCAGCGCACGATGGGCAATCGGTGAGAGTCGTGAGACATCGTTCGAACAGCAGCAGGCAACGAACGGTACCATCCTTTGTCAATTAAGGCTTCTTTACTTCTCCCTTCGGTGGCATCGGGACGCACAAAAAAACAAAGGGACTGCTGCGCATACCACACTGCGAGCGAGTACGAGTAGCGCTAGTCTGCCCACGCCGGCCACTACTCATCGGTTATAAAACGAAATCTTGAAACCCAGTAGAAGACAAGGCTCTGACGGCACGGTCCGGCACGACCCCCTGAACGAGATAGAACCGGATTCCTCACTCCGGAAGAACCGCCACTCACTTACTGAACCACCGCTCCCTCACTCTTCAAAAGAGCGGCTCAAAAGATCCGGCTCGCTCCTGAGCGCTCTTTAGGAACAGTTCCTCACAGCTCACAGAACGAGAGAGAGCCGGCTTCCTCTCTCCGAAAGAACCGCCGCTCACTTACTGAACCACCGCTCCCTCGCTCTTCAAAACAGCGGCTCAAAAGATCTGGCTCGCTCCTGAGCGCTCTTTAGGAACAGTTCCTCACAGCTCACAGAACGAGAGAGAGCCGGCTTCCTCTCTCCGAAAGAACCGCCGCTCACTTACTGAACCACCGCTCCCTCGCTCTTCAAAAGAGCGGCTCAAAAGATCTGGCTCGCTCCTGAGCGCTCTTTAGGAACAGTTCCTCACAGCTCACAGAACGAGAGAGAGCCGGCTTCCTCTCTCCGAAAGAACCGCCGCTCACTTACTGAACCACCGCTCCCTCGCTCTTCAAAACAGCGGCTCAAAAGATCTGGCTCGCTCCTGAGCGCTCTTTAGGAACAGTTCCTCACAGCTCACAGAACGAGAGAGAGCCGGCTTCCTCTCTCCGAAAGAACCGCCGCTCACTTACTGAACCACCGCTCCCTCGCTCTTCAAAACAGCGGCTCAAAAGATCTGGCTCGCTCCTGAGCGCTCTTTAGGAACAGTTCCTCACAGCTCACAGAACGAGAGAGAGCCGGCTTCCTCTCTCCGAAAGAACCGCCGCTCACTTACTGAACCACCGCTCCCTCACTCTTCAAAAGAGCGGCTCAAAAGATCTGGCTCGCTCCTGAGCGCTCTTTAGGAACAGTTCCTCACAGCTCACAGAACGAGAGAGAGCCGGCTTCCTCTCTCCGAAAGAACCGCCGCTCACTTACTGAACCACCGCTCCCTCACTCTTCAAAAGAGCGAGCGGCTCAAAAGATCTGGCTCGCTCCTGAGCGCTCTTTAGGAACAGTTCCTCACAGCTCACAGAACGAGAGAGAGCCGGCTTCCTCTCTCCGAAAGAACCACCGCTCACTTACTGAACCACCGCTCCCTCACTCTTCAAAAGAGCGGCTCAAAAGATCCGGCTCGCTCCTGAGCGCTCTTTAGGAACAGTTCCTCACAGCTCACAGAACGAGAGAGAGCCGGCTTCCTCTCTCCGAAAGAACCGCCGCTCACTTACTGAACCACCGCTCCCTCGCTCTTCAAAAGAGCGGCTCAAAAGTTCCCGCTCGCTCCTGAGCGAGTTCTCTAAGGAGCGAGCCGGATCTTTTGAGCCGTTCTATTGAAGAGCGAGGGAGCGGTGGTTCAGTAAGTGAGCGGCGGTTCTTTCGGAGAGAGGAAGCCGGCTCTCTCTCGAGCCGTGGTGAACCGTTCCGTCTCTTCTGCTGGGTGCGATATCCGCGCCATCTGTTAGCGGCGCGAGAAAGCAACTGCCCTCCCCCCCCTTCCACGCAAGAGTCGCCTCCACCCCCTCGCCGTCGGCTGTCTCTTTAGCCGCTCTTAAGAACGAGTGAGTCGTGGTTTAAGTGAGCGGCGGTTCTTAAGGAGAGAGAACCGGCTCCCTTTCTCCAAAAGAACCGCCGCTCACTTTTACTGAAGCATGGCTCAATGGCTCTTTAAAAAGAGCGGCTCAAAAGATCCGGCTCGCTCCTGAGCAACACATCTCTATTGCTGACGTCTCTTGCTTACACTTTTTTCCGAATAATGACGAACTGATAGGTGTATAGGAATAGATTTTATTCGTCTTTAAAAGGTGCATCATATACAGGTACATATTCAGTCGTAAGACGTGTGGCTTGGCGGACTGAATATGCATATGATGTACCGTTTGCACATGCATATGTACAGTTCTGTACATATGTGTAATTAAGCAAGATTACTATGTTAAGCAGTTGGCCATAATTTAGGGCACACGTCGCGTACGTTTGACCACAACGCTGTTCCTGCTGTGCTGTAGTTCTTCCGCCATTCAAGCGGCTTCATGCGGACACGATTACAGTAATGAACTGTAGTAAAAAACGAATGATTGGAAGTGCAGCCTTATTTTTCCAAAATTCAAGATTCATTTTTTTTTCTCCAAGAGAAAAAGGCCCGGGACTATTGCGAATAGCATTATTTACCTACTTATATATATATATATATATATATATATATATATATATATATATATATATATATATATATATATACCCTCCTACGCCGACCCAGTGGCCATAGTTTACCTCCTTGGGCCACTACGTATGTGCTCCTGGCTGTCATGCTGTGCTGGTCGCTCCATTGTGGACATTACACCTCCTTGTTATCTTACTCTCATCATACCGGCGTCGTCACGCCTTCTGCCCGGACCCAGTGGCCGAAGTTGTCTAATTCTTCGGGCCGCAAGGTACGGGCTCGTGGTCGAGATAGCGTCGTTGACACATCGCCGTCATTCCAGCTTCGGGATCTGATTCTCGTTATGCTGTCGTCGTCGAGTCTTTTACTCTGCCCCATTGGTCCAAGTTGTCTAATAGCTCGGGTCACTAGGTATGTGTTAGCGCTCGCAATGGCATCATGGTCGTTGCAGCGTTGTAAATCGAGCATTGTCATCCTACTCTCGGCATGCCGACATCATCATGCCATGGTCGTCACACAGTCGTCATCGTGCCGCCTTCGTCACGCTGTCGTTTTACCATTGCCATCACTTCAGTCAGATGATTCTATTGGTATGCCGATGTCGTCATACGGCCTTCATTCTGTCGTCGATGCCAATCTTTCTTCGTCATTGTATCATAACTATAATGGCGTTGGAAAAATTATGATTATGCCACTTTTGTAATCTCATCGTCAGACAGTCGCTATCGCGTCTTCATTGAGAGACCGCGTCATAATATCGTCGTGGTCATTCCATTGACGTCATTGCAACTTGGACACCTGAATCTCGTCAAGCCGTCGTCATCATACCGTTGTCGTGAATTTATCGTCGCCACGTTGTCGTTTCACCGTTGTCGCCACGTCAGTATCGTGATCCCATTGCCGTCCGGTCGTCGCTGTCATACCACTTACGTTGATCCATCGACGTCATTTCTTGTTCATTGTTCTATCATGATTATGCTGTCGTTGTACAATCGGAATTAATCCGCCGTTGTCATGACATCGTCGCCATCGCATCGTCGTCAAATATACGCTATTATGGAGCCTTTGTGATGCCGTCGGGGTCGTGCCGTCGCCGTATTACCGTTTCTTCACGCGCTCTTCGGGAAATCGCTGTCGTCACGCCGTCGTATTCGTGCAGGCATTCTCATCATTGTCATTGTCCTTGTACGGTTCTTACGTTGTCGTCGTTATTGCGTTGTTTTAATTTTGGAATCGACATCTAAATGTGGTCATGTCTTCGTCGTTATGCGCCGTTGTCGTTCGCTCAGTATCTTTCCTTCGTCCTTTGTCACTGACTTGGCACCTTACAGTCGTCGTCATGCGTCCATAAATAATGTGCGACATTGGCAAGTGAGCGCCATAGCAAAGATGACCAATATCGGAGTATGTGGCATATATCCGAAGCAATGAATCCTAATAATCACCACTGCACGCGTTAAATAAATGCGAGGTCAGGAATATGGTCTGTCGCTACATTGATTTATTGTTATTCGCATTACAGTCAACAGTCAACGTGTGATGAGTTGGGCCAAAATTTAATCAGCCCACTCTGTCGGTTTCCGCCGCGTTAGCGTTCTTCTAAGGCAACTTCTGATAATCCTAAGTATAACCAATTTAAGGACCACTTAAATTTATGTAAAGAAATTTGCATCGTTTATTTGAACATTTTGTAGCAAAAAGCTTTATTTTAAGTAGGACTAAAACTGCAGCAGATCTAATGAGTGGGAATTACAGCGAAGCTTTGTGTGAGTCCATAGAGTCTAAACACGAGTACACCCACGCATGCCGGCACACACACACACGCACACACACAAGGGTGGGCGCACACAAAGTATATCGAGTTTTTGATAAGCCGAGTTACTGAAAACTAGTGAATAAGACGAACACTTCGAACGCGTCATGGTTTCAGAGGCGGCATGGGCATATGTACGTACTGTAATTCCAGTTCACTGTGTCCGCAAGCAGCATTTACCTTTCAGGTAGATACATGTGCACTTTAGCTGCACATTTGTTTTCATCGATGTTTCTGAGTCCTCCTTGAAAACTAATTGTGCTAGGCCATTCTCTGACTTCAGAAGAGGCCCAACCAAGGTCACCCTCATTGCCTGTTTTGTGGTTTTACCGGTGGCTCCCACAGCCAACCAGCATACCGATCATTGCTAAACTTCTTACACCGACAAGATATGCGATTTTAGGCAATTTTAGGCACAGAATGCCATCTGCGAACGCTAGCGCTGGTACCATTATTCCTTTGCAGATTCCCTGCGCCACCACATACTTATTGTACACTATGCTTCATTATTGCTGCATTCCGCTTCCCCTTTATTTTCAGATGATATTGGTTGGTACTTGAGTCTTTCCTTCTTTTACGCATACGTCGAGGTATTTATATTGCTTGTCAATGGGTATGACTTGCTGCTAAATTGCCACCATGTAGTTAGTCGTCTCTTCATTAAAATCATAATTCCCGATTTCTCTGTGCTAAACTTAAGGCCTAGATTTGTCTTGGCGTTGCCACACACATTCGCGAGTCTCTCTAAATCTCTAGTATTGTCCGCTAGTAGCACTATGTCGTACGCATGAATTAGTCCCAAGACCTTCTGTTGCACAATTTGTCCTTTACACATGCAGCACAAAGCAAACCCTAATACACTGTTCTCCAGCTGTCTTTCTATGTCCTTAACATAAAGCGTGAACAATAATGAAGGCATAGGACATCCTTGTTCAAGTCTTTGGTGAATTTTCACCACTTCATTACACCTTCGGCCTTTCCAGACAATTCGCACTTGGTTGTCTCTATAGTGCATCCCTTCGGCAACTCCACGAAGTTGTCATCTATGCCTTCGGGCTGCAGAATATCTCATGACAATTCTCAGTCTACGTTGTCGTAGGCTCTCTTAATATGTAGAAATCATATCCATTACATTACAGTGACGAAGAAAGGTGGCCATCCGTGACACGATGAAGGTGGTATGGCGACGACGGCTTGACAATGGAATGACGTTACTGAGGTGATGACAATGGTAAAGTGACATCGTGACGACGGCGGTGGCATGGCAATGACTCTGACTGCCATGGCGTGATGGTGATGGCATGACGAGAGTCGGATGCCAATGCTGGAATGCCGAAGCTGCAACGACCACGACGGTGTCATGATCGAACCCAAACACATACCTACTGGCCTAAGCTATTAGTCAAGTGAACCAATGGGTTAGAGTTGAGGCCGTGTCCATGAGACCATGACGAGAGTCAGATCATGCGCTGGAATGACGGCGATATAACGACGACGATTGCCATCACGACCTACCTTGTGGCTCAAGCTATTAGATAACTCGGGCCACTGGGTAGGGGTAGAAGGCATGATGACGACGGCATGAGGAGAGTGTGATACCAAGAAGCTCGAATGACGACAATGTAATATCCACGACGGCATCACGACCAGTAGCACATACCTAGTTGCCCAAGGAGGCAAACTTGGGTCACTGGGTCGGCGTAAAATGCTAGATAGACAGATAGATAGATAGCTAGATAGATAGATAGATAGATAGATAGATAGATAGATAGATAGATAGATAGATAGATAGATAGAGAGATAGATACATAAATAGAGAGATTGTGTTCCCTCAAGCTAAAACGTAGACAGTTATAATATACTCAACGGAAAGTATACGAGGCTTGTGCGGGCTTGTGCGCTTGGGATGGCTTGTGCTACCACGAGCTACCCAATTACCAAGGTATAGGGGAGAACGGTTAGAGTGTGGGAAGTACTTAATGACTGCTAACGCAATAATACAAAGACAAACGCAATCTATTGCACCAGCGGCGGCGTTGGCAGTAGTTGCAAGGCCAATTCACATAGGTCGCGAAGCTTCGGGCGAAAAGCGGTTCAGAACCTATTGCCAGCGACATCAACAAGGGGAGTTATGGGAGTGGCAATTGAAGCGCGACTAGTGGAGGACGGAACAAACACTGATAAAAAAACGATTTTTTGTCAAGGGCGAAGCAATTTTTTATACTTTTCAAACGACATTTATGTCCCAATCAATTTTGATTAGGCGCAATGTGTAAAGAAATTATGACAGTGCTTTATTTATACCTTTTTCTCAGCGCCCTCTGAAGAAGGGGCGCATGTCGTAATCATACCATGCAGCCCTTGTAGTGCACGGAAAGGCGCGCTCGTAAAGTTCGTCTGCTACGACACGCCTCCTCGCATGCTTTGGTGTTTCGCTCCTGCATGCGTTCTCTGAATTATTGTGGCGCGAATTTACTTTTTGCTGAGCGTGGTGTTGCGAGGTGCGTTTCATCGTGGATGAAAGTGCTGAACACTGTGTCCAACGGGCATGGCGTCCTACGGGACGATGCGACCAACAGTTCACGCCGAACGTTTTCCTCGATACCCGCGGAAACGATGTGCCGTGCAAGGATGCAACAGCAGCGACCGTACGGCTGGCGTTTCACTACACCGGTTTCCTCTCTATTCCACAAGGTGAGGCAAAACTCTATAACTATTAATGCCTTCCTGTAGGGTTGTGTGGAGGGATGCCGTGGTGCTTTGAAAAATCTGTGTGAAACTTCTGTTACTTTACAATTAGCACTACGTCAGGTTTTAGTTTTGGCTCGGAGCTTTTGGTGTCAACCCCAGCGCTTCACCACCTATTCAAATAGCGCAAATATTGTGCTTCAATCAATTAAAATTCGCATCGCTTTAGTTCTATATAAAAACAACGCTCCAAATCGTTATTACTGTGCTTAGATGCACAACTAGGCCGATATTTTGTAGCGATGCCTTTCATGTAATAATGCCTTTTTGCGCTTATCGCGCTTTGTCAGTGGTCCGAGCGACGGTCCGCTCGCGTTATCAACGGGATCAGCCGGAACAGACTGATCGGTGGATGATAAGACTAGAGTAGAATAAGTAATAATGCCTCGCTACAAAATACTGTCCCTAATCTCTCACACACAGTACTTCGTGCTTTCACTTTGTGCTACAGCCACATCTTTCCTGCCATGGGTTCTTCATTTGCTGTCATCACCCTGCTTTGCGTTGATCTAGTTTTCTCTTTTTTTCTTCCTTATTCACCAGGACATTGGCCTAAATAATGCTACATGCTACTTTGAATTTGCAGGCGTGAATCCTGGGTGAAATTTTGTAGGAACCCATGCCTGCTAGATAAGACGCCGGGACAACTACGGTCAAGAGTAGTGTGCTCGCTGCACTTTCATGAATCAGCATTCCTGCGGCCCGGTTTGCTTCGTCACGACGCAGAGCCTACAATATCTCCTGTTATCAGTAAGCAAATCGCCAAGCCGTCTTTCGCTCGACAATAGGCATGCCTGTACTATAGTCGTTCGTAAAACAGTGCTTATCTTTAATAGAACAAGGGGAATGCATGGACAGAATTGATCTAATGCATTCCTTGGTATAAAATCAACGTATATTTACTACACCTTTATGGCAGGCACCGGATCTGACACCCATGGCGACAGGTGTGGTGACGTTGGTCAGAATCATCTCCAGCCTTCCAAAATTGAAGGTGACTTTCATTTTAACATTACACGTAGTTGCATAAGGCATAAATAAATTGTCCACATTACGTTTGCAGAGTCCAACTTGTCAGGCCACGTGAGCTCGTTCATCTCAGAGGGTGTCTCGCCAATGGGCTGCCAACCAACCACCGTGAAGAAATCACCTAGTGTAGGAGGTAATTCCTTGCCTATTTATGTTAAGGACACATATAAGGAGCGAAGACACGACTGTTCCCTTAGTACCCGAAAAAAAAAACTGCAGGGTGGAGCACAGTAAGGGACCAATGTGATCACACGTACGCCTGTCCTCCACTAGGACGTGCAGTCTCTCCGCAGGAAGTCCCACGTAATTCCTGGCGCAATGTGCTCTCTGTGGCACTCTCATCACTTCTTTCTTCCTTTTTTTCTTTCATTTTTTGCTGCGTGTTTGACACACTGAAATGAACCATATTATGTCCCTCATTCGCAGCACCCCGTGGCTACATGCAATTGGAGGAGGCTGTTCCTGCACAAGATGGCAGTGGTAACGCCGCTCCCCAGGTGCCATCGGTTCTTGAGCCAACATCCTACCGGCTTGCTGAAGGCAGCGCCTCGGTGAAGGAGTTCTCTCGTGTAGAGGGTAACCTTGCCTTTTTATGTTAAGGACACATATAAGGAGCGAAGACACCACTGTTCCCCAACAATAGGTTCCCTAAAAAAATTGCAAGGTGGAGCACAGTAAGGGACCACTGTGATCACACGTACATCTGTTCTTCACTTAGAGGCGCAGCACCTCCGCAGGAAGTCGCTGGTAACTCCTGGCGGAATGTGGTCTCTGCGCCATTCTCGTCACGTCTTTTCTCTTTTGTTATCTCTCCAGGTTGGACAAGCTAAAATGCCTCATATTTCTCCCTCCTCCGCAGAACAAGATGATTACATGCAGTTGGAGGGGGCCGTTCCTGCACAAGAGGCCAGTGGTGACGCGGCTCCCCAGGTTCCGTCGGTTCCACAGACTTCTCGAAAATGCTCTGTCACTGGCACAGCTGCTGAGGCTTTCCGCAAATGTAAGTATATTTACATTGTGTAAAATCATATTGGGCGCCAACGCGCCCTTTAAATTTTATGAAAGTGTAAGGTAAAAACAAAAGTGGAAATTTTCTTACGAATGACATCACCCAGTGAGGATTACAAGACATCTGTTGTTGCGGTTGCCTGCTATCGGCTATTTGTCTTGAGCTCCCTTAATTATTATACTGGTAAAGTATTACAAAAATGCTAAAAAATCTATAGCGCTGCCCATGAAGTCACTAACGATATGAAAGCAATTGAAAGTCATCCAGAAATACAATTCTCTCGCAGATTTATCTAAGGCTAAAGATGTAAAAACAGAAAAGATATTTCTGTTATGCTTTTTGTGCTCGCCACAGAGGGCTGGCATTAAAATAAGGTCATGTTTCACTGCTTTGTTAAATATTTCCCTATCTTCAAACAATAACTTTTGTTTGGTCTCACTGCGCTGAGCACTGATTCATACAACACGAAGTGTGCAGCAGACATGTCTGCTTACGCGCCAAGAATGACTTGCCAAGTGGGCCCCCTGTTCTCAAATCCGCAGAAACATTCGCACAAGTTCATTCAAGGATGTAAAAGTCAGCTGGGGCTGCAGTAATCAGCATTCCTTAGCGTTACACAAATAGCCCTCGTAAAAAGCTAAATACAATCTGGTCATGCCTCAAAGCTCAGAACTATGTAAAAATTAGCCAGTATCACATGCTCATCTTAACGGTTTCTAATATACATTGAATATCTATGAAGCAAACTTTTTGAAAAACCCACATCTTTCCACACCCACAGCGCCCTGTACCAGTGAGTCCGAGGCTCGCAGAAAAACCAAGGAGCTCAAGAAAAAACTGCGGAAGCAGCGGGATTTTAACCAGAGGCTGCAAAGAAGACTGCAGAGGAAGCGTCAAGCCTAAACGATTGAAAAAATCGTCCGGAGCGTCCGCTTACACGTGTCTCCACCTGTTACTGCCCTCCTGGAGGCTCAGCTGAGGATGAAGAATGTGAGCCGGTTCGGTCGCTGATGGTCAAGCCAGAACAAATCCTTTATGCCTTAGGGCTCTACTTTCATAGTCCGAAGGGTTATATGTATTGCAGGCGACTTCTCAGGCTGCCATCAGTGCGATCCTTGCAGTTATGGCTTCAGCGTGTGCCACTAAGAGTTGGGTTTTTCCCGGAAATCTTCGACCTAATAAAGAGACGAGCGGCTACCTTTTCCATGAGTGACAGAGCCTGCTGCATTGTTTTCGATGAAATGCATATTAAAAAAGAACTTTCATACAACCCCTCGCATGACAGGTTTGAAGGTCTGGAAGAGTATAACGGTTTTCAAGGCAATAACCTCTGCAACAAGGCTCTTGTCTTCATGGCAAAAGGTATCCGAACGCCATGGAAACAACCTCTTGGTTATTTTTTTGCCTATCGAGGAACACCCGCAAGAATTTTGAAAGACCTGCTTTTGCAATGCTGCAAGTCCTTTGTGGACGCTGGCTTGCAACCAGCAGCGGTAGTCTGTGACCAGGGAAGCCAGAACGTGTCCCTTTTTGCAAGCCTAGTCACCACCGAAGAGCCGTATACGGACATAGACGGAAGGAGGCTTTTTTTTTTCTTTTCGATGCTCTGCACTTACTTAAATGCCTCCGAAACATGCTATTTAAGCATGATTTCAGAATAGGTGATCACCTTGGGAAGAGCAGTTACATTAGGCAGGCGTATGAAAAGGACCGCACGCATGAGATTCGTTCGATACCAAGGCTGAACGACAGACATTTTAGCCTAACCTTTGCATCAAAGATGTCTGTAAAATTGGCTGCACAAGTTTTCAGCAACCACTGTGCTGCTGCAATATACACCTTGGTCACTTTTCAGCAGCTGCCCGCTGAAGCAATTTATACTGCACGATTTGTAGAAAGGATAAATCGTTTGTTTGACTGGCTGAACAGTTCACAGAGAGTGGCAAATACACCTTATGCATCTGCGATGTGCAATGGCTCTGTCCATAGAGAGTTTCTGACGGAATGCATTGCAGTATTTGAAAATATGCGAGTAGTGGGTTGTCCGAGGCAGCCGCCTTGTATACGCGGGTTTTGTTTAACCATGCGGTCTCTTTTGATGCTCTATGATCATCCCACAATGAATTATAGATTTTCTTATGTTCTCGCCTCGCAATTAAACCAGGGCGCACTTGAAAACAGCTTTTCGACGATAAGGTCCAAATCAAGTGCGAACACCAACACTACAGCTCGACAGTTTCAGGCCGCTTTCAGGCATCTTTTGATCAATGACCTGTTCAAGTTGTCTGAAAACTCTAACTGCGCCGAGGACATGACAACACTCTTGGCAACTCTTCCTGTCGGCATTTCGGCACTGTTTCCGGCTCTTGGTATCGGAAGCACAGTCTTGCTTAGCATGACAGATGATTCTTTCTCGGACGAGCTTTCGGACATACAGCAAAATAACCTAGTTTATTTTTCCGGCTGGTTAGCGGCGAAATGTTTGCGGTCCCATTCGTGCGTCGGAACAACCCAGAAATGTAGCCTGAAGGTAGAATATGCGTCATTTAGCGAGGCCAACAAAGTGCTACTATATTTGAGCGTAAAAGGTACTGCGGAATCTGACTTTGGAAGTCTCTCAGTTCCTTCCCCTCCATTCGTGTCTTTTGTTGAAGGCTGCGAAAATGTTTTTCAGGAAGCTATCGGTATCCTTTTCTCCATGGAGAGAGTAGGACATACGTTGTGTACGCGTCTTCATGAGAAGGTTGAAAAGACACTCACCGTTTGTGAAGAGGACGTTTATAATGCCTTGTTTTGCCTCTTTGCCCTAATCAGGTTGCATTGGTTTGCACGAAAAAGAAATGTTGAATTTTAATGTGCACAAAAGAAGCGTCAAGCTAAGCAACAAGTGCAAAGGCTAAACAGTTGAGATTTCTCAGGGTATATTCCAAGTGGTGAGCAAGGTGGTGAGTCTCCTCACAAAGAAGGCAAACTTATTTGAAGAAAAAAAGTTTGGTGCATAATTCGAAGGCGTAAAATGGGAGAACGCCATATCTGGCACTATATTATGAGCAGTAAACTGTGTACACTTTCCATGCTTTTTCTAAAAGATAAAACTTCCTTTAATGTCGACGTCCATGTCCTATGGTTTGTGGAGGTGGCCCTTCACGGTGGTGAAGTAGAGCGACACAGCTTGTTTCTTCTTTCTTATCCTGGATTATCCTTCTTAGCGCTGACTTCGTGGCCTCATGCAATTATAGCTCGCCAGGTAGCATTCTTTTGTGGCATTTGGGCGCAGTAAGGCTTGCACTGTTTCGTGCGGTACTGCTTGCAATAAACATTCCTAGATGCACCAGTAGCGATCTCCTCTTGTGAAAACGAAGAAATTTTAATTAATGTGTAGGTGGAGTTCTCCAGTAGTAAAGGAGGGATTCATGGCAATTCCTTCCTCTTCGTTTCTGTCCTGCCTTCCCATTTTACCATGGTCTTTATTTAGGTTACAAATTTCAACTCAGCCTTGGTTTATAGATGAGTGGCAAGGCGTGACGTGATGTTGTCATAGTGCCGTGACCGCCACTTAGCATCGGCGGACTAAGTGAGGAGTAAAACCTCCGGCTGCTACATTATGAAACACGATTTCCAGTTCACTCGGGTCATTGTGCATTTGATGTTCTTATAACTTTTTTGCAAAGCACTTTTGGATTTTCGCTATGGAAGCCGGCGGATATCAAAACTACTACGGGAGTGAGTCTATACACCTCTCTGCAGAATGTAGTCTTTTTTTTTCTGGTACACGCTCCTTATTTTAGATTCCCATTAGGACATGTTTCATTTGATGATTGATTGACTGATTGGCGACTGACTAAGTGTCGGCAATTCTGTCGCCCTCTTTTGTATAAAGGCATATAAGTGTCAGTAATCAGACAAAAAACAGCGTAACTTGCTAATAGCAACCACTCGGCTGCTTATTTCGTCGGGACTCTTGTTCTTCCACCTTAAATATCGGTGTGTACCAGCCTTCTTGTCATTTTCCATTACAACATCCTTAGATGCAATTTAGATGCCACTGTTATGCATAACAATGGATAGGCAAATATGTGCTGGCGCGTTCACGTGCTTCTTTTCCTGCGATCCTGAAACAAAGGCGGAATATTGAGTAATGCTTTTAAGGTGTTGAAAACACATTACTTTGTTTTGAAACCCTGTAAAATTCACCATACTAACAGAAATAATGTTCATACTGGATGTCAATTGAACTCGTTCTAACCTGTATACCTGCCGATCAAAAATTTTAAAAGGGTATATTACTAGCAGATGGAAAAGCGGAAGGTCGATTTTTATTTTTGAGACATGGACCCTGGTGTGTGTATATTTCGGTTAAGTTAATTTTCGAGGCATTTTCTCTTCTTTTAAAGCAGTTGTTATTGAGACGTTGATTGTGCATGTTGCTATATGTTATGGGCAAGTCTAATTTATCAGCGCGTGATGTACGTAGTGTAGACGCACTTTTTCTACTTATTGCCACAGTCGGTGCTGACTGTTCAGTGTATTAAAATTGTGTTATGAATTTGAGTGAATAAAATTGAAATGTCATAATCTTGCGCATGAATACACGTTATTTTTTCTTCTTAGAATTCAAGCCCACAAGCCACACAAGCAATGTACACCTTAACACACCTGCGTATCTGCGAAACATAAACTAAACAGCGCTATAAATATTAGGTACGCTGCTGAGGCTAAGGATGAAATCTCCTAGTAAAACCAAGGCGAATTAAACGGCAGTATGCCTAAACACCACTGTCGAGTCATGAGTCTATATTAATTTAGTGATTAGAGATGGAAAGCTGACATTGACTTGAAGTGGACTCAAGGTGCGGACTCACCAAGGACTTGTGCCGGTTGGCAATCGGCGCGATTCCTTGGTTGTGGCAGGCCTACGAAAACTATTTTGAGGTCAATTTTCGCGCCAGTGCCAGCAGTATGACGTCACTATTGTACCGGACATCGCGTCGCATCCGCTTTATTTTTTGTTCCGCCGGAAGTGTTCCCACCACATACAGATGGCGCCAAGCCCCATGAGCTGCTGAAGAACCGCCATGTTTTGAACGTATGGGCTTCTATGGAAGCTTCGCTACCAGTTTACATATACCTTGGTAGTTGCGGGTAAATGAAGGTGCATCTAAGTATAGGTGAAGAGTATTAAACAAGTGACGGACATGTAGGTTGCAGGAATAATATTTAGTCTGTCCCTCGTTTCCGCAACTTGTGCTTCTGTGATTCCACATGTTCATACTATCTTCATATTGAAAGTAATGAGAGTTTGAAAATGTGCTACCCGGTGTGGCTTCATTGTTTTGTTGCACTGTGGTAGGCGCAGGGACACATCAACTTCGTGCGTCACCGTACCTGCTACAGCGGAACAGCGCGATTTATTGATAACTTTATTAATCACAAGAAGATATATACATCGCGTGTGATATAAAGGTGGGGCCCTATAACTCTTGTAGGAGTTGTGAAGGGGGCCCCTATGTTATGTGCTGTTATATAAACACTAGAGCGCGTGAGACAAAACAATGTGTCAAACAGTACAAATATGGTTCATACTGATTCTTCTTCTTTCTGGGGTTTTACGTGCCAAAACCAGTTCTGATTATGAGACACGCTGTAGTGTAGGGCTCCGGATTAATTTTGACCACCAGGGGTTCTTTAACGTGCACTACAACGCAAGCACACAAGCGTTTTTGCATTTCGCCTCCATGAAAATGTGGCCGCTGCGGCCGGGATTCCATCCCGTGATCTCGTGCTCAGCAGCGCAACGCCTTAGCTGACTGAGCCACCCCGGCGTGTTCATGCTCATTGAGCAAGTGACGCGAGACATAAAAGAGCGAAGGTTAGTTTTGTAGCTGAGTAATGGCTCTTCTGCTCTTAGATCTGTTGGCAATTTCTTCCACAGCTGCGATGCAGCATGCGAGAATGTAAGTGATACATAATTAGTGCGAGATATTGGAACGGTTAGAGTTTTCGAGGTGACTGATAGTAAAGCGTATGTGGTATATTGGTAATTAATTTTTACAGAAGGACATAGTACGATTTTGTGCATGATTTTATAAAGTAAAACGAGAACGTGGTAATCAATGCAATGTTTCACGGGTAGTATATTAAGTAATGGATAGGCGAATGTGATACAGTATGTTCTTTTTAGGAAGATAATAGCTCGAAGTGCTGTATTTTGTGCTGCAATAATTGGCAATGAAATCATGGAGTAGGTGAGTCCGTATGTGGTAATAGCATACGTAATATCCGAACGTATAAAACTGACATAAAAAGTACGGAGTCCGTTTCTAGGGAGAATGTAATGTAGTTTATACCGTATTGGGATTTTCTTATAGATGGTTAATATAGTTTCATGGATATGTTTAGGCCACTAAATCACACCAAAAAATTGGTGTGGTTTAGTTGTGGCCGAGGTATGGTTTCGCAATGATATACAGACATGTTTGCAGCAAATAGTGTTTATTCATCATTTTTTATGCCTATGAAGACACTGCGGTGATCAGTAAAGTAGCGAGACTAGGTTGCTACTCGCAGCCGGGTCCAACTCTACTCCCGCCACGGCGACAATGTCTCCTTTCAGGGCTCCATATAGGCCTAAATATAGTCCAACGTAGCGTGTGCGCGCACACGTTATGTCACGTTGGCGAGAACAACAGCGGCTATAGTTCGACCAATGGTTCCACGTACTGGCGCCGCCAACGTAACCGGACGTGCGGCCAATGCGCTCCGACGCTCCCGGTGTCTGATGGCGCTCGCCCGCGTGCCGATAACGTCGGACTATAAACGCGCCTTAATGCTCTCTTGGGGTTTGACCTCTAGCTCTCCAGGTGAAAACTGTTGAGTCGCCGACGGCCGCGTCGGCAAAAGTAATGCAGTCAAAAGTAACAATGCAGTCGAATGAGAATGTAAAGTAATTTCATGAATGTCACATGAGCGCGCAGGCTTTCGCATTCACCCTCTTTTGCGTATGCTAAAATGACTGTCAATGTTTTGTTTCGCACTTTTAATATTTAGTTTGAGATTATTTAACATAAAAGGCATGCGCTGCCGGTGTTTTATTTCATGATATTTCTATGAGGGCTGTCATACTCAAACATCCGAGGAATAAGTTTGTAAATAATGCAAGGCAAAGTGTGAGCAATGATAACGTCGTACTGTAAACACGCCTTAATGCTCTCTTGTGGTTTGACCTCTAGCTCTCAAGGTGAAAAGTGTTGATTCGCCGACGGCTGCCCGAAGTAGCAGTATGAAGCTTGCGCCTCATAATTGTCTCAATACGTCATTAAGAACTTCTGGAAGCCGGTGTTCTAACGTTTGTAGACCATATCTTGTTCGAAATGTTTTATTTCCCGCTTGTCCTTATTTCTTGTTTTGTAGTTTTGTTCGCGCCTTCTCAGATCCGAAGGATATCGAATAAAATGTTTTATTTAAGTGTTCTTGTTTATGTGTTCGGCTAAGGCGATAGTCATAAAATTTTGTTACTTCTCTTGTGTGATGTAACCTGGATAATCTCTAAACAATCCGCATTGCTTTTTTTGTAATACAGGTAATTTGTTCAGATTTGCCTGTGCTGTAGTTCCCCAAATAAGTGAGTGAGTGACATAACTTTATTTGAAATCCGGCGATTGGGAGGCCCGGGCCTGGGGCGGCCTAGATGGCCACTGGGAGCTGTTGCTCCCGCACGGCATCCATGGCTCGCTGGACGGCCCAAAGTTGGTCTAGGAGTTCTGAGCTGAGTAGCGTGGCCGACCACCGCGCCCGTAGATTTTCCGGGGAGAATGCCATTTTTTCTTGATATACTTTAAATAAATAAGGCTACAATATTAAGGCGAGAATGAAATAAAGATTAATAAACTAACAACATAACACACGCCGGTAAGATTTCACGATTGCGATAGAGCAGACCAGTTATTCGTGACAAATTAGAAGTAAAGTGGGCCACATGACCATCGGAGGACATCTTCTGGTTATACACAACGCCCACAGTTTTGGACTGTGGTACTGTTTCCAGTGGACAAGATCTAAAGCATATTTGTTTTGTCAAAGTAACTTGTTTATTCTTGGGCCGAAAAACAACTGCTTTTGTTTTGTCTACATTGATTTGGAATGTATTTTTGTGTCCATTTGTGAAGGTGTTTGAGCATGCAGTTTGCTGTATCTATTACATCATTCCCATTTTCAACAGCTAATAATATGCTCGTATCATCTGCGTATATAATAAAATTCCCGAGGGGAAATACATGGACGATACCATTAATACAAAGATTCAAAAGAAAGGTGCCGAGTATACTTTCTTGCGGTACACCGCATCGATAGGGACAGTTTGTGACATGAAGCCATTTACACCAACAGCTTGTCGGAAATACTCTAGATACGATATGACTATCGATGCTCCGTGCCCGCGGTAACCGTATCGTTTAAGCTTCCGGATAATTAATTGATGATTTGTAAGGTCAAATGCTTTTGTAAAATAAATGAAAATACCCACGACTATATTGTTCGGTTCAAATTGTTTTAGTATCTATTCTTTCTGCTCTAAGAGTGCGAATTCGGTTGAAAGGTGCTTTCGAAACCCATATTGTGATTTGGTGAGTATATGATATTTGGATTCAAATTCTGTGAACCGTTTTTGAAGAGCTTTTTCTAATACTTTTGAGAATATAGGAATTATTGATATTGGGCGGTAATTGCCTAACTGGTTCCTATCACCCTTCTTGAAAAGTACAGAACAGCGGCATACAGAACAGCGGCAGAACAGCGGCAAAGTACAGAAGGCATTGCATAAGGAAATACAGCATTTGCAATGCAACGAATAAAGGTGTGAGTGATGTAGGGCAAAATAATGTCCAGAATTGATCTTATCAACCGTATCTGTAGCCCATCTATATCACATGAGGTACTATTTTTGAGCTCTGTGAAAATAGGCATTACTTCAACTTCGTTCACAGGTTTAAGATATATCGTTTTGTCCAGCAGTGGCACGTGATTCAAGTCGTTATCCATGTCCCTGTCACAAGAAAGACCAACGAAATATTGATTAAACTCGTCCGCAAAATTTGGTCAGACACATGTGACACATTTAATCCTACTACGAATAGTATCATTAGTTATCAGGCTGTTCAGTTTTTTTCCAAACAAGATAACTTCGCCAGTTAGTTGAATCGAAATCATTTATGAAATATTCATTCCTAACTTTTTAAGTGTCTTGTTCAGGCGGTTACGATAGGTTCTGAAGATATGCAAGTCGCCCATCTCCTTCGTCCTGATAAATTTATAGTAGAGTTTATTCTTTTTTTTTCAATATTAAGCAGAAGATCAGGTGTGAGCCATGGTTTGCGGGTTTTTCTTTATTCCGCCTAAATGTCTTTATGGGAAAACAAGCAGCGCAATTTGGTTTCAGTATAGCAAGGAAGTGCTCATAAGCCAGGTTTGCGTCCCATTCCGAAAGAACAGCATCCCAGTTAGCTTCAGATGCACGCAGCCTAAAAGCGAGAAGGCTTTCCTCCGTGATCGCTTCATACAAGAATGATTCTTTGTTCCTATTTTTAGGCTTTCCTTTCAAACACAAGAATATCGGCAGATGATCACTGATGTCTGAGATAATAACACCCCATTTAGCTGACTCACTGGCAACATTTTTTATGAACAGATCTATTAGGGACGATGATCTAGCTGTTATGCGCGTCGGTAGTTGAATCACGTTAGAAAGCCCGCTCCCAATTTAGAAATCCCGCTCACGTTGTTCCCCTAAACCCCGTATCTGGTTAGCTTAAACGAAATTAACCACCTTTTACCGAATCGACAGCTTTACAAACCTCTAAAAGGGTTCTCAAAACTTTGAATCCTGTAAATTCTCAACGTAAGTCAAATTTATACCTCAGTAAAGAATAATTGAGTCCTTCGTGCGCTCGAATACATATGTACCGTAGGTTCTGTTACAAGTTGCAGCGCTGAACGGCCAGTAAATCAGCAAGTCATAACGCTCATCAATCCACACACAATGAACACCGTCTCTGAAAGTTCACATTGCATAATCAGCAAGGGCTGGCTATAAAGGTAACTTACATAGGTAGGTCTTCAGAGTGCTTCGCCTCTGCCGAGTAAACCTGATGCGACTACGCGCGATAGCACTGATACGAGATTGATGTCAATTTTTATTGCGTTAGCAATGATATGGCCACTTCAAGCGTATTTCTGCCGTCGTCGCCGACGCCGTGAGGTTGCGTATAATGGCCAAGGGCGATAAAACCGTCGCCGCGCGCCGTATGTGCGAGTGCAAGCACGCGTGGGACGCGCGCTATCACGGAGAGCGAACGCACGGCGGAAAGCAAACACGACTTCTGTCGCGCGAAAGGCCGTGGAGGTATGGGAGGGAAGGAGGGGGGGGGGGCGACGGTGTGGTGCGGCACCAAATGCGTATCTTGCAACCGGGCGCAAGGGGAACTGACGACTCAGTCTTATGTGGGAAAGGAGGAAAGCGGAAAGGCAGCGCGGGAGGGAGGGAGGAGGCAATGTCTACTAAGCCAACTGTGCTTGTACTTTCCCGGCTGCGGCGGTTGTCCGCACCGTTTCTTGAAAGCGATCTCCACACGGCTCTACCCTTAGGATGCGCTGTGCATTCGCCGCTCAGTTTCCGTTGCAGAGGTAAATTGCACGAACCTTCGCTCGCTGCGGCGGCTGCGCTTGCTGCCAGCGTTTTGACAGTGGTTGTCTGCGTTCATCGAGTGTGATCTATTCACGTTTGCTTGTGCGCGCTGACACCACGCTTGTTAATTCAATTAGTAAGCGAATGTGTCCAAGTTTATGCAGCCGATAAAACTACTATCCCTACTCCGAATAGCTCTCTACTAATTTGCTATCTAAATTGATGCTTCGTATTTCGGGAGAAACTGCGACATTTTTTTTTCGGTTGGTACTATGACGTCAACGTTCTCAAATACAGACTTCAAAATTTCTAAATTATCCACGACAATCCCATTTGGAAATACGATGGTTTAATGCCAATAAGACGGCTGCGGTCTAGCGTTCCTTGTTATTAAAGCTTCTGTTGACGTCTTCTGGGCAGAATTTACGGGCACGAGGTGACCTACACCAAAATAGAGAAATATTTCGTCGCATGTGACGCACAGAGTTAAATGTATAAGTTCATCCATAGGTAAGAATACGACGAAAAGTCGTCTGTGCCAGTATTTTGTAGCGATGCCTTATCACTTATTCTATACTAGTCTTATCATCTACCGCTCACGACCGGCTGATCCCGTTGATAACGCGAGCGGACCGTCGCTCTGACCACTGACAAAGCGCGAAAAGGCATTGACACCGGAAACGCATCGCTACAAAATACCGGCCCAGGGCCGGTAGCATGTTGGATTAAGGAAAATTACGGTCACTGTCCAAGTCAAAAAAGTACTTTGACGTTTCCGAGCCTGTACAGGGGTGCTATGCAGGATGCGCCGAGTTTCTCGTTCGCACGAGTTTTGCCCGTGTTTGCTCGATGGCAATGAGTGAACGGAGATAGCAAGGAACACGCAAAACAGCAGGCAAAAATAAATCGCGCTCGAGTTAAAGGCGCGTATGCCAACATGAGCGTAACCTGCGCGGCGCAGTGCTTCCGCTTTTCAAGCACTGAAGACAGTGCAAAGAAACGCATCAGCGCCGCGTATTGTTATGAACGTATTATCGCAATTTAGCAATACCGTGACTGCCCGTGTCTATCTGCACAGTTTCCGTGAGCCGCTTGCCACGTCTTTCTCGGGCGGGTCAAGGGCGGGCCTCCTCTTTCGGGTGTTATCTTTCTACCCTCCGTCGAATGCGAAAAGGCACATACGGTGCATTCTTGCACATAAACTTTCCCTCAATCGAATATGTTTAAATACAAAATATAAAATAACAGACATTTTATTTCTTAAAATATTTCTTTTCGCTTTGAATGCTATAAATTTTTGATGACAAACGAAGACCAAGCAAATGATTAAATTTTTGCACTTTTTACCACGGGTGAGGACAGAGTGGCGAAAGCTTGCAAGCGGATACATTGAAGAGGGTCACACGCATGAGGCAGTTCACAGTGTGAGTAGTCGCCAGGGGCTCTGCAGTGCTATTCTCAATAAAGTCAGTCATGACAATATATAATCAAAAACAACAAGGTTGTCAACAATCTATAAGATCCCGTACCAAGACTGCAATTTCTGCTACATTGGTGAAACCGGAGACTTTATCCGACGACTGAAAGAGCACAAACGCGATGTTAAAAATTATCGCCACGTGTACAACGCACTGGTGGAGCATGTGCAATACTATCATCACTCCTTCACTACGGAAAATTCTGCTGTCATAGCCAAAGAGAATAATCGGACCACGAGACTGCTGCTCCAATCTCTGCTGATACAGATGATGCCAGATAACAGGACACTTGGAAACATGCCTCAAGTGTATATCCTTTCATTACGTATTATACTGCATATTTAACTGGACAACGACGGTACGTCCGCTGCATAGTGAACAGGGAACCTGCACAGGCTACGTAACGTAAAAGTATCTTTTTTGACTTGGTCAGTGACCGTAATTTTCATTAATACTGTAAGTTGATCCGTAACAGCCCACTTCTCTTAACTAAGTTCGCACTATCCATCTATTGGCAACATGAACGACCGCTGATGTCGCATTTATGATAAATTTGTGAACTTGATAGAACGGCTGCAGCTTTATTGATCAAATGTATTCAGCGTCAAGGGCTTCCATACGCTCCCATAACACCCCTGAGATGAAGACAAAAGCAAGTCATCACTTGGCTTCCTTACTGAACATAGGCGTATGAGCCAATTATATGGACACTTCTAGAAAAAGGCTGCATATTTTATAACATTCTATACGTAGAAAAACGGATAAGCAAATGCTTGAGTCCGAATTCCCTAAACTTCAACATTATCTATGCGAACAAAAAATGGACACCAACACGTTTAACAGAAAAATTACTGCAAGCTGTTCTTTGTGACCTACAAGTGTACATTTTCTAACGAACGTACAAAAACCTAAAATAGCCTTCCTAAAAGTCTGCATCTTTATACAATCAAATATATTTGTGAACTTTTCTTTTTGTTTATGGTATAAATATTAGGACACCATTGAAAGCGAACCTGTTTCGTTTACAATATGTAAAGCCACGCTTAGTGTCTATAACAACGCGTTATTTCGCAATATTTACTTTACTTTTAGCATATTTGTGTATTTCACTTGGAAGTGAAATAAGCGACAACGTGTTGTCTCGAGCTTCTTGGGTTTCCTGATTAAAATTAAATAGTATAACCAGGAAAAATATGATGATTATTATGGAAATTAAAAAAAATAGAATAGAAAAATTACAAAGACGATAGAAGTGAAAGCAGACGAAATTCGTTCAACATTCTAGTTTAGTGTACTCAAAATTTTCTTTCGTCTGCTACAGTGAATGTACTGTGTAAATCAACATTTGCCGCCACTGAGAAACAAAGCTTTTCGCTTCTTAATTACAAACGGTTAATGTTAAAATTTTCGAATGCTGGCATTACAAAAATGTCCTTTATGAAGCAGGAACATCTGCTCGAATTTTATTGTTCTTGGGTAGCCTAATAATATGTTTAAAGAATAGAATAGGTTGCTACCCTGAAACGAGAAATCACTTATATTAGGCACAAACAACAATATCCCTGGCACTCGTGAATAAGGACGGACTCTTCGCAAGGCTCAAGCCTTTGAGAGAGGGCAAGTGAGTATAAGGGACCCGTCTTGCATAATTATAGTGGATTTATATGGAGGCTTGCCATAGTTGGTTCATCATCTTTGCTTTTCTGTGTAACCCAAATATTAAACTGGCTGAAGAAGAACCAGACACACAGATAGCACTGCGTGCGCGTGTCTTGTTCTACTCTAGGTTCATGTAATTGTCGCGCTAAACCGAAAATCATTGAGTTTAGCGGACCTTATTACAGGGCCACTACTTCAGCGGGTGAATGAGGTTACGAAGACAATTGACGCTGCCCTTAATGGGTGTCATGCTTCGCAACACACTGGCGCCACGCCGATGCTGCTTTCTCGATATGGCTCCGCGCACCATTATCCGCACGTGCGTCTTTGAGAAGGCATCCTGAAATGTCAACAGTCGGGGTACATTGGAAATTTCAGGGCGTACAAAAGTGCTTTCGATGCGGCAAACTATTTAAAGGAGAGTGGTTACTCGAACACCCCATCGCGAAGATCGAGTATGGCGCCGGTTTTTAGGTAAGCAGGTAATTAAACAGTGCGAAGACGAGCCGTGTAAGACGGTGGCTTGATGCGTGTCATCTTCCCGCGCACCTTATGGTGGCAGTCATGTGATCATGCGCGCGAACAGGGCGGGGGGGGGGGGGGGGGGGGCTAGCGCTCGTCTTCTCAGAGCCCGGCTGGGGTGGCGCACGGCGGTCCGCGTGGCCCGACAAATATAGGGTCCACCGCTGGATTTGAAGGGCATCTGGGGATGGTGCAAAGGCCAAGGGCAAACCGAGATGACTGGTATCTTATTCACCACTCTCCAGTCAACTCAACTTCCTCGACACGACGGTTTACATGGCAAATGGAATACTGAGAACGACACTTTACCGGAAGCCTACATATAGCCAGCAATATTTAGACGTAACCAGTCATCACCCGTGACACTGCAAACGAGGAATTTTTGTCGAACAAACGAAACGAATAAGAAGAACCTGTAGCGAAGACAACGATTATATCCCCCACCGAAATGACCGTAAGGTAACGCTAGCGCAAACAAACTACCCACAAATTCCTTTGGACCGGGCTTATGACATGCCTTGAAAAAGACAATTAAGTCTACTTGTAGAAACGTTGGCTCGTGCTCTCAACTTGTTCTCGGGTTGTTCGTAGTGTTGTGTGGCAGGTCGTGTTACTGCTGCAGGTCACTAAATCTCAAGATTAACCGTCATATTTATAAATGCATTATAAATTGAATCCCATGTCATGGCTTTAAATAAATGATGCCTGGTGTGAACTGTGCCCAAGACGCCCATAGCGTTTTCTGCGGCGCGTTCACGACAGGCGCCACTTGGATTAAGTCGAACATGGGCTTCAAGTTAAATGCATTTCTGATAATATAGATAAGATAGCAATAAATTGAGATGCCGCAAGAAACGTTCCGAATCTACGGCAGGCAGTCTTCATCAGGCCAGCGGTGTGACAGCGAGTGCTCGCGGTCATTGAGTGAGATCTGCTGACGTTTGCCTGTGTTCACGTGATACCACGCTGATTAATTAATTGAGTAAGCGAATGTTTACAGCAATCTATAGGGCAAATAAACCTATGAACCTTAGTTCGTGTTTTGTCTACGCATGTGTCTAAAGCTACGTCAGACGTATGAGCGAAAAATGCTTTTTGTCATCTTGAAGATTCGAAGGATCCATAAGGGGAAAAATCCTCCACAACCATATCCGGCAACCATTGGCAGTGCCTTCACAGTACAGTGGTTAGAATACGTACAGCGCTGTTTGTCGGACATGTATGCCCTCCCGTCATAAAATGTGCTGGCTAGAACTTTGCGCAAACAAGCGGGGAATCTACATACCATAATGCACTTCGACTGCAATCAGTGCTAGCGCGGTGGAGAGGGGAGAATTTGATATTCTAATAAAAGAGGTGTTTAGAAGTGGCTCTAGATGTTAAGTACGTTATTCATGAAAAACGCTACATCAGAGTGTACTTAAAGTGCACAAGATTCGGCTTTTGAAACGCCCGGATCAATAAAAAATGTGGTTGATCCCTCTTATATAGGAATCGGTATAGAACACGAAAGTGAAACGTGTCTTCACAGAAGTAGTGTAATGTTTATTGCACATTGATATATAATGTCTATTGGTGTTTTGTGGCTAAAGCGCCCTTAGGCGTTGATGCACCCACGCTGACGCCTGGTGGCACGTCTCCTCCATCACGACTACCAACGTCGATGACCATGAGCAACCGTCGTGCATATGGAAGCTGCACTACGCTGCACACGCTAGCACAACGCGAAAGACGAAGCACGTAACTGACACACTAATACAACGCGCAAGACAAAGCACGTAACTGAATCGTCACCGAGTCAAATCAGCGCGTACAGCGCGTCGTAATTGCAGCCTCCGCGATCAACTTCAGAAACATTTTCAGAGCTAATTGCGGAGGCCACGCTCCGCTGTGCTGAGTACGGTGAACGCCACCTAGGTGGCGTTGGTAGTGCTTCTTGATGCCAGCGTCCCTTCGAATGATGGCATCGAGGCGTCGTAGTGCTGAGACCACCGAAGCGTTCACTGTCGGTGCGCGTTAGTGTCATAATTCAGTACTTCTCTTTTCTGCTCGTAGGCGGCGGCACCGCCCCGAGCAAGAGCGCGGGTACACGGAGGAGTGTTAGATATATAAGGCGCGTCTGTGTAGCTCTCTGCAAATGCGTTTGTGGCGCAATGGGTTAAACGCTCGGCGATCTATCGTCGCGGACCGAGAGGTCGTGGGTTCGATTTCCAAATTTTCCATGTTTGTGGAACCTTTTCTTCTGGTTTCATTCTTTGTATTTATGTTCGTGTACATTGTAAGCTGACGTATTTCCGTGACGGAAATACGTCAGTGAAGTCTTGGTGGACCCCGGCATAAAACACTTTCGTGTTAAAATAACGCGGCAAAGGAAGAAGTTTCGAGACACTGTTTACTTTGACAAGTGGAAAATAAATTAAATGAGCTCCATCGGTGGCGCAGCGGCTGTATCTCTAAGGGCCAGGTTGTAGTACCGGTTGGATTCCACGCCACAAGTTTTTTATGTACTTTTCATTTTGGCAATTTCTCTGGCATGGCGAATACCACTTCGCTAATATAGAGTTGATAATCGCAAACGACAGCAAGCGTCGCGCTGGCCTTCGACAGCCAGATCTATTACATCATCGGGTCATGCGTATAGCTACATTTATTGCACTGTTTCTGCACTAAGAATATTCCGCTGCTTTTACATGTGCTCTGTAGCAAACGTAACAACGGCGCAATAAACTTAAACGGTTGAGTAGTGACTCGGTCCGATACGTGAGGCTGTCCGGCACAAATGAGAATGCTCAGCTTGTTTCAGCTTGCCTTGGGAGATGTAAGTGAAGAAATGTTTTCTATATGTTAGGCAACCAGCCTCCGCAAAAAAAGAAACAAAAGACAAAAGAGTAACTTGGCATCCAATACAGAATACCCTCCGCAGGAATCAGAACTTTTGCTACACCGCTAACAAAACAGCGAGATTGGGGTCGTTTCTGTGCTTTTAATAAGAAAAACTCACTACAAACTGGTAATGTTTCAGGAGCATATATTTTCTTGACTTCAGTGTTTGAAAAAAAATACATTCTGGGGCGCTTTCCGTGCGCTCTACTCTAACATTTTCACGATAACGTTCTGCATAAAATTGACAGGTTCATGTTTTGTTAGAAAAGCGAACCCTCAGCCACGTTGGCACGGATTACCATTGAAGTAAGCTACTGCTTGGTTATTCTCCATCAAGCTCCACAGAACCTCTTATGTCCAGCTTTCACTACTTTCTTTAGACGAACGTGCATAAAAGTAGAAGTGAGCATGTACGGATCACCAAAACTGCTGGAAATGTTTTCTTTTAACGTATGCAAAACCACGACGTCTCACACGGTGACATAACTCGCGTGAGGAACGTCAGGTGCGAGCTGCTTTTAGTGACAAAGCAACCGGTATATGCTGTATATGTATAGGGTGTCCCAACTATCGTGCACCAAGATTTAAAAGTATGCAAATGCCACGTAGCTGGACGGAACCAAGGTAATGTTGAAGTTGAATTTATTTTCATCAGTAGTACAAAAAATATAACAGGTGAAGTATAATTGCACAATCGGAGGTCCCGAAGTAAAAACTGTCGGGGGGACCTCCTAAACAGGAAACAAATGGGGGTTAATACAATTGTGGCAACAGTAGCAGGCTACATCATACAAAGGTTGTGTTTGTCAGAGAAAACAAAAACAAAACAAACAAAAAGGAAAAAAAACAGGATAAAAAAGAAGAAACAGAGCTTTGAGTGCAAAAATGTGGTTGTAGTATGTAGAACATGCAACACAGAAAAGTCTTCATCGGGAAGAAAAAAAAACAGCGTTTTAATACGAAACTAGGTGGTGGTAGCATGGGAACAAGCAATGCTGTAATGTAATTGATAGGGACAGAAAAAACAATTAAAATACAAAATATAAAAAGAAAATTAGGAACAGTGCAATAAAAATATATTTAATAACGTTTACATCGCACAATAAAAATACTAGGAGTTCTGTAATGAGTTAATATAATATGCCTTAGTTTTACGCTTGAAGGCTTCAAATGCACATGATTTGATATCGGACGGAATCGAATTCCACAATGATATACCTGAAAACATGACAGTAAATTTCCCATAGTTAGTTCGAATTTTAGGAAGGAGCAAATTGCGACGTGCGGAAAACCTTGTGTTATTAATATTAGTGAGGTCAGTACGGGTAAAACTTTCAATACCTAACTCCGTATTTATGAGGCGGAACATTATTAGCAACAGTTTATGATTGAGTAGCATGCGCAAGGGGAGAAGGTTTAGGGAACGAAAAATGGGAGCAGAGTGAGATGTAAAAGGTTGAAATGTCATCAATCGTACCGCTTGCTTTTGTAAAGCTTCTAGTTGGTGGAGATGAGTGAAGTATGTATTACCCCATGACGACAGGCAATATGAAAGATGACTGTGAATATACGCGTAATACAAAGACAAGAGAATGCTTGGCTGAAAAAAAGAGCGCGATTTGATAATAACGTGAATGCCAAAAGAAATTCTTTGAACAAGAGATTGGGCATGGCGGTTGTACTTTAAGTGTTCATCTAAGATAATGCCGAGAAATTTGGTTGACCCAGATCTTGTAATTATGTGATTGTTAAGTGATACAACTAAGGAATCTATGAATAATGTTTGAGGGGAATGAAATACCATAAATGTTGTCTTCGATGGATTGATGTATAATGTGTTTTTCAGGCACCATGCATGCACATTAGCGAGATCATTGTTTAGTTTGTTTAGTAGTGTGACGGAATTTTTGTCGGATACGAAAATGGTTGTGTCATCAGCATAGAGAAGGCAGTGAGCATGCGTTAATATTTGAGGCAAATCATTAATGAACAATAAAAATAACAATGGCCCAAGTATTGATCCCTGAGGGACGCCTCTGTTAATAATTTTAGGTGAAGAGAAGGAACTATTCACTTGGACTATTTGTGGTCGGTCTGTTAGGTAGTCACGAATTAACTGCAAAGGCGGGCCAGAAATGCCATAAGATTCTAGTTTCTGTAGGAGGATGAGGTGGTTAATTGTATCGAACGCTTTAGTGAAATCAATAAAGAGAGCACCGACTAATAGGCCTTCGTCTATAGCTAATTTAACTTTGTCAGTAAACGTAATAAGTGCAAGTTCAGTTGACAAATGCTCTCTAAAACCAAATTGATAAGGAGATAATAGCTTAAATTTGGATAAGTAATTAGTTAAACGTTTGTGAATAAGTTTTTCAATTACCTTGCTAAAAAAGACAAAATGCAAATAGGACGATAATTATTCAAACACTCATGATTACCTTTTTTAAAAATTGGGATTACCTTACCCATTTTGAGGCTTTTGGGAAAGACACCATCCTTAAATAATTTATTTATAACGTCGGCAAGTACCGGTGAAATTTCTTTATGCACAAGCTTAATGTTAGACGGTCGGATGAGATCAAGGCCAGGACCAGTTGTTTTGAGTGATGTTATGATACTACAAACTTCTTGTGAAGTTGTAGGGTATAAGTAAAATGAATAGGGACTGCGTGGTAAACTAGGTAACGGTGGTTCATGCTGTAGATCATCTAGAGTGCTAAAATGGTTACTGAAAGCGTTTGCGATGTCCTTAGGGTCGGTTAAATTAACTGAGTTGTAGCTGACGCATGATATGCCATTATCGGTGGTATTAGCATTTAAAAATTCTTTAATAACTTGCCAGTTTCGTCTGGTGTCGTTTCCATTTTGTCTAATCTTGTTTTCGTAGTAATTACGCTTAGCACATTTTAGGGTGGCTGCAAGTACATTTGAATATGCTTTGAATCGTGAACGCAATGTGTTATTAAATGGCTGAGCTTTGAGCTTCTTGCGAAGGTTGTCTTTTTTTACTATGGACCGCATTAAACTGTTGCTAATCCAAGGCTTTCTTGGTGTACTGAACCAGCGCGTCACGGTGAAGTTAGTTATGCATAAGTTAGTACACTCTGATATCTTCGCAGAAAAAGATGCAAAAGATTTTTCTGCGCATTGCTCCTGAAACACGTCAGTCCAGTCAGTCGCACGGATGAGGTGAATGAGTTTATCTGAATCAAAGAATGACCTGGTGTTTTTTCTAGATAGACTAGATGTTACGGAGCCTGCGCAAAAAAATATGGGATAATGATCTGTTATATCATAGTTCACTACACCGGCCGTGGTATTATCAGTAGGTAAGCTGGAAAGGATATGATCTATTAAAGTGCTAGAACCACCTTGTTCACACCGAGTTGGAGTATGAATTAGCGAAGAAATTCCACAGCTAAGAAAAGTGCTAACGTACTCGGAGCATGACTGACTGTTAGGGTCAATTATATTGATGTTAATGTCACCGCAAATTATAATATCCTTGTTCTCGTCAATTACCTTGTTCAATAACTGCTCGAATTCTCTGCAGAACTCAATATAAGAAGACGAAGGTGAGCGATAGATGGACGCAATTATAATATTACGATTGGTCAGCAACAAGTTACTGCTTGATTGAAAGTTACTTTGATCTACTTCCAACCAAACAGATTCGCAGAGAGAGGTGCACAAAGCGAGGTCAAGACGGCGTTTATATGACAGTCTTGAATTTACTAATATGGCCGAACCGCCACTGCGATGTCCTTCGCGATGGCAGTATTCGGAAGTATAACCGGGAATACCATGCAGATTTCCGTCATGTGACGACAACCACGTCTCAGGCAAATGAAAGAGAAAGCGTGGTCCAGAATGGAAAGAAACGTGATCAGATCATCGTGGTGCCTACGAATGCTGCGGATGTTAAGATGTACTAAAGATAACGAGGGCTGCTTGTGTTTCAGCAAAGAATTAGTTTGATCAAGTGAAAAAACAGACTCATCCATGATGAATTGTGAAGAGCAGAGCGTGCTAATAAGAAAACGACAGGTGATTACGTGAAGATAGTTAGATCAGTCACATAGGAAATTCGGTGCACACGACTGTCTTCCGACTTTCTGGCCTTGATAGCGCAGTTGTCGGTCCACAGAAATTTCCAACCTTTAGATTTCTTAAGTTCAAGCGCCTGCGCAAAAAGACGCTTATTTCCGGTGTTAGATGATCGTTGACAAAAATAGATGTCGGTGGCTCATGCGAGAGCCCAATAGCGGTCGTAGTGAGTCGGGCCTTTCGTGCTTTGGATGCAAAGTCAGCCTTTTTTGTCCTTGAGCAGAATCGTGCTATGATGTTGGTTCCCTGTTTAGCGGGTACGCGGTGAACAATATCTATATCAGCAGCAGCCACAGGACAGCCGATCTTTTCGCCCAAGACCTGTACAATTGACAGGCAGTTTTCTCGGTCTGTTTTTGGGATGCCCTTAATTTCCACATTGTTTTGCCGCGAGTACTGCTCTAGGTCACTAACTCTTTGTGTAAGGTTCTTGTTACTATCCACGAGGGACTTGTTCTCATCCCTCACGGATTTGTTTTCTTGCACAAGACTGTCATTCCTTGATTTAACAGATTCGTACAAGTCGTTAAAAGCCATCAGGCTTTGGCGCATCTCTGCGACTTCAGAACGGAGTACTTCGATTTCCTTTGCCAGCTCAGCGTTAGTCGGCATCGCGGTTTAACACACAGAGCACTAAACACAAGCAGTAAACACACAGCGAAAAGGCAGCAGTGGTGGTGGCAAAGAGGGTATTTGTGAAGGACTATGAAAAAATTACTAACGCACTAACCTGCGTAAGAATTGAGACAATGGTTAGTACCGTACTTTAGGCCACAACCACTGCTGCCGAAATGAAGAACGCCGCCCAGAGCCAGCCGCTTAAGAAGGCTTGTCTTCGCCGGTATCCACCGCACGCAGTCGTCACGATGCAATGGTAGCCAGCTGCACACGTGTCCGTCTTAATAGTGGGTGCTGTCGCTGTGCTGTTCCTTGAGCTCAGATGCTACGTAATCTGCGCAAGAATTCAGACAATGGTTAGGACCGTACTTTAGGCCACAACCACTGCTGCCTGTTTGCTATCGCTGGAAGATACCCAGATTATTTTTTGATTTCCGCCTAATTACATATTTAGTCTGAATTATTTATGCAACTTCTGAAATATTATAATTAGATTAAAAGTGTCAATGAGAGAATTGTAGAGCAACATGACAAACTCCCGATACGGTTTTCTGTCGCTCAATACGTGCTACATAAGAGTGTTTTTCTGAGCGTGACAGAAGCCCGTGAATACACGTGAAATGCCTCGAGCGGTCAGTCACGTACGTGGCAATTTTGCGTGTGACGCCAGCAGCAGCCGCTTCGCTGTCTCATGGCACCCTCTCTCCCCCCGCGCGAGAGCGCCGACCCGGTGCTTGTTACCACGGACCAGAGGGGCCCGTTACCTACGGCTTAAGTCTCGCAACGTGCACGATAGCAGACGGCGGCAGCGTAGACGGCGCTGGCGCGAGGACTGGTTCTATTTCATACGTAACGTCGGTGACTTGACGTAGCACCCTGTAAGAGCCATCGTAGAGGGACAATAGCTTTCGGAGAGACCGATGTGGCGGGACGGAAAACACATCAGCACGAGCGCACCTGCCGAGTAACAAAGTATCTGTGGCGACTATGATACCGGGATTTTTGGGAAGCCTGTGACACTGTGAGACGTTCACGAGTGATCTGGCGAGCTATGTCGGCGCGCGCGATGGCATCGCCAACGTACGTAGTGGTTGCACTTAGAGCACCAGAAATTACTCCATCACCGAGCAGGAGTGCTTGGCTTTAGTTTGGGCTGTCGCCAAGTTCCGGCCATATTAGTACGACCGCACGTTTTCGGTCGTTACTAACCACCATGCCCTCTGCTGGCTGTCTTCCGTACGAGACCCGACAAGACGGCTTGGTCACTGAGCTTTGCGGCTCCAGGAATTCTCATTTATTGTCATCTACAAATCTCGACGTCTGGACAAGGACGCTCAACGCCTCTCTCTCCACCCCGTGCATCCTCCTGATACTGTTACGCATGATCACGAGACTTGCGTGATGGCTTCACTGACATGAGCGTCATACGCGCTGAACAACAACGTGACGAATCCTTGCAGCCCATCATGGCCGGCGTACAATCTGACAGCACCGAGGGCATGTGCCGCATGTTCACACTCCACGACGGCATCCTCTACGGCCGCAATATCAACCCTGAGGGCCCTGAGTTTCTCCTTGTCCTTCCTCGTCATCTGCGATCCGTCGTTCTCGAACAACTTCACGATGCACCGACGGCGGGACACCTTGGAGTTTTGCGTACATATGACCACGTACGACGCTGGGTCTTCTGGCCGGGTCGCTACCCCTCTGTGTGTCGTTATGTCACAACTTGCGAATTGTGTCAGCGCCGGAACAAACCTCCCTTGCCACCTGTCGAGCGACTCTATCTAATTGAAGCTCCTTCTGAACCTTTCTATCCCGTAGGCTTTTACCTGCTTGGCGCTTTTCAGACGGCAACTAGAGAGAATGAGTGGATGGCCGTCACTTCCAATTACGCGACACGCTACGCGATAACAAAGGCGTTGCCGACTAGTTGCGCAACTGACATCACAGATTTTCTCCTCCACGACGTAATCCTCCAACACAGTGCACCTCGAGAGTTACAGACCGCGGCTGCCCGTTTTAGGGGCGAAGCTCCTTAGGGTGTGGGTCGTTCCCTCCTCAGTAGTAGTAGTAGTAGTAGTAGTAGTATATAGCCACCTCTAGTTTATGAATTGCTCAAAAGATGGCGTTGTGTGTCCGTAGCCACCTGTAGTTTTATGAAGTGTTCACTAGATGGCGTTCCGGTTCCACTTCCGGTTCCACTTTGCGCGCGTTCGGTGCGAACGCGGGCAAAACGCCGACGGCGTCGACAACAGTTCTGCGCGTTGCTGGTGCTACTGCATGTCCAAGTTTATACAGCTGATAAACTACCTTGAGTCGACCCCATCCATGGCTGCTTCGCATACTACTCAGGGTTCCCATACGGGAAGATGGTGTAATTTTCTCTCTCGTTCCTGACGCGCGCTCTCTTTATCTCTCGTCCGTAGCTGTGGTTTACCCGAATGATCCCCCGGTTTACCCGAATGATCCCATTCATCATCATTCACTTCGTGGATATGCTGTGATTTTTTTGTCTCCAGTTGCCGACGACCTCCTCCGCTCTTGTGCCACAGAGCATAAGCTGTCCACCGCCTACCACCCACAAACGAACGGTCTTACGGAACGTCTGAACCGAACACTCACAGAGATGATGTCGATGTACGTCTCCAATGATCCCCGCGACTGGGACGCCACGCTGGCCTACGTGACATTCGCGTATAACTCGTCCAGACATGACACCGCAGGATATTCACCCTTTTATCTTTTGTATGGTCGCTACTCCGCATTTCCATTTGACACCATCCTACCTTCTGTGCAACGTGTTGCAACTGAGTACGCTCGTGAAGTCATCGATCGCGCTCACATGACGCGTCAAGGCGCCCGATTTCGTGTATTGGCATCGCAGGATATAAAAAAAGGAGCGGTACGATCGCCGCCATCGCGATGTTAAGTTCGCCCCAGGCGCTTGGGTGCTCCTCTGGTCACCATGTCGTCGTGTCAGTCTCTCCCAGAAGCTTTTCTCTCGCTACACACGGCCTTATGAAGTCCATCGTCAAGTTAACGACGTCAATTACGAGATCTCGCCGTTACAGTTTGATCTGTCCTCAAGTCCGACGGCTGCTGACATCGTGCATGTCTCGCGGCTGAAGCCATACTTCGCTCGCAGTTCTTCGCCTCACATGTGACGAGACGCGCTTCAGCACCCGGGCGTCCTGGTACGGAAGGATAAAAGAAGAAGAAAAAAGAAGAATATCGAGAGACGCTGGCTGCTGCGTGTTGTTGCTGGTCAGCCATCTTGACCACATTAGGTCTGTTTCTATATATATTGTAAATACATTCTGTCCATACTCCCAACATCCCCGTAACAATATTAAACAAACAGCACAGGATAATATTGCAGGAACGGCAAAACCATGCAAGTATATAAAGCAGAACTTTGATCTCAAGAAAAAATAGCTCTCAATTCACTACTGTTACCCGAACTTATACCCGACTGATGCGTGTAAACCGTGCCGACACAGAGCAATGCTGCTACACATGCTCTGGGAATGTGCCGGCAACAACACTAGCGAAACCGCCGCCGTTCGCGACGCGAACGGCGGTGGACGGCGACAACGCACTCGACGCGAACATCGACAACGTACTCATTTACAATAATATTGTAAATGTGTGCGTTGTCTGTCACATTTATTTCGTTGTAATTACCTCTTTATTGCGATTATTATTAGATCGATTATTATAAAGATGTGGCTGAAGCGTTTTGTGCAAGGAATGTTTCCGGAACATTCGTGGTATTAAACAGGTAGTATCGAGCAAACCCGACCGCTAGCACCGAAACCGAAAACTATTGGTTTACGTGATGGGGCTCGAATGATACTGCACAAGATAGTCTTAAACACACAACGACGTGACAGCGGAAAATGGGCACAAGAAGAAGCACAATACAACTTCACACAGACAAGCAAGGAGGCCGAACGGAAAGAGTTTCCTATCGATGAACATAATATCGACTATAGCACCACACACCATGGGTCATTATTTTGCCTTAGCCGCTAAGGTTTCCGAAAAATTAACTTAGTTGAACAAAGTAACGCTGCAGACGTACCTGTGAAATAACGTGATGACTTCATATCGATACGCACATCACCACTTGTATTCAAAGTTCCATTGCGAATGCTTCTTAAGTCAGCATGTGGGCTTACAGGTGCTTTCCCTCTGACGGGTATGCAAAAGCTCCACAGATTTCCCTGCATATGATTATATGACGAATTTTTAACACATCGGCAAAATTTTTGCTAGCTGACAAGCATTTTCACAGTGGCCTTACTAATCCTCTCTCACGATCAGCACGTTCCGTCGCTTACATAAGCTCAATTATGTGCTTTCCTCGTATGTTCATGGTAATCATAATTTATCTAAATTGATCTTTTATAGACCTTAAAATGTGTGCTGTAGTTTGAAAATACATCTAGGACCTAACTCACAAAGCGTTTCGTTCGCAAGTGCTGCTTGCCATTGGATGGCTGTCATCGCTAATTACATTCCAGTCACCCTTATTACCTGCACCTGCTTTTACGAGCAGTTCTCGCCTAAGTTCTTTTTTTGTGATACCAGGGCCAGTTTTACATTTATTTATTTATTATTTATTAGTTACCTGCATCGCCCCATAGGGCATTAGAGCAGGGAGGTTACGAAACTTAACTAAATACATGAACAAATTATTTCAATGCGTGGAAAAAAACATTATTATCTGGGGTGTATACAATGCTCGATGGCAAACTGTTCCAATATCGAACAGTTCTAACAAAAAAGGAATAACGGAAGACGTCACCCCTACAAGAAAATTCCCTGACCTTCAAACAGTGGTCCAGTCGCTTAGATATGCAGTGTGGTGCCTGGATATATTGTTCGCGGTATATACCTGTTTTAGGATAATAAATATCGTGAAAATTTTTTATTCTGAGATCCCTTCTACGATCCTTGAGCTCTTGCGCTTTAAGTTTACGTTTGCTTTCTGTCATTTCGAGCTGCCGGCTATAGTTAGCAAGATCAAATCTAACTGCCCTATTGTGGATTTTTTCTAATTTATATATAAGCTCACATGTGTGTAGGTCCCAACAAACACACCCATATTCAAGTATTGAACGTACATGACTTAAATACAGATACGTTTTTAAGTTACTCGGTAAATGACTAAAATTACGCCACAAGAAATCCAATTCTGATGCGGCCTTATTTCCAATATAGTTAACATGCTTGTTCCATTGCAAATCAGAAGTAAAAAAGACACCTAGATATTTCAATTCCTTGCTTATGTTTACAATAAAATCATAAATTCTATACTTATACGGATGATTAGCTCGTTTTCTTGTGAAGCTGACGTGAACAGTTTTATTTTTATTTGATGACATATCCCAACGCACACATCAGTCTGCTATAGCGTTTAAGTCAACTTGCAGGATTTGTGAATCGAAAATGGCATCTACGACTCCATAAACAACGTAATCACCGGCAAACATTCTGAATGAAAACTGTATACCAATTGTAATATCAATATTGTACAACAAAAGCAATACTGGCCCCAACACTGAGCCTTGGGGAACTCCCGACGTAACTAATGCATATTGTGAAGATATACCGTTCAGAACAACAGCCTGTGTTTGCAATGACAAATATTCGGCAATTCACGCTATTATTTTATCATCCAAGTTATAAGCTTCTGGATTTTGTAGTGATGTCAGAGGTTACCAGAGCGTTTCTTGGCAGCGATACATTCGTGCCAGCATGCTGGAATGTTACTATATCAGTAGTTGTGGAGGAAGCAGAGAGTAGTTGTTGCAGGGGGTCTCATTTGCGGCGAAGCTCCGTGGAGTCAGTTGCGTTGTAAAATGTGTAATGACAGATTATTGGACGTTAGCAACGTGATGGATGTGCTATGGCGTTGCCAGCAGGAGCATGTGAAGACTTTCTAGCAAATATTTCTGCAGTTCGGGTCGTCTGATGTTGAGTGGCGGGACAGCTAGCGACCTTTTCTGCATGTCTCGCGGCATGCAAGTGTGGCAGCCACGCTGAAAGGTCTCGTGGATAGGTAGAATGATATGGAGTGTGTGCGAAGATTGGTGGCCAAAAGAAGTTAAAAGGACTGAATATGGCAGTGGCTTTTACCGTGTTTTAGTGGGCTGCTATGTGCCACAGTGATCCGACCATAAAGACGACGAAGACAGGCAAACACGCTCACGGTGGACGAGAAGTGGAATCGGTGGGTTGCAAGATCGAAGGCCTGCGGGTCTCGGTCCCCCTCCCGTCTGATTGAGCATGTCCTGTTAAAATATAAGTGGTGGACACCAGGCACCAACGTATGGGCACCAACGCCCACAAATTGGTGACTGCAGAATTCGCGTCATCGCTCTCAGTTCCTGCTCCACACTTGCCTCTGCCGCTTGGCTAGGTCTACCGCAACCAGGAGCTCAACCCGCTGTCTTCGCAGCCTACCTTCTCTCCAGTAAGCCATGGCCTAGCATTCCTCCAGTAGCGCCATTCATCTCAATGTGTCGGCAGCTCTTCTCACTTGCGTTCTGTAGAATGTCAACCAAGTAAGTTGAGGTGCGAAGCCCGTCGAGTGTGGCGCTTGACCCGAAAGGTGGGCTAGTGCAATTATCCCGCTAGTGCACAGCAGGGCGCTGCGGTTCGCAGCGGTGTATTGGGAGAGGTTCGAGAGAAGGAAAAATGCGAAAAGGTAGTATTGTGTACGGCAATGGAATGTATGTAGAAACAAGGGGCGTGATTTGTGCCGTGCCTGAAAGTGTAAAATATGCGGTATTGAATCAGTCAATAAAAAGAAGTGCTCGCATTGTCTTTAAATGCATGACATAAAACCTCTGAAAAAGAAAGTTTTTTTTGGCTCTTTAAACTGCGAAGTTTATGGCAATAGTGCGGTTACGAGTTGTTCACTATTGTAGCGTTAGCTATACTGGCCTAGCCAAGCCCGTTTCGCGCGGCACATCAAGAGCCGTGCTGCGCATGCGCAAGGATCAGTGATGTCACACGGCTTGCGCACCGGGGCCACTGGAGCCGGCACCTCTCGCGCACTCCGCCGCCGCCGCGCGCGACTCACCGCCGCCGGTCTGCGCATTCCAGAGGAGTGACGTCGTAGCCGTGGTAGACGCACTGGCGCCGGCGCGCGCTCGCTGTGCAGTCGCCGTCTGACACTGCGCTGGAGCCGCTGCGCTTATGACAGGCGTTTGCCAGTGTGGTATAGCCATGGAGAAGGAGAGCGCAAATGCTGCTCAGCAGCGCAGAAGAGCGGAGAAGCTTAACTCATCGGATCCCGAAGTAGTTGATTGGCAATTAGCGGTTGAGCGTAGGAGGAATGAACAGAAGAAGGCTAAACGTGCTGCGGAGACACTGGAGCAAAGGGACGAACGTCTAGCAAAGCGGCGTCACCAGGAGGCTGAGCGACGTGCCCGTGTGTCATTGGAGCAGCAGTAAGCATGACAATCAAGCTAATCCTTGACAATCTAGACAACCAGGAAAGCTAAGAATAATCAGCTGAACCTTTGCTAACGCTACGTATATCCTGGCATAGCCGAGCTAAGCCACTGCAACTTTTTTGAGGGGTACACCGTGTTATGGAAGTGCTTGATAGAAGATTCAAGTCAAGTAAACGCTGGTACTGGGAAAAACCATCTACGCAAGCAAGCAGGGCCGGACGCGAGTGCGTTTGCATGCAGACGCGCTCAGCGTTGACGCTGCTGAATCCAGCGCCACTGCACTGGAAATGGATATCCGGTTAAGCTTGGCGGCATTGGGAAATCGCACGGTTTCAAACGTGACGCACTAATGTTTTTAGAAGGTCGAGAAAGTGCCACCTTGAGTGTCCGCTCGGTTTTTTTGTGTTGTTTGTTTGTTTACTTGGTCGGGGCATGACATCTTCCTCTAATTTGTTGACCGTGTCTGATTTGTTTGCACGGAAGCTCTGCGCGTTTCGGGATACCGACCTGCTTTGCTAGCGGCACCACGGGTGCCAGAGCCGCAGCTCCCGCGAAAACAAACGCGCGCTACGGGCCCGGACGTACCCGGTCGTGCTCGCGGAACTCGCGTTCATAGTTCTCTCGTCGGCACCCTAGAGGTGCAGCTGCCAGGAGAGGAGGCAGAGGCGAAGGGGCTTAGTTGGCACTACTTTAGTTTTTTTTTTCAGGGGCTTTAGGCAAGTACCGTCATCAGCGCACAACTCAGCCAGTCCGATACCTCCGCTGTCAAGCTCCCCGAGTTCTGGTTGCCAGACTCGGAACTTTATTCATAACCATCAAACCCTTGTTCCATCATCACCACCTCAGTTTGCAGTTGACCCTGTTGGACCACATTGTTGGTGCGCTTCCGGCTAATATTGTTGCAGTTCGCGATTTTCTACCATTCCCGCCCGTCGACCGCCTCTGTGACCACTTTAATGCGAGGCTCATCAAGCGCACTACAGAAATGAAGCAGCATTGATTGCAGCAACTTCTTAAATTATAGAAGCTCGGCGACCGCAAGCCTATCAATTTTTTGCGTCGCATGCAAGCCTTGGCTGAGGACCTAGGCCCGAATTCACAAAAACTGATTACGCTAGAACTTTTCACGAGAAAGAATTTTAGCCCATCCGGATGCCAGATATATCATTAGTGAAGGCGACCAACCAGTTGCAAAGCGAGCTTACGAAAGAAAAGCTTTGTGAATCTGATCCTTGGCTCTGTCAACCGACAGCGCACTTCTACGGGAACTTTTCCATCATAATGAAGGTGCGAATGCATAGTGGTGAACTAAACTTGATTTTTTTTACCTTATCGGTAATAAGCGACGAAACGTGAAAGTTAACAATATCATGGGAGATGTCCCTCCATGGGTAGCTGATGTGCACATATACTTTTTGGCAGTCGTGATAGAAAACCTCTAATAAACTCAAGAATTTGCGTGATGTAAACCGGCAAATTGGTTGCCTGCAAAGATAACAGTGTTTTCTTTGTCAACGGTCCAATTACATGGTCAAAATACAATATACTTTGCTTTCTTAGTCTTCAAATCTGGCCTATTTATCCTCAGGAAACATAGGTAAATTTTTAACCAAATAATAGCCGGTGACCGAAGACCGTCAAAAGCTGCCTCGAAGGAAATACAATGGTGTCGTTAGCATAACAAATAATATCATGGGCTAGTGGTATGTTTACCATGTCGTGGACTATCAAATATCAAATAGCAGGGGATCTGGATTGTGCTCTCGTGAACCTCTGCTTGTAATTCGACCCTTGTTATATTTGGCATTTCCGACGCTAGTGTATTGCACAGCGTATTCCAAGTAGCCTTTTACTATGTCTAAAGCTGTTTACCTAAACCTTGTAGCTGGATGTCTTGAGCGAAATATTATCATGTTTTACCTAATAAACAACTTTGTAAGCCTCTAAAAGGTTTTTGAAAGTTTGCATCCTCTAAACTCTTGACGTAAATCAAATTTATACCTCAGTAAAGATTGAAGGAATCTTTATGGCGCCGAAATACATATCTACCGTAATTCTTTTACAAGTTGCAGCGCTGAGTGGCCAGTAAATCAGCAAGTCATATCGCTCATATCAATTCATACACAAGGAACACAGCCTCTTAAAGTTCCTATTTTATCAGCGGCAAACTCTTGCTTTAAATATAGCTTACATTACAAGGTTTTCAGGTTGCTTCTACACCACAGACTAAAACGCCATGTGGCTACGCACGCGATAGCAGTCATGCGTGATTGACGTCATTTTCCTGCGGTTAGTACCTATGACGTCAATGTTCTCAATTTCACACTTCAAAATTTTTGGAAGTATCCAGGGCACTCACATTTGAAATTCTGTTGGTTGAATGCCAATAAAAAACGTGCGGTCAAGCGTTGCTTGTTATTTAAAGCTTCTATTTGACGTCTTCTGTGAAGAATTTGCGCACGTCCGGTGACCTACACGGAATGAGGCAAATGCTCCACACATCTGACTCATTGAATTAAATTTGTAAGTTCATCCTGAAGAACCCAGTTCATTATACTATGTTTTACACTATTCATCTTTGGCAACACGGAAGACCACTGAAGTCGCATTCGTGATGAACTTGTGAAGCTGATGGAAAGGCTACAGCGTTATTGACGAAGTCCATTCAGCGTGAATGGATTCCATGTGCTCCCTCTGTCTTAAAATGAATAAAGTTATCATGTTCGTGAGCCGCTACCGTAATATCTGAAGCCGATTCCTTCTATTGACAATAAGTAGCTGTGCTTGACAATACGCAACTCGCAGTAGCTGGGCTCTCCACACTCACAAAATTTAGTTATGGGACACGCAAGTAAGATAGTTATCGGGGTTTCCAACGTTTGTTATCCTAGATAAGGTAAAATTTCCTTCTAACTAGTGGAAACTTACAAGCTTCATTGTTTATTCGTGTAATATTTTATTACTTTTCTAAATTTTAGTCTGGAGCATCTAAACGCCGACCAAACACGATCACCTACATGTCCGGAAAAATAAGGCAAATCGCTAACTATACTAAAACCTAAAACTGCTCACACACCAGTGTATTTCAAGAATTACTGCCAAATCTCAGTACAGAATCACTAGTATTCTAATTTAGTCCCTCGATGTAAGACAAAGAAAGGCACCACGTCGCATCGTCGCGGGACGAATGAGCTAAATATATTTAAACCTGTCGAGAACATCTGCATACTGTATAACATCCTATAAGAAGGAAAATTGGTCTATAAATGCATAGGTACCAATTCCCCAATCTGCAGCATTACCAATGCCAACACAAAATACACAGCAATGCTCTTAATGAAAAAAAAATAGTAGGAGCTTATCCTTGTGACCTAAAATGTACATTTTCTAGCAACCCAACAGGAACCTAAACTAGCATTTTTACATGTTTGTTCCTTTAATACATTCAAGTGTATTTTGACCTTATATTTTTATATGGTGCAGGTATATTGACAGTGTTGTAGGGGAACATGCTTGTTTTACAAACATCAAGTCACGCTTAGTGGAACGCATTATTTCACTTAAGCACGAATTATTTCGCATTGTTGATTTTAAGTTTACTTACTGGTTGTATTCGCGGCCTGTATTTGCCGTAAAGTTGGCGAACACCCCTTTGAAGTGGAACAAACCACAACGTTTTCACTCGGGTTTCTTAAGTTTCCAGATGAAAGCCAAATAACCACGAGAAAGATAATGATAATAATGAACCCATATATAAAAAAAGAGAAATAACAAAGACAATGGAAGTTACAGCGGACGAAATTCATTGAACATATTAGTATGACTAAAAATTTTGATTTTGTCCGCGGCAGTCAATGCACTATGGAAATCAACATTTTTGCCGCCAGTGATAAGTAAAGCGGTTCGCCTCATTACAAAAGCCTACTTCCGTCTTGTCAATCTTTCTGATGCTGACATCACAAAAATGACCTTCGTGAAACAGGAGCTTCTGCCCGTATTTTTTATTTTTGTAGCTTTATAATTTGTTTAACGAATGGAATACGTTGCTACCCTGAAACTCGAAATCATTTATATTAGGCACAAATAACGATGTGACAACACACCCGAATACGGACGGACGCTTCGCGAGGTTCGATCCTTTAAAAGAACTCAAATGAGTATAAGGCACCCCTCTGGCATGAATATAGCAGGCATGCATGTAGGTTTGTTCTTGTTGGTAAGTCAATTTGACTGCTTTTCTGTGTAGCCCAAATATTACCTTTGCGCAGACAAGAACAAGACACAAAGATAGCGGTGTGTGTATGTGTGTGTACGTCTTGTCCTTCTCTGCGTCCGTCTAATTGTTGCACTACACTTAGGAGCATTCAATAGAGCGGAAGGTAATACAAGGCCCTGATTCTTCAAAAGAAAAGTAGGAAATTACCTATCAAGAAAGGGTCGAGGCAAGAAAGCACAATCGCTCCAATACTATTTACTGCACGCTTAGAAGAAGTAGTAAAAGCTATTACACTGGAAAGGTTTTGGAGTGATGATCAACTGCGAATATTTCAAAACCTTTGGTTTGTAGATGACATTGTCTTGTTCAGCAACAGTGTAAATGAACTGCACGAAATGATTCAGGACCCTAATCGATAAAGTAGTAAGAATAGGGTTGAAGATTATTGCACTGAATACAAAGGTCATGTTGAATAGTCCTGGCAAGGAAACAAGAATTCACGATCACCAGTCATCCCCTAGAGTCTGTGCAGGAGTACGTTTCCCTAGATCAACTACTAACAGGTACGCTGATCTTGTGCTGGAATCTTACGGAAAAATAGACATAGGTCGGAGTGCCTACGGCAGGTAAAACAATATCATGGCTGGGTGCTTACCACTGTCGTTAAAAAAGTGTACAATTATTGCATTTTACTGGCGCTAGCTTATCTAGCAGAAACTTGGAGATTAACAAAGAAGCTCGAGAACATGCTAAAGACCACGCAAAGAGCGATGTAACGAAAATGTTAAGCGTAACGTTAAGAGACAGCATGGGAGCAGTGTGGATCGGAGGGCGAACGGCATAGCCGATATTCTAGTTGAGATAAGGGATAAAAAAAATGGACTTTGGCAGGCCACGTATAGCGTAGGGCAGATAACCGGTGGGCCATTACAATTACAGAATGGGTACCACGGGAAGAGAAGCGCAGTCGAGGATGGCAGGAAATTAGGTGGGGTGATAAAATGGGGAAATTTTAAGCCAGAAGTTGCAATCAGCTAGCTCAAAAAAGGGTATTTGGAGATCCCTGCGAGAGGCCTTGGTCCTGCAGTGGACATAAAAATAGGCTGAAGGTGATGCTGACGAGCACAGGGCCACTACTTGAGCGGGTGGATGAGGTTACCGGCGCGATGGCTGCTGCCCTCACTTGGCTGTCATGCTCAACCACATGCCGCCGGCACGCTCAGGCCAGTTTCGCGTTGTGGGCCTGTACGCCATTATCGGCGCGCGTCGTTTTCAGAACGCATCCTGTATTGTCCACAGTGAGGTCCCAAAGGTAATCACAGGCGTAGTACGATATTTCCTATCTGACAAACTGCTGAAAGCAGAGCGATTGCTCGACAACACCACTGCGCAAGTCGAGCATGGCAATGATATAATCCGCAAACCACAGGTAGCTGAGATATTCGCCGTCGCAAAAGTTCAGGGTGAGCCGAGATGGCTGGTGGCTTCATTAACGATGTCTTCCTGTTCGCCCAGTGTTATTGATCGCGTAATCTTGAATTCCAGAGACGCGATGACGCGAGAGGCAGCACGAAACGTTCGCGCCCTACTTCCGGCGCTCTTTATCGTGCCAGTGTTTTGGCAGCGACTTCTCGCGGTCACCTTAGAGATCCGTTGATGCTTGCAAGTGCATACGTGGCACCACGCTTGGTGTTTAATGAGTCAGTGATTGCTTACTGCAATTTCTACGGTCCGTTAAAATACGAACTTTAATTCTTTCTTTGTCAACCGACGTACTCTAAACTGCGTCGGACGTACGCACGAACAAATCGCACTTTGTCGTCTTAATGATACGTCGGATCCGTAAGGAGAAAGCTCTGCCGGGAAGCTTCGCGCTACAATTAAATTATTGTGGATAGAATACGTACAGGGCTCATCATCATGCAGTCATACCTTTCAACCATCAAATGTGTAAGGCAGAATTCTGCGCGAACAAGCGGGAGAACATACGCACCGTAGCACACTTCAACTGAATTCAGTGCTAGGGCGGTGGGCGTGTCGCCATTTTTCCAAAATAAGCTTTTAGAAGTGGCTCTAGACGTTATATACGATATAGAAGAAAGGTTATAGCAAAATGCACGTAAAATGCATTCTCATAAAGCATTCGCTATTTTCTGTGCACGAAACAAAACAGCATTAAAGTAGAATGTTCTATATGTGGATACTGTTGAAAATCCTTTTAAACGCACGCAGAATAACGGCGTCTCATACGATGCCACAGCTACCGCAACCAATATTTCGGATTGTTATTAGTGGTCTCCCTAACGGCCCAAATTGAACAGTCTCCCGAACAAGCGCCAAGAATGAGCTGCTTTGAGCGATAAAGCAAGCGGCACGACAAGGGTCACTCGTGCCTGTTCGCGAACAAAACTGAAGGCGATTTGAAGCGCGGCCAGCGGAGCTAACGGAGCCAAGACTCGGAAAAGAGTTGCGCTACGATTGAAAGCGTTAGTGTAATGCGAGACGCCAGACTTAAAAAGCATGCAGCAAATATGAAGAAGCCACTAAGGCCGCTTTTGGCAGAGCCTGCTCTACGGGTGCTGTTCATTGTTCTAAAATATGTTCATTATATCAACGTAGTATCTTTTCCCTTATTTAACCTACTGCATATCAGTAGTATCTTATTTCACATAACTTTGTATTTACCAACCCAGAGGGCGCAGCCTTGTGAAAATAGCATTTTCACGGTAATCAAAGCAATACCAAAAAAGAACTAGCAATTCCACTTATGAAGTCTGGATTTACAGCGACACATATATAATGAAGACTATCATAAAGATAACTAATAAAATATACGATATAGATTTACCGTTCAAGCATATGACAGACACAACACAACATAATATTGCAAGAATTGTAAAACAATGACAAGTAACTATGTCCACTCGACTTTAATTTGAGCGAAAAAAATCAACTGTCAGTTCACGTAAGCGACGACACGTTTATTGTGATGTGCAATTGCAGTAAATTGCACCTATAAATTTTCTTATGTTACCCCATTGCAGTATGTTTAATTATGTGCAGGCTTTCTCGTCTATATCATTCAATTTCTTCCGGATGAATCATTTGTATGCGGATTCGCTATGCCTAAAAATCCAACAGAGCATCTTGTTTCATAATTTTTTGCATATTAGATAACATCAATATAAGTTAGCGGCAATTAATCTGAATAAGCACACAATAAACTCGATAATTAAGATTGACAGCCTATGCAGAGAAGAAGCCAGCTGTGACTGAAACAGCACCGAATACCTATGAGTAGTATGCTTGCTCCAAGCACCAAACGCAACGGACACAGGGTTTCTTTACGCACACAAACCAGAGTTTGGATTTAACTAGCTTTCAGTATAACGCTATCTCGTCAAAAATGATCCTTGCTGACAGTCTCCTATAAACGAGACTGAGAGCGAACACTGACTCATACGAGGTTGTTATTTTGGGAATGAAGATTGGAATAGCGGAGCACACTGAGCCCTTGGAAAAGGTTTATATATCGACTCTATGAAAATCCGCACTTACTTTAGGCCAACAAAACTGATTACCACAATAAATTGAGACTGGAAGAGCAAGACAACTGTCCCATTATTTTAAAGTTCCTGGCCGAATGACGGGACGTGCCTGATTACGCTAAGCTGCAGAAGTTATGTCAGAGGTATTGCTCTACCGTCAGTGCCGCTTACCTTCAGTCAGCAATGGACAAACAATGAGCAACATTCCCACAGATAGCGGGACGAAGTTGTGGGAAAAGGAACGTCAGTGAGTGAGTTGGAAGGAAAGTCGAACACTATTGAAAATGAGTATACATTGCCTGTCATGCTAACAAAGCAAAAAAAAACTTTTACTCTTAGTAGCTGATAGAGAAATGTTGCTGAAGCGCTTTGTGCAAGTGATGTTTACTGGATGTTTCCAGTATCACGTACAAAGTGTCGAGCACACAACCACTCACAGCAAAATCGGAAACGGCTAACGGTGTATCTATTGTAGCTCGAATAAGCCTAAATGAGGCATTTCTAAATCCAGAACGAGGTGGCAGGGGGAAATAGACATAAGAATAAAACCAACGTAACTTTACACAGGGACGCGACTAGTCCGAGCAGGAATATTTCTCTATCAGTAAAAAAGGTATCGATGCCATTACCACGGGGTAAGGGTAATTCCTTCGCCTTACTCACTAATTTTTCCGCAAAACCAAATCATTTGAACAAAGTAAAGCTGCACATGTCACCGTGAAATACTTCATGACTGCATATATATATATATATATATATATATATACAAGTGAACACGTGTATTGAGAGTTTAATTTCCCTGCCACGGCGGCTGCAATTTTATGGGGACAAAATTCGAAATCATCGGTGTAGATAGATTTACGTTAAGGAAGCAAACAACCCGATATCCGAAAGAAACAATCGTAGGAAGGGGCGCTTCTTTAACGCTTTTTCTTTCCATCCACCATCCGTATTTTTCGACTCTCTGAGATAAACAAAGTAACTACGCTTCCCTAAAGGAATCATACGAGAACAATAGAAAGAAACTCATAAACGTCAGCACTGAAATTCTAACGTCACAGTTTCACAAGAACCATAATATTTCTGAAACTAAAGGTCACTCATAAGCGACAGCTTGGAAATGAGCTTGACCTTATTAAAAGCACGTAAACCGCCCCTCCCCTCCTAGTTAGGAGAAAACATTACACGTTTCTATAAAAGCAGCAATTTTCTTCTACAGGCACCGTAGTAAAACCATATAACTGAACATGACACTGCTTTTAGCATTCCTGGTCATATTTTCAACGCAATTTGTAGTTCCCACGTCTGGGTCCGGAAAAACACGTCGTAAACCTGGCTCTACGGTTACAATTGAAGAATCTGCTTACGATCTTCTAGGCCGGCTGGACATCATAAATGGTAAGTCAGTGTTATTTACCTACGAGTACTGTCCTGTGAATTTTATGTCATGGAAATTTGAGCCAGACTTCTTTCATAATAGGGTGAAATATTACCATTGGTGGCAAATTCTGTAGGAGTAACTCGAATGCTGATAATAATAGACTATTTGCATTAATGAAGCACATCTACCAACTAATGCACGGCAGTTATAAGATAGACCGAGCCAAGTACGTTACTTTGTCTACATCACGTCTATCACGAAATAAGCACCCATTTACACTAAACCAGTACAGTGTTCGTAATGACACGTTCAAGTTTTCACTTTTTCCTCGCGCGATCAAGATGGAATCTCCTCAACTCAGAGATAGTTTCCTCTCCGTCACTTTCATCGTTCATCAACCTACTAGAGACATCAAACACAGAAGACGCCATTTAACACCACCCACACATATTCACTGTAATGCTTGTTCCTACGCGTGGAAATTATGCATTTCAAGCCCCAAACTGGTCACTACTGCGCTTTTATCTGTTAGCTGTATAACTTCTCTAATCTTACAAGGCTCATATGTTCGCTATTTTCATATAAATTCTAGTAATACTATAATTGTTACTCAGTGATATTGTTATACTACCAAAAGTGTTGTATTTCACATCGTCATTGGTGTTTTTTCTTTTCCCTTTTCTTTTTTTAACTGTACCATGTAGTAGGACCTGTTTGTTTCTCTGAAAACTGGCTAATACAATGCCCACCTGCTTTGGTCTCACTGAGATTGGCAGTATCGCAAATAAATAAAAATAATAATATATTTCCTGTCCTTTTTGCGCAATGTACACTTACGAATTTGTTACTTGGCCAAAATGAGATTACGTAATATAGCCAACCTTCTCAATGCGTCAACTACAAATTTGAAGATCACAAAGAGAACTTGTAGATGTGTTAGGCAACAATGACACCAATTCAACTAATAATCAATAACAACTAAGTGGATCTTCCCGATTTTTCGTGACACTGTTCAAATAGCCGTATCTTAAATATCGGCTCTCGTAATAATTGTACGCCTGCAATTTTTCAATTCCTTAAATGTTATTGTTTTTTTCCTTTATCACTCAGCTTTCGCGAACTTTTTACCACAAAAGCTTAAATTTATGATAATAAAACTAACATAGCGCAGGATGGACGTTGGACAAGTCGAGACAGGACAAGCGCTTGTCCTGTCTCTACTCGTCCCACGTCCATCATGCGCTATGCTTGTTGTATTACAATAAATAAGCAACATGCCCAAACATATTCCCTTCTTAGATTTATGGCTGAGTACTTTACAGAAGTTCGGTGTGACGATGACACAAAAACTATGTCATCGCCCCAGTCGATGATCCAGTCATAGCCCCATCCAGCTATTAACCTCCGCTTGAACGCTATAGCGATAACTGCCGCGTTTGCTTCACGAGAAGTGAATGAAATTGTACACCTTCTTATTGTACTCTGCGGAATAATTTCCACACCAGAAGTTTTTTAACGTGTATCTGAATTAAGTACACGAGCTTTCTCTATTTCCCCCAATCAAAATGTTTAGCACAGTTGGTGGTTAGCCCGCGGCCTCAAGCTGAGCCCCTTCACACCACAGCCACTAAGCTACCTTGGCGGATGGGGATTCGTCCATTGTGCTGGAGCCTATGGCCACATGTCTAGTGTGTAGACAACAAAGCCCCCATCGGCTCATCTGTAGCCATAGTGCACATGGGACAGCATATGAGGTTCGTTATATGAAAATTATGAATGCTGTCCTGTGCGTGAACTATTCGGAAAGGCAACAGCAATGGCAGCCACGGCCCGCAAAGTATGGGAGCATTGACCTTAAAACATTTAAACAATCGCCGTCCGTTGATTCCCGGGCAACACTGGTATTCTAGGGGAAAAGGCAGGCAACGAGGCAGCGGGATCATGTATTTTTAAGCGAAACCTATTTTACGAGCCTTCCTGGCACTTGCATTACGTGCCCGTTACTGAATGCTGCCGCTATCCTGCCAATAGGTCAAACACGGAAAAAGCCGTATAACAAATCGGATTATATCGTCTGTACCAACTAAATGTCGATAGGAATAAAATGATAAGGGAGATGTTTAGGCGAACCACGCTTACTGTAAATTCACGGGGTTGGTCATGCTGATTATGAGTAGTTGGCAAAAATAAATAGCTCGTTACGTTTTTCTTAGACTAATTGACTTCACCCTTCAAAGTTGTCATGAAGTTGGTCATGTGTTGGATATCGAGATTTATCCGATTACCGCGTTTATGACCAAGCTAGACTTCGTGCGACTTTTTTGGCAACAGTAAGGAATGACTGACAGACAGACTGGAAAACTTTATTGGACGAGCTATTGACAGAGAGGGTGGGGAGTGGTCGTTAAGGCCGTTCCTTATAAACACTAGGTGG